>NW_019154091.1:34084633-34553072 GCF_002288905.1 Enhydra lutris kenyoni | reverse complement strand
TATATATATATATATATATATATGAGTCCTGAAGGATGTAACTTCTGATTCAAAGAATCTAAAAGGCTTCAGAAAAATAGTGGAGTGGACTACACATTCTTCTTCCAGCTGCTGCTGTTCACAACACTTTTGACGGTTAAAATGCATCACACATTCTCTTGTCCTTTTAATGTAAATATTTACTGTTTTAAGTGGACTATAGAATTAAACCAAAATAGAAGGATGCAGGCTGATACCTCAGAGGTGAAACTAAGCACTGGACCAAATTAAACAGAAGTAAATTGCAATCTAAGGCATAGTTAGGTATTGAGCATTAGGCTCTGTTTGTCCCGGGAAAGAGGAAACAGAGGCTTTCGTTGTTTGCTTCATTTTTTACAACCTGTTACTAGAAGGGAATTTCATACAGAATAGGCAAAATTTTGAATTAGAATTAGATTAGAAAAAAAAAAAGGAACATGTTTTAAAGTAAGGCTAGCCTTCTTGATGTTCATTTCCTTTGATGCTTAAACAGTGTTTGAAGTCAAGAAAACAATGCTCTCTCTAGTTTTTGTTGTTGTTGATCTCCCCAGGAAAAGTGTGACCTCTTTCCTTCTCTTTACACTGGCATCTGGCCCATGCCTTTACCTTTAACTTTCATAACTTCTTTCAAATTGTATTAACTTTGAAGCCTCAGAGCCTCCAAAACGACCCACATTTGAATCCTGGGCCAACTTGATCTTTTTTTAAATTTTAATATGGATATGAAATTTTGCTTAAAACCCCAGTAGTTAAAAATGTGGCATCCTACAGAATGTCCCACCATATAAAAAATTCTGGTGTCCTTGAAGTTAGTTTTACCCTGAAAGGGAAAAATTACAAATGAATATAGGTTCAAGTCAGTCCAATTTCCTGTTTTGCTTAAAATTTTCCTGAACAATACATAAATTTATCAAACTCCTTTCCTGGTGACAATACTTCATTAGATTACTTTAGTGAGTATTGGGGAGATTTTAATCTTATGAGTCATAAAATTCTTTTATTCCCCAGGGAATTTCCTGTGTCTGCCTGGAATTTCTTGTCTTTGTAGTTTTAGCTGGACTCCTTGAAGCAGTTACTCTCTAAATGACTGTGCTCTTGAGGTCTGTGTGTAATACCTGGGGAGCCGGGTCACAGATTGGCTCCTGCTTCTCCACAAAATTGAAAAATTAATCCCTTTCATTGCCTTAGTCTTAGTAACTGTATTCAGACATTTTCTTAAAATTTTTAACCTCTTCCTCTCATGATGATGTTTTCACTTGCTGCTTTTGCAGTTCCCAACACTAATCTTTTTGTGCCCACTTGAGCCTGCTTTTGTCTGTTTCTGTGAAAACACCCCAGTGACTCGATGTTTGTGGGTTGCTTACCTGTTGCATCAGGTTTTCATCACTCACTTGGTGTAAGGAAAAAGAAATAGAGTTACAAATATATTGGGTCATTTAGCAATTGATGAGAAATGCCTTTGGATATCTTCTTTATTCTTCCTTTCCTTTCCTTTCCTTCCCTTCCCTTGCCCTTCCCTTCCCTTCCCTTTCCCATTCCCCTCCCTTTCCCTTTCCCTTTCCCTTCCTTTTTCTTTCCCTTTCCTTCCCTTCCCTCTTCCCTTCCCTTTACTTCCCTTTCCCCTCCCTTTCCTTTCCCCTCCCTTCCCTTCCCTTTCCCTTTCTCCTCCCTTTCCCTTTCCCTTCCCTTCCCTCTTCCCTTTCTTTCACTTCCCTTTCTCCTCCCTTCCCCTTCCCTTTCCCTTTCCCCTTCCCCTTCCTTTCCCTTCCCTTCCCCTCCCCTCCCTTTCCCTTTCCTTCCCTTCTCTTCCCTTCCCCTCCCCCTCCTCCCTCCCCTCCCCTCCCTTACCTTTCCTTTCCTTCTTTCTTTTGTTCCTTCCTTCCTTCCTTCAGCTCTTTTTGAAGAAGGTGAAAGTCAGGTTATTGTGGAAAGGCAGAACCTTGTGTGTTCTCATCTGAAAGATCCAGGAAAATGAAGACGATACTTTTTGATATGTGAGTTTCAGAAATTCTTGGTGATTATTGTTAACCCACACTTTGCTTATGTGAAAAGTTTCATCTGCATGTGCATGTCTCTGTGTGTTTGGAAAGATAATGTCAAACTGTGTTCTGATAATAAATGGCAGCTGAGCATGCACAGAGACAACTGACGTCTGAGTCTGGATATGCTATTTGGCAAGATTCATCTAACAAGGGACACACAAAAAATGTAAGTCTGGTAGAACATCAACACTAACAAATTATTCAGAAGTTGATTACTAGGAAATCTACTAGATTTCAGTATGTTTGGTGTGTTTAAAGACAAATCTAGAATTTTATCTGAAAGCTAGGTACTTATTTGATCCTTTTTTTATGGCTGCTTTCTCATTTTTCAGCACAGGGATTTTTAAAAATTTGAAATAAGTAAAGGAAGGGATTCTATTTATAAATAGTAAAAGAATATATGTCCCAGGTTAGAGTTTTACTTGGTTGATTAGTATATCATTTATTTTTAGAGTAGAGAAAAATCAATGCAATAATTACTTGCTATATATATATACAGAAAATATAAGTCCTTGGAATGTAGCATACATTATCATTACATAATCTATATCCATATGCTGTTTATAACAAGCTGAAATGTTAGACCCATGAGAAAAGAACCAGATTCTGGCACAGGACTGTTTTGTGGTAAAGAAAGATGAATGGATTCCAAAATTTAAAAAATCCTCTTAAAGCTTGAAGGGTCCACAGTAAAACAAGAGAGCAGAAATGGGGTTTGTAGATATATATGTTAGCATCAGCTGACACTTAAAACAGTCAATTCCCTTCTTCATCTGTGTTCTCCTCCAGCTCTTCTCATCCTGGCTTGAGTAAATGAACTGGCTTACCTTCTGAGCAGGTGAAGGCAGGAACGAAGATTTCTGACGATGTAACCTCTTCTCAGCCTCTTCCTTCACCCCCTTATGTAGTCCTTTAACAGTCCTTTTTCCTAACAGGGGCAGATCTGTATCCGTCAGTGATGTAGGGGTTGGAGCCTTTTGGCTTAACTGTTGTGAGAATGTTTCTCGTGATGCCAGGGCCCCAGGTTTGATTGCCAGTGTGACTATTTTCATGCAATGAGAAGGTGTTAGTCCATATGTATATTGCTCCCAACACCGTTTCTTATATAAATTCGAGATAAGGAGATGTGTGCATATGAAAATGACTCATTAAAAACATATTCCGATCTCATTAGAATGGCTGTTATTTAGAATAAAATAATGAGTGTTGGAGAGGATGTGGAGAAATTAGAAATTACTGGTGAGAATGTAAAATGGTATAAAACTGGTATAGAAAACTGTATGGCAGTTCTTCAAAAAATTAAACATAGCAAGTCCACTTTTAGGTATGTGCTCAAAGAATTGAACACAGGTACTTGAACAGATATTTGTATACCAGTGTTCACAACAGTGATATTCGTGGTAGCCAAAAGGCAGAAACAACTCAAACATCCATTGAAGGATGAATGGATAAACAAAATGTGCCAGGGACCTAAAATGGAATATTATTCAGCCTTAAAAAGGAATGAAATTCTGATACATGCCACAACATGGATGAATCTGGAAAACATTATGCTATGTGAAGTAAGCCAGGCACAAAAGAACAAATATTGCATGATTCCATTTATATGAGGTACCTAGAGTAGTCAAATTCATAAAGACTTTGAGTCATAAGGACGGAAAGTAGAATGGTGGTCACTTACTAGGGACTGGGAGTGGGTGGAGTGGGGAGTTACTATCTAATGGATACAAAGTTTCAGTTTGGGAAGATAAAAAAATTCTGGGAGATGGATAGTGGTGATGGTTGCCCAGCAGTATGAATGTACCTAGCGCCACTGAACTGTATACCTAAGAATGATTAAAATGGCGAATTTTATGTTGTGTTTATTTTACCACTATATGGGAAAAACTATGCTTGGCTGTGTGTCTACTCTATTCTCAAGACTCTGCTATAATCCTACTTCACTTCAGATATGTGGATTTTCCATATATCAAGCAATTCTATGACACCATCTGGATGTCTTACAATTTGACTCAATTCTAACATTGTCTGCCTGACGATTATGTCACATCCCATATGTTGGTGAAAGGCTCTGTCTCCCAAAACTCCCCCCACCTCCCCTTTAGATGTCAAATACAAGGCCAACTCATTGTTACTTATGATGTTGATGGACCTATGGCTATAAATTGAAGGTTCCCATGACCCCCTCTTCAGGTTCAATTAATTTGCTAGAGTGGCCCATAGAAGTCAGGAAAAAGTTTTCTTACAAGATGATCATTTTGTTATAAAGGGATATAACTCAGGGAGAGCCAGATGGAGGAGATGCATAGGGCATTTATGTGTAAAGTTAGTGCAGAGCTTCCATGCCCTCAATGGGAGCCCTACTCTTCTAGCATTTCCACATATTCATCAACCAGGAAGCTTTGTAAACCCATCCTTTTGGGTTTTAAATGGAGATTGAACTCAGTCTCCCAGAGCACTCCCCCAAGGAAGTTGGGGAGTTCCAACACTTTAATCACATGGCTGATTCCTGGGGCAACCAACCCCCATCCTTAGGTCACCTAAGGGCTTTCCAAAAGTCATTTCATTAACATAAACTCAAATGTAGTTGAAAGGGGCTTGTTTTGAATAACAAAATACACCTTTGTCCCTCCAATCACTTAGGAAGTTCCAAAGGTTTTAGGAGTCTGTGCCAAGGAGGCAAAGACCAAATGTGTATTTCTTATTACAAATCCAATTATCTGTTTACCCCCTTTTCTTCAAACTTGGATCCCTTTGTTTGCATTGCTTCTATCAGAGATCTTGTCAGGAACAGGAGTGCAGACAAAATATGTATTTATTTCTTATAAATCACAATATCACCATATATAAATATATATTATCTACTGTTATTTACCTTTGCTTTTATTGAAAAGTAGTTATTTTTAAAAGTCCTATCTAAGAATTTTTTCAAATTGTCATAAACAGAGATTAAACAAGAAAAAGTTAGACTTTGAACTATACTGGCAAGGCTTTCAACAGATGCAGTTTCTTTGTATGTCATTAATACACCTGAATCTTAAAATATATTTGAAAAATGGAAGTTTTAATCCATTCTAAAACTATAAATACTGTATAAGTCTACAGATCCACTAGAGAAAAAGTAAAAGAGAAAATGGAAATCATATGACATATAAAATCAGAAAAAAGGATGACAGATTTTGAGATGAAGTATATTTCTTTTTATGTAAATGTAAATGAGATAAACTTTCCTTTTAAGAGATAAAAATCCTCAAGATTAGTTTAAAGACTCCAACTTTCCAAAAAGTATGCTCTATCTAAAAGGGAAGCTCAAAGCAAAATGACACAGAAAAAGTTAAAATGTTAAAAATAGAAAGATGATGAAGATATAACAAACTAAATGAAAGGAGTCACATTTTACTATCAAAATTAAATTAAAGGCAAACAGCACCAAACATTTCTAAAAGAGGTTTAAAAAAAAAATGGCTAAGGCTGCAATCCATGACGAAGATGTAATGATCTTGAAACTTTATATGCCAATAATGTAACCTCAAAATATACATTAAAAAAGTTAGAGATAGAAGAAATTGAAATGCAAGTGTAGTGTCAGAGTTCAACATCTCTTGATGCTTGATAGATCAAATTGGGAAAAATAAAACATGGGGCTCTGGCTACATAATTCACATTGTTGCTGAAGTAGATATATATCAACTTAGGATAACTTTAAGATATGACCAACTTATTTGCAGGTATTGAAAGAAAAGTTAGGAACATATGAAAGCCTTAGAGTATAAATGACTGATCAGTTCAAACAACTGTACAAATCATAATCTGAGTAAAATATAGGAAAGCAGAAATAAAACATAGGGAAGCAAAAATCCCAATAATGTCTTAAACATAGTTGAATGACCTTTAAATGAAATAAGCAAGCAGAACTACAATTATACAACATTTTTTCTTGTGGGCAACTGATTTTTCTGCCTAGAGGCTTTATATATTGAATGTTAAATAATTTCCTCAGTATAATTCTGTTTTGATGGTCTGTATTAATTTTTTAAAAATCTTTTTTAAAAATTATGTATTTGTCAGAGAGAGAGCGCACAAGCATGGTGAGTAGCAGGCAGGGCAGACAGAGGGAGAAGCAGGCTCCCCACAGAGCAAGGAGCTTGATGTGGAGCTCGATCCCAGGAACCCGGGATCATGACCTGAGCCAAAGGCAGATACCTAACCAACTGAGCCACCCAAGTTTCTCTTTTTAATTTTTTTTAAACATTCACTTAATTTATTTATTTGAGAGAGAGAGAGAGAGAGAGTGAGCACAAGTAGGGGAGGGGCAAAGGAAGAGGGGGAGAGAGAATCTCAAGCAGACTCCATGCTGAGTGCAGAACCTGACACGGGACTTTGTCTCATGACTCTGAGATCATGACCTGAGTTGAAATCAAGAGTCTGGTGCTTAACTGTCTCACTCAGGCCCCTGTATTAATTTTTGCTGAAACATCTTGAATCCCTATGGTATTTAGCTGCAACACCAGGACCTGGAAGACTAGTCCCTCGGTGCCCACACTCTGCACAACCACCGGCTGCTCCAAAGCCTTAGTGTTGTTCCCACAGAGGCACGAGGCCTGAGCCAGGGCGTTGCCAAGGGCAAACAGGATCATACTGGCCTGCAGCTGACCTGGTTGAAAGCGGCGCAGTCATAAATTGGCCGTCTCCAGGAAATATAGGGTGTAGGGATAGGGATAAGGATAACACTTCTGGAATTCTGTGTTATCTTCTACATCATAAAAATTGGATTCCTGAAGATCAGTAGTGGGAGATACGGGATAGAAGGTCTCAAGAACATGATTCTTAGTAGCTTCAGCCTCCTCTCTGAAGGCGATGGTGGGCAGCGGATCCTTGGTGTTCAGTCAGGCTCCGCTGGAACCATGGACCTGAAGGAGAAAAGATTCTGGATTCCAGGCGGTGGATAATGTGTAGTTTTTGGCATAGATCTGCCTGGCCAGAGAGGGATGCTATTAGCTAATAGATTTAGCTTTTCGTTTTAGGAAACATTCACTCTGTTTTAACTGGGAAAATGTTAGTCTTTTATTCATTTTGCTTTCTGTTTTAGGGTTTCCTTCTTTTGTTGTTTGCTCTCCAAATATACATACATGGTTGCTTTCATTTGTCTATTTTCTTCCATATCCACTTTTCTTGAGCTGTTTTTTCTTGTCGGAGATTCAATTTTCTGTCAGTTCTGCTCTTTGATATTTCTAATGAAGTTTCTACTTCTGGAATAATAGGGATTTTTAATTTTTTCCTTGACTCTCCTAATGACTTTTTATTTCAATCTGTTGTCCAGTTATCTCCTTTTAAATTATCTCGTGGAGTTCATATTTTCTTAAATTTATTTGAGAGTTATTAACTGTTTGTGGTTTAATTTCTTTCTCTGTTCTCTGGGATAAAACTTCCAAGAAAAGCAAAACAAAACAAAAAACAAAACCCCAAAACCGAACATTGTTTGTGTTTTGAGTACTTAGACTTCTTTCATTGGAGAATTTTTTCCTTTCTTTTTTAGCTTACTCATTTGTGAAGGACAGTTCTAAAGTTTTTGTCCAAAAATGGTGGTAGGTGTTTTCTCCTTGAGTCTCTTCCCCGTTTTCCTGGGCTTGGCTGTAGTTTGCCTTCACACAGCGGCATGAGGACCATGGACTATTAACCCATTAGTGGCTTAGGAGAATTGGAGGAGGAGCAGTGCTGGGTCCTCTGTTTGTTTGGTCTTCTCCATCTAGAAGCCCTGATATTCAGCACTTGATGACTCTGGGGACACCTTCCAGGTTTGAACTGTTCTCCCACTTCAGAGTGGACCCTTTGGATGCTCTGATACAGAGGCCCCAAAGGCCTGGAATGATATATTTAATGTGGTCCATTGTTTTTTTATGTTTGGGCGGAGGGATTCCCTCTTATTCATTGTCTCTCCTGCCCTTGTTTGTCAGCAAAGACAATTAACATCTTCCAAATCATTCTCCAACTGCCACTTCCCCTCACCAGAAATGTTTAATATCAAATTTCAGTAATTATCCTGAAGTCCGAGTTTTCTTTAGCCGTCATGTGCAGAACGAGACTCTGGCTGCCTGCTTCCACCCTCCCACGGTGGCCCATACACTGGGCACCGTCCCTGGGCTGCCTGGGTTGTTTCTGAATTTCTGTTTCACAGATAGCACTTCCCAAAGGTTGTTGTTTGATGTTGATAATGTTCCTAGGTTTCAGGACCGAAAAAATATTCTTGGCTTTTTCAAAAACTGATTTCATTTGAAATCTTCAGGTTTGCAATTAGGCTACTTCCCTTCCCAGAGTCTGCTTCTTGGCTTTTGCTTTTGTTGCTCTCTGATATTCTCTGCTACATACACTGCAGCCCAATGACAGATGACCCACTTGACTTGTAACTGTCCCGCTGCCGAGCTAGATGCAGCCTCTCGGCTTCCCGGTTGCCCTATATACTGGGAGAAACTTGATCATGTCCCCAGATTCTTTTCAAAGACTGGCAGATTCTTTTGAAAAGCTTTAGTAATGGAGACTCTTTGCTCTTGAGGTACTCACTTTTCAAAGTATGCTCAAATTACCCTTGTCACTGTCTTACGTAGAATCTTCCTCGGTTTAAAGACTACTTATTCACAGCTCTAGTGGTATCTACCCTTCCTTCTTTCCTTCCTTCCTTCCCTCCTTCCTCCCTTTGTTTCTTTTGCAAGTGGATTTTTATTGTTTACTTTGTACCTAGACCTGTGAGCTGGATCTATACAACCATGCCATCATCTGACTTCAAGCTCTTGGCTCTATCACCTCACTTTGGTCCTACTTCTTTGCAGTTGGGATTTCTACTGCGATCTTTTTATCCTGACTCCAGTATCTCCTCTAGGATTTGGCTTCAATCCACTTTTCTGACTCTGTTCTAGTATATCCTTTAGAGCACCCAGTATGCAGATAGCTTAATATCTAGTTGGGAAGATAAGGTTAACATATAATAAAAGAACAGATAGTAATTTAAAGTGTCATTGAGTAAGTTCTAGGTTGTATAATAGAGTCGGTAGGGTCATTGACAATCAGAAGTAGTGGGAAAAAGTTATGAAAAGCTTCCAGGAACATTTGGGATTTTATAAGGTATTACTAATGAATGGTTGAGATTTGGAGAAGGCAAAATTCCAGTCAAATCAAAGAGCATGAAAGAACGTGGGAGTGAACTTGAGTATATTGATGCAACTATAAAGATACTCCTTAGCATACTCCCATCTTCTTTTCATAAAGAAGATAGGAAATAGGGGGCTACTAAAGTTTTTTCTTCCCCAAAAGGTTTTGTTTGTTTTTTTTTCTATCTGAAAGCTACCATACTATAAATTCCTTACATTTGTGTGTTGATTGTCTATTTTAAAAGTACTCTTATGTATCATTTGATCCTCATAAAAACCTCATGAAGTAACAGATGAGGAAGTCAAATCCTAATTATTCTGCTGGAAGGTTCATAGCTAATAAATAGTAGAACTGGGAGGTGATTTGGGCTGGGAGGGTCTTATGTCTGGATGGAAAATAGTGAGGCTCCAAATTTTGATGGTAGTTAAAGAATGGAGAAGGGATGGAAATTAGAAGTAGTAGTAATCATAGTAGTTAATGACTAAGTGGGTATGGAAGTAAAACAGATGAGTTTTGAATATTGGTAACTAAACAATGCTGATACCATCATTAAGGAAAATATACATAAGTCAATCCCTGATTTGTACTTTGAATCTAGTTACTTTTGTTTTATAAGAGAAGGTGGAGAACTCTTTTTGGTTCTTTGCACTTTCCTGTTAAAATTTTGTTATTGTTTCTCCATCTTTTGGCCAAGACCAAATCTATATCTAAAAACGTTTTTTGGGAATTTCAAGATTATTTTGAGTTTATTCTTTAACTTTCTTACTGCCAGACTACATAATCTAACTTAACTAGTTTATTTAACCATTTGTATAAGCCTTTTCTTTCTTTTTTTTTTTTTAAGATTTTATTTATTTATTTGACAGACAGAAATCACAAGCAGGCAGAGCAGCAAGAAGAGAGAAATGGGGAAGCAGGCTCCCTGCTGAGCAGGGAGCCCAATGCGGGGCTCGATCCTAGGACTCTGGGATCATGACCTGAGCCAAAGGCAGAGGCTTTAACCCACTGAGCCACCCAGGCACCCCATGTATAAGTCTTTTCTTTTAACCCTTTTATTATATTTGTGATTGTCTTCTGAATCTCTTCCACGTTTCCACATATCTCTCTGGATGTTTAACTCAGACTTGGTCATAATACTTCCTCATAGTTACAGCTTGAGCAGTATTGATTTTGAATAAAGAATGGCACATCACGTTTCTCAAAATCTGTGCATCTGTTTATTCATGCTAGAATAGTGTTACACTACAGTGATCACCCAGGGTCAGGTTGTCATGTTTTCTAAGAAGCACTTTGAAAGATTTTGATAACACTTTGTGAAAGTTTCTTGCAAGTGTTGATGGACTTCCAGGCACCATTCTTCCTTCCATGTAAGGTAAGGTCTGGATGTTCATTTCTAATCAGAAAGGAATTTATCAAAGTCACAGTAAAAGATAAGTCAGACAAGTTAGTAACCCAAGGTCAGTGAATTCCTGAATTTTGGTATATGTATTTGGATTAATACTTTTCTAGAGGGGGTCCAGATATTTCATTCATTTTTCAATAATCTCCAGTAATCCCAGGAAGTACTTTTTTTAAATTTCAAATTATGGAAGAAGAAACTGATGTTCAGTGAAGTTGTTATTACTTGTCAGAGATTTCATAGATAGCAAATTGCAGAGCTAAGATTTGAACCTAGTTGTGTGTGTGTGTCTGTGTGTGTAAACTGAGCTTTAAATTCCATGCTTTTCCATTTAATACATCCTACTTAGAAAAGTTGAGTAGTAAAAAATGGTTGTATTTTAGGGAAATTCATGATAGGAAAGCCAGGGAGGATTGAGAAGTTTCAAAATAGTGTCCATGAACTATTTAGGCATATGTTGGCTTTAGATCAGGAATCCTTAAATTGGGGCTTTGGATTGAATTTGGAGGATACATGAAGTTGGATGAAAAAGAAATCCAAATGTAAAAAACAACCACAATAGTATTTGTGACTTTATCACCAATAGAAATCATAGATATTTTCATATCATATTACAGTTGTCATAGATATCTTAAAATAACATTTATACTCATAACGATGTTAAAATTATGTCAATTATTAGAGCCACCATTAGAATTTGTTAATAAAAAAGTCCATTTATTACTATGTCACAAATTTGTAGTTTTTTTTTCCCCCAGTATTTTGATAACATTAGTGATTGTTTTTTCTTTGTAATGCCATGTATTTTCTCTCATTCATTTAAAAACATCATCCTGCAGGGTCCATAAGCTTCACCAGATTTCCAAAAAATATTTAAGAACCCCTGCTTTGGGCATTACGTCGTCATCATTTAATCATTTCCAAAGTTTTTTTTTGTTTGTTTTTTGTTTTGTTTTGTTTTTTAGTGTGTTGAACATAGCACATGCAGCTCAGGAATTCATACATATATAATATTACTTATTGAAATGGGAATTTATAAAAATCATTAATCATCTGGTAGAATTTGGACATTCTGGCTTTCAGGAAATGTTTGTAGCTTCTTACTGTATTTTATTTCTTTCGTCACTATCTCAACCTGACAGCTCTCTGGGCTGCCACAGAGATGGTTTGGTGTAGCGTCTAAGAACAAAAACTTGGAGACTGGCCCTGTTCACATGTGAACTTCACCACTTAATTGTCCACGGGAAAGTGACCTGTGAAAGATACATAATCTGTAAACCTTATTAGTCTCTCCACTTGTAAAATGGGGATAAATAGGGTTACTGTGAGGTATATGTAAGACAAGAATTGTAAACCAGTTAGCACAGCATCTGACAAATAATGATAACGTTCACTGGAGATGGACTTGCATATGGCTCACTGCCAAAGATTAACATAGCCACTAATAAATGTACCTGGCCTTCTTGCTCCCAAGAGGCTAAGAAGAAACTAAGTATCCAGGCTGAATCTGGCCCTCAGAGGAAACTTGGATACAAGGAAGCTTTCTCTTTCTCATGTCCTTGACAACATCTGGCAGCTGGTCAGTGTCTGCATTTCTAATGTCTGCAGGACTACCAGCTTTTGGATTATGTTGTTAATGAGCCCTGAGCCAAAGGAACCAACAAAGAAAAATAACAACACATCTAAGGGAATCCAGCATTCAGACAGGATCAGTCAAAACAAATAGTCACGTATCTGCTGAAATAGAACTTCTAGTTAAACCAAACAAAGCCAACTGTGATGAAGCTGGTTGCCTAATGTAATTAGATTCATCCTTTTTCGTTTAGGGCAGAGTAACTCCCTCCTCAGGTGAATAATAATTGACCTAAGCTAATCATAAAGCTCTATTCCCCTTGTCAGGGATTAGTTTCAGCTTAGACAGATGCCCCATCCCTGGTCAATTGCATCCTAGGCAACATCTAATTGGAGGTTTCTGGTAAAAGTTCCCCTCACTAATAAAAAGAGATGCACTAGTTGAAATGCTTCTATTTTCACTGGATGTTGTCCTGTCTGCCTGTGGTGTCTGGAATTGCTGCATCCATTGTGTGACCATAAGGAGAGGTATCACTGACATGTTGAGGAAGACAAAGGAGAACACATTGGCCTTTATGAGGTAGTTGTGCCATTTACTGGACCAACAGGGAACCACATAAACGTAGACATCTTGTTATGTAAGTTAATAATTTTCTTAATTTTTAAGCCACTTTAATTTGCATCATCTCTTTCTTGCAGCTGAAATATAGTGTCTGATACAATTAAAGGACTTCATGTCTAGCCTCTCCAAGAAGTGGAGATTTGAAAATATCATGATTTTGCAATTAAACAATTGACTAAGTGAATTGAAGGAGGCCACTGCTGACACACCAATTGGAAGAAATATCTGAAAGCATGTAGTAAAACACAGAAGTCTGTATCATGAATGAAAAATGAAAAGACTTGCAAAATTGCTCTGAGAGGCTTAACATATAAATAATAGATGTTAAATATTTTTTTCCTAATCTAAAGAAAGACTCAAGTCTGTGTAAGGGAGGAGAAATATATTTTCCTCTCGCCTTCTAAGCTCTCAAATGTAACAAAAGCTCCTGTAACAAAAGACAGATTAATAAGAGAAAAGCAAACAAATTTGTTTAATATGTTTTACATGAAACAAAAGCCTTCATAAGGAGATAAAGACCCAAAGAAGTGGTTGAATCTGAGTGTTTTCCTGCTAGGTTTGATGAAGCGTGTAGACTCATGAAAAAATGTGATAGAATAAAAAACGGTATGAGCTAAGCATTGTAAATTGGGGGAAATAGCAAGGCCTGTTTGTTCCAATTTCTTTTCAGCCCTTTCTGAGTCTTGGAGATAAGGATGTTCCTTTTTTCCAGGGCTTAGGAACAGCACCTCTCACATGAAGGTTTTATGACCTGCTTCAGGGGAAGGTCATGCCATTTCTCAAACTCCTTCAGGTTAAAATATTCCATATGTCAAGCTGCTGTATTTTGGGGTGGCATGTCCTGAACCCCAGCACCTGCAGCTTGAACAGGTACACCACATTCTACGTAGGATTAACAAGAAGGCAGAGGCACGTAAATCTAGCCTGACGATCTTCCTGCACTTCAAGGATAAAGGGAAAATTCTATGTGCTTCCAAATTCACAGTGGAAGTGTCAGGTTAGTATTAGATTTCTCATTTGCAACCCTGGAATTTGGAAGATAGCAGGATAAATGTGTATAGATGGGGAGAGGAAGGCAGAGTGAAGGAAAATGAGTTTTCTAAAGGCTTTATCTCACATGGGTGGGAGGAAGGGGAAGCAGGAAAGGAGGGATATAGCATCTTGATCTAGAAAACAATGGGTCTTTATGGAGGAAATTGTATCTTGTATGTAATCTTTTGTAGATAATTTAGTGTTTGTGAGCGTAGAAAAGGCAAAATGACATAATAACAGAGGGTGGGGGGAAATGGAATGCATACGAATTTGGTCCAAACAGTAGAAAAAAGAGGAAAAACACACAAAAAATTAATAATAAATACAAAGTGAAATGAAAGGAAGATAGGTATGTGAATTTTTTTTAAAAAATTAATTTAATTTAAATTCAATTAACATAGTATATTATTATTTTAAGAGGTAGAGTTCAGTGATTCTTCAGTTGTATATAACACCCAGTGCTCATTACATCCCATATCCTCCTTAATGCCCATCACCCAGTTACCTCATCCCTCCACCCACCTCCCCTCCAGCAACCTTCAGTTTGTTCCCGAGAGTTAAGAGTCTCTTATTGTCTCTCTCTCTCTCTGATTTCACCTTGTTTTATTTTTCCCTCCCTTGCCCTATGATCCTCTGTTCCATGTCTTAAATTCTACATATGAGTGAAATCATATAATTGTGTTGTTAAATATCAATGAACTAATTCTCCTGTTAAAAATAAATATTCTCCCAATAAAATTTCTGACAAAAATAGTCAGAAATTGAGTTCAAATCTAGCTATTTGCTGCTTACAAAAACAAAATATAAAGGCAGCTTGGAAATAAAGGGATTGTCAAAAGGACATTAGGCCAAAGCAAACAAAGAGGAAAGGAGAAATGGCCATATTACCACCAGAAGAAGTCAAATTTAAGCTAAAAACACAAAAGGATAAAAAGGCAAATTATGTGATAATAACAGGGCATTATTCGTGAAGAGTATAGAGCAATCATAAGCCTATAGGTATAAAATAGCATAACAACGAAATGTATGAATCAGAATCTTTGAAAGAAAACTTAATTTTAAAATACAGAGCTATCATGGGTAACTTCACTATATCTCTTTCAGACTAAGACATAGGAGTAGTCAAAACTAAGTAAGGAGATAGAAAAACCAAATAATACAATCAATAAACTTGATTTAGTAGATGTATAAAGTATCTTTCAAATTTAAATAATCCCTTTAACAGGGAGGGGCTCCTGGGTGGCTCATTTTGTTAAGCATCTGCCTTTAGCTCAAGTCGAGATCCCAGGGTCCTGGGATTGAGTCCCACATTGGGCTCCCTGCTCAGTGCGAGTCTGCTTCTCCCTCTTCTGCCCCTCCCCCTAGCTCTCTCTTCTTTCTCTCAAATAAATAAATAAAATCTTTAAAAAAAACCCTCAAATAAAAAATGTAATTTTGTATTTTCATGGAACATTAGAAAGTAGATCATTTACTTGGCCATAAAGAAAAATAAGAGATTTTTATAGGCCATATTTTTATAATAATCCAATGAAATTAGCAATAAATATCTAACTCAATGGGAAACAGTGAACATTATATTTAGAAGAAGAAAATTTATAGCCTTGAATACCTTCATTATTAAAGGAATAAAAAAGATGAAAAATAAAGGAACTTTATAAAAGGAACAATAAAAACTAGGGAGATGGAATAAAGATAAAAGCACAAGTTAATGAAATAGAAAACATTAAACAATTGTGGAAAGAAACAGAGAACTCAGAAATGATTCTTTGAAAGATAAAAAAAAAATTAACTTACAATGAACCCACTTAAGGAAAAAAAAAAAAAAAAAAAAAACCCAAGCAGAAATATTTATGAAAAAGAAAACCAGTAAGTAGATGTTTGACTTTCCTGATATAAGAATATGCTATGAAGCCACAATAATAAGATTATATTTGTATAGAAATAGATAAGTACATCAATGAAGCAGACTGGAGAATATATAAATAAATATCAATTAAACATAGTATTTTAGTTCAGTCAAGAATGGACAATTTAAATATTGTTGATGGCCCAGCTGCTCTTCCATTTGGGAGGAAATAAAATTGAAATATTATTTCATATACTGAAAGAAATTCCAGATGAATTGAGAGCTAATGCAAAATAAGACAAAAATCTTGCACAAAATATAGAATACCATGTGTGTAGGCTGGAGGCAGGGAGCTCTTAATAATCAAGGCCAGGAGCCCAGAAAGTGCAAAAAGAAGAGGCTAAAAAATCATAAACAAAGCCAATACAGAAACAACAGATATAAAAGGATAATTATAATGCAAAGGCCATCAATTAACATCTGTGATATACAAAGAACTGTTACCAGTTGCAAAGAAAAATAACAACAATAAATAACCCAATGGAAAAAAGAACTAAGAATATGAAGATGCAAGTCCCAGAAAAGCAAATAGTCAACAAACATTAAAAGTGGGCCATCTTACAAATTTTGTATTTGTAATGAAATACAGTGAATATGAAATACAAATTTTGCTGAAATCAGCTACTGACAATAGTTTACTGGAAGTTTTTAAAAGCTGCAACACCTGTTATTGACAGGTTTGGAGAAAAGGGTATTCAACAATATTTGTTTTGGAAAGCCATTAGAAATATTTACTAAACATAAAAATACATTTATCCTCTGACTTAGCAAACCTATTCCTAAGAATCTGTCCCATAGGAAGAAAGGTTCTACCAGAGATAGGAGCGTATGGACAAGGTTGTCACAGCAGTGTGTTTCATAAAGAAAACAATTGGAAACAAAGTCATTCTTGTCAGTGGGGGATTGCACAGTGGAATATTACGCAGCTAGGAGAACATTTACATTTATGTGTGTATGGATACCTATGATTTTGTAAGGCTCTAAGAAAATGGACAAAGATGTGGCAGAACCCTTATTAGGTTGTTAACATAGGGGTTCCCTGACAGATGAGGAACAGGGCCAAGAAAGTAGGGAAAAAGTAGCATTTAAAGTATGTATGGTACATTCACATCTATGAATTTACAATGGTTAATATGTGTGTGTGTGAGATTTTTAAATAGCAATGGTAGTTAAGCAATAAGGCATTAAAAGAGTAATTAAGATGTGTTGCAAGCCAGAAACTCAGGGCAATACCTGGAACTGAACAAATGGGAGTTGAGAGCAAGTGGGAGGTAAAAATTATTTGTGTGGGAGAGACATTACAAATAAAAATACACAAAAATAAAAAACAAAAACTGTTAAAGATCAAAGAGCTATTATATTGGCTCTTGATTTACACCTTAAGTCAAAGTACATGGTTTTTAAAAATTTTTTATGTAGTACAAGACCTTGGCAAAATTCCCTCTAAGAGATCACTCCTAAGGGAGTTTTCTAATATGGGAGATATAATTAAAAATTAATTTTCACCTAGCTTTTAAGACCATGATTTTAATAATACATGATTGAGACTTAAAACTTTTTGGTTATACTAAAAGGAGGACAAATATCTACACAAAAGGAGACTATACACTGCTACAACAGTGCTAGGGTACTTCATGTTCATGGATGCTGACCACGCCTTCCACAGTTTTATTCTATTCAAATTAGAAAACGTCAAAGACATCACATAGGTGTCCATGACATATTACCAAGAGATAGTAATCCATCGAATGCTGTACTCTGGTCAGTAGAGATGAAGGAATAATAAATACTTGAGAGGTGATCTTTGTCAAAAATGTCTGAAACAGAGACATTGATTTATTGTGATATCATTTTCAGAATTTTTGTTAATACTCTCTTCAGCCCAAATGTGGTTCACTTATTCAGCAAACATTTTTTTTTAGTGCCTACTCGGTACTAAGTAGCTAAGTCTTGTACCTGCGGCTTGCTTTCTTTACAAGTGGTTTGGTGGGGTAAGGCTTGAATACTACTGCACAACTAACAGAATGATAGGTCAGCCTGTAGGCCATGGTATATATGGCGGATGTGCTTCGACTTTTATGGTATTTTACTGATTTGTTTTTTGTCCTGGTTGTTTAGGGCCAAATTAAAATATGTGTGCACTACCATTCTACTTTAGCCAATTTCATCCATGTGAAGTTAAACTTTCTTCATGTGCTGACATCTAATTTTTAATGCATTAAACTTGCCAGTGGTCAGAATCAAAGCCATCGAAACTTCTGAATTGCAAAGACCACTTGTACCCATGGGTCTTGCTTGATACAGGACCTTGGCTCTATAGAATTGCTTAGTTTCACCTCAAAGAGCTATTGATATGAGGGGTATTAAGTGGGTTACCATAGAAGGTCCTTAGAATGTAGGTAGGAATTGGGGGTTGAGAGAAGACTGTCAGCCAGGTGCCAAAATTTGTCAGCCAGGTGCCAAAATCTTCAATAAATATTAGTAAGTGACCTAGAGATTCTGTAAATAATTCTATAACAAAGACTTCTGTGACTATATATTTTAAAACAAAAACAAGGATTATTTTGAATTCCTAGATTTCCAGAGTAACAAGAATGTATATAGAATATTCATTCAACCAAAATTTATTAAATGCTAGGCACCCTTCTGGGAGCTTTGAATGCATCAGGAAAAAAAGAATTATCTCTGTCCACATGGAACTTAAGTTCTGGTTGGGAGACTACAGACAATACACAGGAAAATTTAGGAACAGTAAGTTATAGTGTATTCGGATGTGATTGAATATATGAAAAAGAAGAGCAGAGTAATGGGGATTAAGTGTCAGCGAAGATTTTCCTAAAGGACTTTGTAAAGAGCAAATAGTTATCAGAGTATGCCTTGGTTTGATGTAGTTTGCTTCCTGTGTTTTGATGTAATTTATTAAAAAATTTTAATATGTTACAGAATGTACAGTGTTTAACAAGTGGCTTCAACTTTGCCATGAGTCTGCTACAAGGGCAAAACATCTTTTATTGTTTTATTCTAAAATATTTGTGTTTAAAAGCTTTTCTGAGTAATGTGTTTCAAAATATTTTTTCAAGATGGGTTGTCAGAAATTTAAATCGTAGTAGGTGAACTAAGTTTTGATGCATCATAAAAAGGTGGTGTAGTCCAGTGAAGGATCATGCATTTATGAAAATACATGTTTTTATTCAAATTGTAGCATTTGAAAGTATATAGCAGAATAACAACCTAAAGTCTACTCAGAAATTTAGAGAGATTTCAGTTAGAGAAGAGTATCAGGAGGAAAATTCAGTGAGTAAAAGAACTTTAACACTTAACTCCCTCAGAAGAAATAATCTTACATTTTTATCAGGCATCTATACTTAAGAGAGAAATTATTTGAAATTTTTGATAGGTACACCCAACTAAAGAACATAAGTAATAGTTTTACAGTCCCCAGTGATGCCATGTGGTGAATAGACCTAATTCAGGACTGCAGTTGAATGGAACATTATTTCACTGTTGGTCTGGACTGCATGTCTCTGAGAATAGAATCTGTATTTTTTTTAATTTCCCTCCTGGTATTCCTAAGGTCAGTTAAGCACAGTAAATAATCTTCACTCCGCAAGCAACCCAAATCACCATCTTCCTGTTCGATGTAGCTAATAAATTCTGAGCAAACTCAACTCTCTGTGAAGCTTCCTAGTGGATGCCTCACTGGACTGAAGAGCTTTTGGAAACAAAATAAAATAATCATCTAAAGTTGAATGTTTTTGGATCAAGGTTACTAGGTCAACACTAAATTTAAAACCAGTTTGAGAGACATTTTTTAATGGCACTTAGAAATTATAGCCAAAGGTCAGGTCGTTACATGTGATGTTGCTCAGATCCTTTGATGCTGAAAGTCTACAACTGACTTATGTGTAAGATATAATTTCTAAAACATTAACTATGATTTAAAGTAGCAAGAGACAGTGTTCAGGCCAGGGAAAATAAAGTCCCCTTCCTCAGTTTTTTGGTTGAAATGGTTTGAGTTCAGTAATTTTATTGAACTTGAAAAAAAATTATGAATAGTTGCCTTCTCAAAGGGAAACAGGGAAGCTTGCCCTGTCAATTCCTGCTTAGGAGTTTCTGAGATATTTTGCGATTGCCAAGAAAACTGTGGATGAAATCCATGCCAATTAGAGATCTTGTATGTTTGGAACTATTTAAAAATGCTGTGCAGGGCTCAAAGGAATTAGTAAAGCCTGTTGCAGTAGAGCTCCATTATTAATCTCCAAGGAGAATAGATACCAGATGTTCACACTGCCCAGAGGACACCTCAGTGTTCTTGGTCTCTGGTCATATTGTCCTTCAGTAGATTCAAATGCCTGAAATGATTATGGGTCTTGGGACGGCATGGTTTGAACAGAAGAAATTACTAATAATCATCTTGAAGAAATGCACTATTTTTGATAGGCAGGAAAAGAAACCTAATATTAAAATTGATATTTGTAAAAAATTGCCTAGAGCAAAGTAGTAAAGATACTTTGCCTATCTTTTTAAAAATTTCGTTGATTGGCCTAGTAATTGGCATATCTAACCTAAGTGATACCCGTATACATAAGTAATTACAAACTGTGAGACATGCTCTGAAGAGAAAATATTGGGTGCTGTGAGCATGTTTGACAGGGGATTGTGACCTAGAGTTAAAGCTCTGGATTCTCCTTTGTTTAATCATTTATTGAGCACCTACTTTGTGCCAAAAGGTGAAACCGATTACCATGGCCATTTAAAATATACCACTCATGATTCAGTTTGGTAGATTAAGGGATAGTAGGAACAAGGGCAATGAACAACTTAAAAATAAACTAAAGATAAAAAACACTCTAGGGATGGAATTCTGTTTTAGTCTTTCTTCAAATATAGCTTCTAAGGAGCTATTTGAGCAGTGCTCAAGATTTTTAGCATGCCCAAAGACTTTCATATTACTCATTTGATTGTGAAAGTTCTGTTAGGAAATACCATAAAATTTTAAACCCTTTGGAAAGCAGAGAAGGGTGGAATTGGTGGGAGGGACCCCCAGGATCCCAGTATGTTTGCATAAATACCATTGTGCTCTCCTGCAAGTCATCAACCTGCTCTACCTTCCTTCCCTGCCAGGCTTGGTAAGGAGCCGTCTTGGTTTAGTTGCTCCAGTCCACAAACGCCTTTCAGCCCAACAGAGTTCAGCTTCTGTCCATAACACTGAAAGGGCTCCTCCTAAATTCCCCCAGGCTGCCCAGCTGTTGAATTCAGCAGTCTCCATTCCTCTCTTATTTAACTTGTCCTTTCTGTAGATTATGTCACTGGGGACTGTCCTCCAGCCTTACACTTTTCCATTATCTGACTCTGTCCCGGTTCCCTATTTCGTTGTCCTCCTATTTCTTGAAATGCTCTTGTTTATTTTCCTTCACTGACTTATTCCTCAGCTCACCTTTTAAATACCTGTCTGGTTCTCCACTCCCCCTATATTTGCCTTCTATATATTCCCCTCCATAACCTTACTGTTTTCTATGCTCTGATGACTTTCACATCTGTATCTTTAGCCAGGGTTTTACTTCTGAACCCCCACACCCCTCTGCTCCTAGAGAGTTCCACACTAAATGGATTTTATTATTTTCCCTGAAAAACACATCTAACTAGCATGACCCAGCTAGTCGGTACAAGCTGGAAACCTAGTAGTAATTTGACCCTACCCTTCTCCTTCACTCCCCATCAGGTACCACCACAATCAGTGAATTCTGACTGCTCAGTCTCTCTCTTATTGGTCCCCTGCTCTCCGGCCCCATTGCAGATGCCTTCATATAGAGCTTCATCACTTCTGTTTCCACATCCAGTCTTCATCTGATGTGCCTGTTTTCATCCTCTTATCCCCCACTCTCTTGCTTGCTTCCAGAACCATATTCCCAAAGCACTGATCTGATCATGTTACTTGTGGCTCCCCTAGTCATCAGGCCATTCAACATGTCCCTGGCCTTCAAAATGCCACCGCCACTTAAAACTGTGGGGTTACTTCACAAGACAAAAAAAAAAAAAACCAACAAGGTAATTAGTAACCAAAATAAAACAAATGCTTGAATAGTATATATCGTACTTCAGCATTTTTTTTCCTTCATGAATTTTTAGAGTCTATGGGTCTAGATTATTTTTTATGTATTCTAAACTCTCTGCTTTTCTTTCTTTCTTTTTTTTAAATTCCCTGATTTTCAAGATAAGTATTTTAAATATTATTTTTATTTGAGGTACTGCTTAGGAAAGCTGAATAAAGCATGGGAGAATGTCTGCCAAAACCAATGGTTTTCTTTGTGTCATGATTACTGTTAAACCATTTTCTTGCTAGAATAGTTTACCTCTTGAGACTTGGCTGCTTTTTTGCAGTAATGAAATTGTGTCATCAGCACAGAGGGCGATACTTGTCCTTACATTTGCAGTGGCAAGAGGGCAGAAATATAGTGCATCCTCATGCCATAACAAGTGACCAAATACAGAAAAGGTATATCAAATACAGAAGTGACTTGATAACAAGTGATCAAATACAGAAAAGTAGTCTATGGGTGCCTGGGTGGCTCAATTGGTTAAGCATCTGCCTTTGGCTCAGGTCATGGTCCCAGGGTACTGGGATCAAGTCCTGCATTGGGCTCCCTGCTCGGGGGGAGTCTTCTTCTCCCTCTACCTTTCCCCCCTGTTTGTGATCTCACTCTCTCAAATAAATAAATAAAATCTGTAAAAGAGAAAGGAAAAGAAGAGAGAAAAGGAAAGGAAAAAAAGAAAAAAGAAAAGAAAAGAAATCAATGAAGTTTTTCCCACTGAGCTGGTTCTGGGAGGAGGCTACTCCAGTCTGCCACAGTTCTAACTCAGGGGTCTTTGTAGATGTCATACTCTCATGCAGAGAATCACTTTTGAGATAGAGTCAAATCTGAGCCAGTTAAAACTCCTAAACCTTACATTGATTTGGGTCCTATCAGTAAGGCAAAAAATAATATAATTGTGGTCACTAGAAAGATTATGATGCCCGAAATCCATTCCTTCTTCTCATAAAATCCTAGATGAAGAGACTAAAATCTGCAGTTTATTAAAAAGAAATCTCGGCTTCTTGTTTAGCATGATAGACTGAGCATACATGTTGGTTTCCCTCTCTCCCAAGAGAACCCTTTAAAGTGAAAGTAAGGAAAAGAAGACGAAAGAGGAGGAGGAGGAAGCAGAAGAGAAGGAGAAGAACCCCACTGCGAAGAGAATTGGAGTGGGGAGGGAGTGCTGAGGGGGTGTTGGAGTGGGGGGGGTGTTGAGCATTTTTTCCAAGGAAAGATGGCCGGCAATGCATTACTGGGTATGACCGACTAAAGAAAGCAGCAGCCCAAATTACGTACGGGAGTTGTTGCCAAGATGCCCAGCACAATTATGAAGAGGCTCAGAGGGCAGAGTTGTCAAGAGCAAGGTTGACAAGAAGGTGTTTCACTGAAAAAACAGCTCGTCCAGTTTTGCAGGTTCCTCACTTTCGTATTTGGAATGACAGATCATCAATTACCCACGGGGCAAAAAAAAAAAACACAACCCTGGAAGACTGCTCTCAAAAGATATTAAACAGCCTGTCTGGGAGAATTGGGGCTGCCAGTGAGGTGTTGCACTTCAGGGAACGCTGGGACAGACCTTTGTCCTACAAGAAACGATGACAGTGGTCCTTCTCAGAGCTCCCGGTCACCTTCTCTGTTAAGAGTTGAGACCTAGGGAGGCACAAACCCGCGCTGTAGCTGATCGCAGAGGAAGCCCCCGTCACCTGCCCCGGACAACTACCCCAGACCTCTACTCTTAAATAGAAATGGCTGAAGCAAGAAAACCAAGAGCATGGAAGACGAGAAGCAAGAAAAAGAGAAGAGTTGCGCAAGAGGCAGCAGAGCTATTTTAGAGAATAATAGAAAAACCAAAGTCAAACAACTCCCTGGTTCATATTCTCAGAGATATTTGAAGTATTTCATTTACAAAATAAGAAGAGGATGCTGTCAAAAAGGCCAAAAAGTTTAAAGATCAAGAAAAATGTGAAAAAAAAAAGAGGTGGCCAAAAGATACCTAGGATGCAATGTCTTTCATGTGAATTTTTAACACCTAAAACATTATGTATTACTTATGAACATAGACATATGTAGGAAATGAATCCAAAGAAGTGTGGGAAGGGTACATAAACAATTGTTTCTGGGTGTAGGAGTAGGGGAAAAGGCTGGAGGCAGATCTGGCTGTAATTGTAACATTTTATTTTGTTAGAAAAAGAGAAAAATCTGAAGGAAATATGGAACAAATATTGTCTGTTAAACTTGGGTCGTTTGTATTTGTTAAAACATGGATGCCTATGTATTCTACATACTTTTACTTATGGTTGAAATATTTGTTGAAAATTAAAATGTTGAATTATAGAGCAAATTTGTACAATTGTATAAGAAAGTCATGGCCCAAACAAAAAATAAAAGAAGACATGCCCTGCTTGTTATAGTGATGCAGTGTAAAAGAAGGAAGATCTGTTTGACTTCAGGTAGCTTGAGGTTATGCCAGTTGGACCGTTGGAGAAGGAGATAGAATCCCAACACGCTTTAGCGGTCTGCAACATGTATGTAGCTGTAATAATAATGTCGTTGACTAGTTTTCAAGCCTTAGAATCAACCTATACAAAAGCATAGAAGACTTCATTAAGGTTGGGCATTGGAATAGGGGAAAGAGTAGGTAGAAGGAGGATGGGGTGCCCAGGCCGTCTTGCAGACTGAAGGATCCAAAAATGTTGAGCTATAAGATAGTCATTAGTCATGCATTCATATGTTCATCCATCAGACAATTTCTGCAGGCACTGTTTTAGGTGATTGGCAACACACTGGTGGACAAAACTGACACACTCTCTGCTCTTATTAGACTTACATTCTAGTTCCAGAGGCAGATAGTACCAAACGAAGTTTCAAAAGAATTAAAAATTATTTAACTGTCAAAAATTGCAAGGGGGAAGAGAAGGGAGATTAGTGAAAGTCTGAAGGCTTAGTCTTCATCCGTGACAGGAGGAAATCAATTCATAATGTAAAACCAGCACTGTCCAATGGTGGGAGTTTCTAGATCTGTGGAAATGATGTTAGAAATATCCTCCGTCTGTGCCTGTCTTGTTCAGTATAGCAGCCATTCACTACATGTAACTGTTGAGAACTTGAAATGTGGCTGGTATGACTGAAGAACTGAAATTCTATTTAATTGTAATTAACTTAAATTTAAATGGCAGCACGTGGCTTGTAGCTTCTGTGTTGGATAGTGCAGATTTGAAATGAAGGAATCAAGAGGGAGCAGCATAAGCATATTTTTAAGAATTAAACCTAAAACCTGTTAAACGTGGTTGTTTGCAGGAATGGGAAGCACGAAAAGAGAACATTGCCCTATGGGTCATCTTGCACTCTTTGATTTTCTATTACATATATATATTTGGTTGATTACTACTTAAACTTTTGGGTCTTCGAGGGGGAATAGAGTATTCTTTTAAAAATGAGATTAAAAACTTGCTGTCAATTGCAGCAAATAACTGGGCAAGAATCAGAGCTCAAACTTCAAACAATTCTTGTTAGCCGGGGGGTCTTCATAAAGCGTTGTATTATTTGGTTAAGGTAGCTAATAAGGTAAATAGTGGCCAGTGAGGTTAACAGTTCCTGGCTTCAGAGGTACTAAATGCTACAAATTCTGAAATACAGCCCTAGAATCATAGCACGGTGAGAATTGGTATGTACAGAAAACACATTACAGGTGTGTAAATGTCCCTCATGTCTCACTGAAACCAAGCTGAGATATTTATCATTATTAAACGATTCCCCAAGCCCAACTGGGATTTACTGTGCTCAAACTGATTTTGCATTTGAAGACAATAATATCATATAGATAGATAGATAGATAGATAGATAGATAGAATACAAATGAAAATATTTGTAATTACACTTCAACTTAATGAACTCTAAGGAGTGGGTAGTTTCTGCTGTGTTCTACTGATGGGGTCATGTAGCTAACTTACTGAGGTTTCTCATTTTTATTTGGGGGTTGGGGGACGATCCAGGGAACGTGGCAGCTGTAGAGCAAATCCTTATTAAAGTAAGAGTGGGCCGCATTTTCTACATATGGTATAGATGAGATTGGCTTCAACTTATTTATAACCTGTTGCTGGTTTTAACAGCTTGTTTCAAAGATTCGTGAAAGGAAGGAGGAAAAGGTTAGGATAGAGCGTGAGCAAGTTTTTCTCAGGAGGCAGTTGGAGTGAAACATTTAAAGTCTGTTAGCAGAACATTACCTGTGGAAAGCTGTGTCACTGTTCAGGGATGGGTTCGAGGGGACTCTGAGGAGCTTTAATAAACCCCATTCTGAGTGAAAAGGAAGAATTTTAATTTTAATTTTACTGCGGTTTAAAAAAGAAAAAAAATCCACCCTAGTGTAGATGGTAGCAAGGGCCAAAGATCTACCATTAACAAACTGAGCCACCTTCTCTAATATCTGAGACATAATGAACATAACCTGGGTTTGCTGCCCATTATGCCAATACTGGCAAGCGCCGTCTCCAGATTAGCGTGGCCTGGTGGTCGTTGATTCACAAGGGAGCAGGACTGCCAATAGCCCAACGTGCCTGCTGTGCTTGGCTACCTGTATTTCTGTGCTGTCTGCAGAGAGAAGAATCTATTTCTTGAATACGAGACATTCCCAATAGCAACAGGCTAATACCCAAAAAGTACAGCTTGTGTTTTTAGAAATAAAACAATAATACACCTCAATCCGAGCTCATCACATAGAAACAAAGGGATGTCTTGGGGGCGGGGGGGAGCCAACTCTGTTTATCCAGGTTTTCGAATGACTGTTCTTTTAAAAAGTGCATGGAATGCATCCAAAACAAATAATGTTTTGTTAGATGAGAAGACCAAAAGGGAAATCCTAGAGAAAGGAGGATGGATGATCTTTCTTTAATGTCAAAACTGACATAAACACATCCCCCGCCCCCTTTTGCTCAAGATAATTTTCTCAACAAGACCCAGATTGCTTCAGTCTTGCCTATCACCCTTTGAAGCACTTTCCTTATTATTAGGAGTGGGCGCAGGGTTTCCTTTGAGGATTTTTGCAGCAGTGAAGAGTTCCTCCTTTAAATACTTTCACATGATGAGGGAATTCCGCTTTCAAAGTGCTGTCATCTCTGTGGCCTCTCCGCCATGAGACAATTTATTCTTGGGTGAAGATCCTTCTTAGTTTGATTGTCAGTAAGGACTTGCTTTTCTGAGGGATTCTCCTTCGGCTTTTTCTGGAAGACCTAGAAAAAGAATTCAACGTTCTCCTGTGTCAAGCTTATTGAAGTTGGCCATGATTCTCTTTTGAAATGTGTTCCATCACACAGGGTTACTTAAGGTCTTCAACACGGTTGCCCTTGTCAATCTCCACTAATTAAGATTTGGATGAGGTATCAAATATTCCGTCTTGAAAACTGCATTTCTTCTGTGCAGAGAGACACTGTGAACTTTGGGGAGTTTTAAGGAGAATTTTTTTGTTGTTGTTTGGTTGGTTTTTTAGTGTCTCTTATGATATTTAACCAATGCCATGGGAAACAACCAGTAAATTATTCAAGTGTCAACAGTTTTCTCAGAAACATAGAAATCTTTTAAGAGCCCTGACTCCATGTCACTGCACCTCATCCTTGTCTACTCTTGAATATAGTCTTCTGGAAAATTCTATAAATATTTAATTCATGGAGACAAAATGTATAGCTGTATAGTTTAATAGCTCATTTGAAAGCAGTTCCCTTCCCCCCAAAAAAAATTTTAACAGGAAAGAATTAGAATTAATTAGGAAATTCTAAAAGAATTAGTAATTCTAATTTAGAATTCTAAAAGAATTAGAATTTGTTAGGAAAGAATTAGAATGAAGAAATCCTAAATAGAATGGACAGTTTTCTCAATATTATTACCTAAGGTGAGCTTCTAAGTATTTGTGGTTATTTTAGATAAATGAATAAAAAATGATCCGTGCTCCAGAAGTAGATTATATCATTTATATGATTGCTCTTGGACTGTCTCTTTGAAAAGCTTGGTTGTTAGTGAGAGAATCAGTATTGGTGAGTTTACATGAATTAGCTGCTTCCACCTGGAAGCTCCTAAGTGCAATGATGTAACTACCAACCAATCCAGACATGGCACTAAACATATTTCTTAAAACCTACAATCTCCTTCTGGTTACAGTATTGAAATGAATGATGTCTTGACCTCGTACTGAGGAAGAAAGTGGAATGTGAAAAAATTCAACTAGATTAAAGTCAGAATACACAGATTCCAGCTTTGGCTCTGCCACGTACTGCCTGTGTAATGCTGGCAAGTACCATACCCTTCTGCTCCCTCTCCCTCTCCTCCTCGCTAAAAATCCTGTTAAGTTAGTGACCTAGATGATCTTTATGGATTTACCATCCTAAGTAAATAATAACCTTACTCCACCTATAAAGAGAAGCTTAATTATGGTGTTTGAGCCAAACTGGGTACTCTAGTGAAAAAAGAGCATTGCTAATTTCTTAATCTAGTCTATAAAAAGGGAGTATGATTGTATTTTCTGTCTCCTGTGGGACCCTGAGTCATAAATGTCCACCCCGTCTTCTTGTTTATGCAGACTCTGCCTTCAAAGTGCTCACCACCTAATCAGAGAGGAAAGCCTGAAAACAAATAAGTCAAAAATCCAGTATGATAAGTAGAACAAGATAAGTGCATATAACATGAAGAAGGAGTATGGGAGGGGAACGATCTATCTATATATTTTATATACATTTCTCCATATCTATTTTGAATTCTAGAAATAGGAAAATGTGTGTGTGTTGGAGGATGGCTTTATGCTAAATTAAAAAAAAATTCCTAACTCTTTACCTGTTTACTACTAAATCGAATATGTCCTTCCATAATATTAGTTGCCATAATTAGCAATCAAATGAGTCAAAACATGGGAGGTTAAAAAATATAGAATGTTCTCTTTCTTTTCATAACTAAATTATTTTTCAGTGTCTTCAAACATCACCTTTAAACCTCTCTTTTCTAGCCACTGGCACTTTTGCCGTTGAATGAAGAAGAATACCTAAATGTGCTAAGTAGTCATTATAAACCAAAAACTCTAGCCTAGAATACATTTAGATTCTCTTTAAAATTTAGAGAACAGGGAGAGAGACAAGTTTTCTTAAAAGTGCTCGTGTGTCTTGATGTGATTGTTTTTTGAGGAATGTTATATCTAGAAAGTTAAGGTTTTCCTGGTGATTTGCAGCAATCTTGAACTCAAATCAGGGAATTGGAAAGTGTTTCAACTCTGGGTGTTAAATCCAGCACCAACTGTGAAAGCTATACTGTTGCATAGTGGGGGATGGGGAGCTTGGGGGAGTTTCTTATAAAAACTTGGCCTGAGCTAATTTGTTTTGTTTGAAACTGGAAATCATGTTGTTGAGGCCTGCATTGTTTTCTTTCAGTTGGTGTATTAACACAAAGCACCATGTTTTTAAAGGGCTTCCTCCTTTTTACAGGAATAAATTTGGCTTCTGAAAGAGAAAAAAAAAATTGTACCAGCAGTTCGGCAACATCACACCTCTTCCGTCATTTTGGGCTTCAGCTCAGGAACTCCCGACCAAATTTCTGGAAATATGTAAAAACATGCCTAGAAGTACTGAACATAAAACCTGGCTGTACATTCATAAACCTTTGTACAATCTTATGGTCCTTATCATTGAGTTTCTTAAAGCTGTGTGTGCGTATTTAAAAAATCGTTCGAATAAATGAAAATTGGAACAAGATGCTGTTTGAGAGAAGGTGCTCCCTAGAGATGCCTGATGAACAGTGCTCTATGGTTTTCTTCTAGGAAGTGAGCAAGCCTCTTGCCCATAAAATAGATAGAAGCTGCTTTCCAGATTGCCCTGCCCCGAAAAATTAGATTATGATGGAAACTATGGAATACTCATTTTTTAATATTTTAACCACACAAACTAAGTGCTGAAAGAGCATTCTTCCTAAAGAAGCACGGAAAGTTGAAAAGTGAACAGCCAGAACAGCTGTAATAAATAAATCCTTAAAAAAAAAAAAGGGGGCAGAAAAAACCAACTTTAAAAATGGGAGGGGCACCTGAGTAGCTCAGTCGGTTGAGTGTCGATTCTTGGTTTTGGCTCAGGTCATGATCTCGGTGTCCTGGGATCAATCCCTGTGTCAGGTTCCATGCTCAGCAGGGAGTCTGTGTGAGGATTTCTCTTTCCCTGTCTGTCCTTCTCCCCGACTGTGCATGCCCATGTTCTCTCTCTTTCTCTCTCAAATAAACAAATCTTAAAAAAAAAAAAAAAAAAGAACAATTGGATTGTGTTTTGCAAAATGTCACACCGTTAAGACTCCTAGTGAGTGCCCAATGACTCTGAAGAAGAGAGGCAAGACCAAGTGGCGAGAGAGCTTTATAAATCCAGGGATGCTCTGGGAAACTACTGGATGGTCTAAGAATGGTTCTGGAAACATAAACACCCAATGCAACTGTGATCTGAAGTGAGGAGGAAGTTATTTTTCAAGAAGAGTTGCACTCTTGGGGCACCTGGGTGGCTCAGTGGGTTAAGCCTCTGCCTTCAGCTCAGGTTATGATCTCAGCGTCCTGGGATCAAGCCCCACATCGGGCTCTCCGCTCAGCAGGGAACCTGCTTCCCCCCTTCTCTCTGCCTGCCTCTCTGCCTACTTGTGATCTCTCTCTCTGTGTCAAATAAATAAAATTAAAAAAAAAAAAAAGAGTTGCACTCTTGGGAAATATATTATCCTTCAGCTTTGTACCTTTTCCTTTCAGGCTGGAGAAGTTAAGCACGAGTCATATACTAAAGATTTTCATTCTTTGCGTAGTAGTTCTTTAACATGACATTCTAACCCAAGGCTGTCTGTTTCTCCTGTGTGTTTTGTTCTGGTGCTGCTCTGCTCCAGGTTGGCCTTCATTCCACGATGTGATCAGTTCTGATGCGATCACATTCACGGACGACTTTTCCTACGGGATGCACCGGGTGGAAACAAGCTGCTCTCAGGTCAGTTAACCCCACCTGAAAACCCACTGTGATGCCCCCTTTGCATTGCAAACACTTTCTGGACTCCTGGTTGTGCTAAATATAGCAACTAAGGCCAAGTGACTGATCATAAAAGGGATGGAGGAGCACAATGAAGTCTCTATATAGTAACGATATCTCAGTCTTCAGATGTTCAGTAAGTCCAACTGAATGCCAGTCATTGGCTTCAACACTATTTTTAAAAAAGAGAGAGAGTGAGTGGTCAGGAAAATCATCTTTAGTTGACTCAGTACAGTGGAAAATGGGCTATTCTTAAGGCATGTGAAGATTTCACTGTGTGGCTGTGTATAATCTGATGTTTTAGAGAATACCCCTCTTCCTGCAGTTCCGTGCATATGTTGTTCACCTGTAATGATCCCAACATGGTCAGTCAAGACCCCAGGGGTGGCTTTCCCCATGTGGGTGCAAGGAGAGAGGTCGGAGAATGGGCAGTGGGAAGAGGAGGTTCAGTGGTAGGATCTAGGAGCTCGGAGTGTGAATATGCGGTAATGTAATGCCTTCTCTCCTTCTAGTATATGGATCTGTCTTCGTTTCCACGGATGTTCTAATTAGTTCCTGTCACTCTGCTCTAACGGAATCAGGGCTAGCTCTAGGGAGAAAATGAGCATGTGTCGAGAGGCAAAGATGGTTAATCTGTCATGCCAATGTCGAGGCTTGAACTATTGGATATTTTGTATTTAAACTCAAAGACATAGCCAGAACCTTCTGTACACAGAATAAGAGCAACTGCACACTCCAGTCTAGAGTAGGTAGTCCTGTTCTGATCTGCTTTGCATAAGTGAAATGTCAAGTCTGAGTATTGTGGCACTGAAATTCATTGATACTATGGAGTAGTTTGTCAGGGGATGTCTGTTGTACATATCAGAGGTAAAGGGGGCACATCAGGCAGCTGAAATAGCAAAGTGATTGCCACGTGGGCCTCCCTCAACATTCTTCTACTTGCCCTTTAACCCCCTTCATCAGGCACAAGAGTTTTAGGGAGTAGGTGGCATATTTACTACCAAGCAGGGAGGGAGATTGGTTAGAACCCAGCCATCTGATGAATTTGTGTTTTCTTTCCCTTTCCTAACTGACCTTCCTTCCTTCCTTCCTCCCTCCCCCTTTCCGACCCCCCTTCCTTCCTTCCTTCCTTCCTTCCTTCCTTCCTTCCTTCCTTTCCTCTTTCCTTTCCTCTTTCTTTCACTAAAGGTGAGTTTATTGTCTTCTAAGCATAAGTACCACTCTCTCCCTTGAAAAGCAGACTTCGTATTTTAGCTAGGTCATACTTTCGGTCCACTCTTGTCTCTCAGATATGAGTCTCTGAGTGAGACATTGGAAATTTCCAATCCTGGGTCTCCCCCTCAGAGATTCTCATTTAGTTGGCTTGTGTAAGGCCTGAACACCAGCAGTTTTTAAAAGCTGCTGTGGTTAATGCTCACATTAAACTTGTGAGCTATATACTGTTATTCTTTCTTATTTTTTAGTTGAGAAAATGGAGACACAAAGAGGACAATTACACTTGTATAAAGCTACATTGATTCAAGCAGCAGAGCTGAGACTCGAACTTGGGCATTGAGCTCCAGAGCTCTAGGGTGCTTAAATGGACAGACAAGCCATAAAGAGTCACATTAAACCAAAAAAGTCCTATGACTTAGTATAATTCAATTCATATCTGAATTTAATTGCTTTTAATTGATATTCTTGTAACTGCCACAAAAACTAATTATGATTATCTCCCCAGGAATCTAAAATATTCAACAAAAAAGTAACCCAGTAGGATGGTACATAGCAATGTATAACTTAGGTACATAATACTTAATAAACCTCTTTTAAGACTAACAGTTGTGTTTTGTTTTAAGCTGACTTAAAGGCTGTTAATGACTGCTACTCTCCATTTTCTTCAGAACCCACTTTTTTTTTTAAACATTTTATTTATTTATTTGAGAGCAGAGAGAGACAGTGAGAGAGAGCATGAGCGAGGAGAAGGTCAGAGGGAGAAGCAGACTCCCCGTGGAGCTGGGAGCCTGATGCGGGACTCGATCCCGGGACTCCAGGATCATGACCTGAGCTGAAGGCAGTCGCTTAACCAACTGAGCCACCCAGGCGCCCACAGAACCCACTTTTAAACATTGAGTCCCATGAGAACCAAATAAACAAGGCACAGAAAAAGTGGGGTATAATAACTTTCCTTAATGCCCTATTCTCTGACGTCTCTGTGACTATTTCTTAAAAGTCACAGAATAAACTTGGTCCCTTGTGCCAGCCACAGAGATAATACTAGCAGTGGTCAAGAAAAGACCATTATGAAGATGAAGTTGTTCTACAGTGACCAAAGAGAAACGAAACCTACAAGCTGCCCAAATCAGGCAACATTGATAAAAGATATTAAGCTAAACAAGGAACAGCTCTCAGCCCTTTGGTCAAAGGGCTAGGTGACTGTTAAACTTTAGGTCCTTTGGGTGAAGAACCAACACTGACCCCTCCCTTCTGGCTTCTTTCCCCACCACCTTCATTTCTTGTATTTGGAAAGTGTGTGGCTCCCTCTTAAATAAAAGTCTTAAATTTGAAGAGAAGAGGGAGGGAAATTTATTCTATTAAGTCATGTGTAAGAATACATCCTCTGTGAAGTAAGTTTCATGGAGAAAATAATTAGATTCCAACATTAAAGAAAGATGTATTTCCTGGATTCTTCTCCCTGTGGGCAGAGCGGGGGATGTCTGCCTCACGAGAGTGGTAATAACTCACTGAAGTGTGCTGGGTGTCTGTCTGTCCCTTCCTTCTTTCCTTCCTTCCTTCCTTCCTTTCTTTCTTTATTGCATGTTTCATCCACACATTTATTTTCCTTTTGTTTTACATTTTTCTTGAGTTTTTTTTTTTTCTTTTCCATTTTCTCACTCATCCTTTTTATCTCAACTGGAAAAAAATAACTGACTTAATGGTTTCCATACAGAGTAAACACTTGTATTTTGTTTCCTAGTTTCTCATTCTTAATGCTACTTTTCATGATCAGTTTGTCTTTTATTTTAACCTTCTATTCTTTCAGTTTATGTCATCTCCCTCCAATTCATAGCTTCTCCCATCATTTTGGGGGGAAGTGGTATAGGAAACTTGACTCTGATCCACTTCTCATCTTTCTAAATTTTTTTTTTTTTCCATTTTGAATTCAGATGGTTGTCCTCTCTCTGGACTGAATTGCAACAATGTGGTTTGTCTGATGAAGAATCTGTTAGATGCTGTAGATATCTCATAGACATTCTCAGTTGGACATGTTATGTGGAGTCCTTCTTTCCTTGTGGTAAAGATGCCGCATCTACACATGAAGACCCTCTTACTGCCATCTTCTACAAATGAGCTGAGCTTCCGTGGACACAACCAGTAGGCTCAACCTACTTGCCTCGTCTTTTTTTTTTTTTTTTTTTTTCTGTTGGTCCCTTATTTTTACTCTAATATTTAGGATTCTTCTTTTTCTTTCCTTTCCTTTCCTGCCCTTTCCTTTCTTTTCCTTTCCTTTTTTCCTTTTCTTTCTTTCTTTTTTTCTTTTTTAATTGTGATACAGATCATGTTATGTGGTTAATTAGACCTCGTATTTGGGTGAGAATTAAAATTTATTGGGAGTTATAACTTACCACCTCTTTATACTAACCTGTAGTTTTTCCATGTGTCCCGTGACTTCTTTAGGTAATAATACTTTAGTAAGATTTTGTTGAGAAAGTTAAGATTGTTAAGATTGGGGGCGCCTGGGTGGCTCAGTTGGTTAAGCGACTGCCTTCAGCTCAGGTCATGATCCTGGAGTCCCGGGATCGAGTCCCGCATCAGGCTCCCAGCTCCACGGGGAGTCTGCTTCTCCCTCTGACCTTCTCCTCGCTCATGCTCTCTCTCACTATCTCTCTCTCTCTCAAATAAATTAAAAAAAAAAATGTTAAAAAAAAAAAAGATTGTTAAGATTGATTCAGTACTGTCATCACTTTTCAGAGAAAGAGTGCGGTCAGGTCCTTCTAAAAGAATTGCGGGGTGAGAATCCCAGCACGCGGCCTGATCTTTAAGTTAATAGCACAGAGAACCAGCAAGGGTGGTGGAGATTCTTCCACATCTTCTGTTAGGACTCCTGCTTGTGGAGGGAATAGGCTGCCCTGTTACGTTCTGATTTTTGTTGCAACCATATTTGTTTGCTTTTCCTATTCTATGCGCTGAATTGTGGAATTAAATTCTAGTTATCTCTTCAAAAGAGGGTCTTTATCTTAAATCTGTCCACTTTAGTATCTTCTCCCCAGCTGTGGCAGTTTTCTAACAGTTTGCAGTTACAAAGATTTTTTTTTTTTAAGTTTTATTGACGCTTTTCATTTAGTGATAAAATAATGTTGCGTCTATCCCAGTTTCACGAACTACTCTGAATAGTTGTTTGACAGCTTCTTCCTAATCCTCCGAGCCCAGCCTGTTAAACAGTGCTTTGTCAGGAGTTTAAGTTCAGTGCAAAGAGGTAAGAGTTGCATGGTTTAAGCTGTAGTTCAGAGAACTAAGTCCCTCCTGGTAATACTTGGGGGATTCTTCCTTCTTTAGATCAAAATTCTACATCTGCAGCAAATGGGAGACCAATAAATAACTTTTGGAAATCATCTTTAAGGAAACCATCAGATAGATGCTGAGTTTGTGCGAGTTGGAGTCTACTTTTGCCTGTTGCTGTTGCTAGCTGGAATCTACAGTAGAGTCCCTTAAGTTTGTTTTAGATCATTATTAATTTGTTCTATGGCAGCCAAGTCAACAGAAAGGTAAATATCCACCCATACACGACATTTTTCAAAAGTTAAGCAGATTTTGGTAAAACCCCAAGCCTTATTAATCTTTTGCAGATGACAATTGATATGTTGCTGATGATTAAAGATACCCATGTGTTACAATAGGGTTCAGACTCACAGCCCATCTCTCTTTTTCTTGATCTTTCAGTAAAATCATAATGCTAAACTGGTGACTTCACAATCATTTCCTTGGCAAAAGATTAATATCACAAGCACAGAGGAAAAGAGCCCTACTTGCACACAAGTGTCTTCAATAACAGTGGGAGAAAACAGGATACTACTGGCAAAGTAAATTGCTTTTCTTCTTAAACTCTTTTCTCCTCATCCTGCCCCATGTGCCCAAGTGTAAAAGCCCCCGCTTTGAAACTGCTTCATCTTGTAGATCAAACACTTAAGAGAAAATGACAATAATAAAGCCCCCAAACATCCTAGACATAGCTGGGAGAAAACCATCTAGGAGTTGGAAATACATCAGTGCAGAAATATGTAACTGTGTTGAATGCACTATTTGTGTTTCTTATGCACACGATTGAGAATTGCAGTCAGATTTTAAGGAATTATGTTAAATTTGATGTTCAGTCACTTTTTGGGAACCCCGGGGGTGGGGGGCTCTTTTCTCTTGGTTCTCTGCAGGTTCCCCAGTTGCCAGATTTTTTGAGTGGGAGGCTTCAATGATAAAGGATTCCTTTGGGAACTCTAAAATGTCCCTTTGAACAATTATCTCATGCTTTTTTCGGAATGAGAGCTAGAATATCCAGTTGTCGCTTGTAGCTTCCTATACAACAAATGCGTAACCATTTTCAAACAACTTTCAAAAGGCACACCACAGATTTTACCCTGAAATAAATCATTAACAGCAGGTCTCCGAGATTTCTTCATTGGGCAGCCAGTTTGTTTCAGTTACAACCAGGTGTGCTGAGAGCCCAACACATTGCCAGTTGGCCGGGCCAGGGAGGCAGAGCTCGCAGGCGGCTAAAGAAACAATGCATCACTGACAACTTCCATTCATCATCCCAGCCTTCGGCCAGGGGTAGAGGCTGGAAAGAATGGGCTCCATGTGCGCTCCCCTCAGGGAGGAACCTTCAGAGCCTGTGCACTTTTCAAAGAAACTGGATAATAGTCATTTATGGGAGACTGGGTGTACCTGGGGAGGGGGGGCGGGCGGAGAAGCAGAAATGGTGCTGCGTGGTTAGGCTTCCTGTGGACAAACTGCTTTGCGGCTCTGCGGGCATTGGGGTGAGCATGTGTGTGGTGGCGCAGACCGAAACGCACACCTGGCTACATTTTGCAATGTTGCTCCTCGCTCAGTTATCGGAGCCTGGGGTGAATCTTCCAGAATATCTTGTGGCAAGCACGATGAAGCTATCATTATCATTTGTAGGGGCTCTCTCCTTTTCTGAGGATTTCCCTACTTCATCCGCATCCCATAAGGTGTTCTGCCAACGATTTCTGTTGCCTCTTTCTAACTGTGTGTCCTCTTCCTCGTCCCCCTTCCCTTTTCCTTTCAGATTAGGGACATCTAGAATCTGTGTTTTTCTTTCCGTGTAAGCAAAACACCAGTTCCGGATTTTACAGATGAAACTGCAGCCCAATAAGCAACTCGGTTCAACAGATTACATTAACTCTAAGTTGGATTTGTTCAAGATGATCTGGGAAATGAAGACCATATCACTACTCCTAAATAGCTTCAAATATATCCTTACTGTGTTTTATTTTTGGAGTCAGGTAAACACAGAACTGTTTTCTAGATATGCCCAGGAGATGATTAAGAAAGATAATGTCACTTATTTTGTCCAGATAGCTATATTCTCTCATTAAAACACAAAACCAGAAAACCCATCTGAGGCTTTTATGTGCAAAGTCCACCCCTCAGATGCCAAGTGAGCAAAGTGCCAGAGCTGCACGTGAGATCGGTAATTGTGCACACACACTGGTCACCGAGAGCTCGGGTTCCTGTTGGCCTTCACCCTGTTTTGGCAGCGAGAAATAGGTGTTTTCCTGTGTCCATTGAGTAAGCGTGTGTTTTACTGGGGCATCTTAGCTGCTGATGCCTGAAATTTGGCCTCAATTGTTTATAGAAAGGAAAAGCAATCCGAGCTGTCAGCCTTGATATTACCTAAACCTGCATAGAATGTGGTAAAATAGAGCAAGATTTGTTTTTTAGGCCTGTTTCATATTTTCCAGGCAATAGATCAAATCAGTTCAGGGTTCGTTTTTAGTTCTTTAATAAGCTGACACAGTATGTTGGCAATAAAATAAGAATGCACTTTTAACGTGGAAGTGCCATATAGTCAGAGTTGCTATTTGTGCTGTTTATTAATAACACGAGAACCCCTGGGAACTGAGTGTAGCACTTAGGATAGAGAAACTGAGATTCTAGTTCTTTCCATTGTAATAAGCATGATCATCTCCATTTGATTCATTAGCCCAATTCCCATGCCAGTTCCTCCTCTCTTCCCCCATAATTTCTAAGGGGACACCAAGCAAGCACAGTGAGAAGAATTAATAAACCATCTGTAGGCCTTTTCTCTCATGTTCTTCCCTAAATCTTGACTCTATTGTCTGTTTGAAATGCTCCTCTGGTAGCCACTCCTTCACTTCCTTTGGCTTCTTATTCCAGAGTCACCCCAGGAGAAGAGCCCCTCGTCATCATACCTGCAGTATCAGCCCCGAACCCTGACACTTCATATCTCTTCCTCTTTCTTCCCCTCTCCCATCTACCATACTGGACAGTCAACTGATCTCTTTGCATGTTATCTGCCTCTCCCCCTAGAATGTAAGCTCCATGAGTCCAGGATTGTTGTCTGCGTCTCCAGAGTCCGAGACAGAGCCTGGTGTGTAGCAGGTGCTCCCTAGATACCTGGTAAATGAATGAATGGAAGTCCTTTGCTCCAGGCTTTGGTTTCTCTGGGACATGACAAATGATGTGGATTTGCAGCCTGTTTGAATACGATGCACTAATGTCTCCGTCTCCCTCACTCCTGTCCCTGCTCAGAAAGGGGGCAAGATAGCTAAGTGTGACATACCCTGGTGTCTCCTGGAATAGTACCCAGCCTCGGAGGGTTCAGGGTGGGGCTCTATGCCCTGAGCCAGCCTTCCTGGAGAAACGATCTCTGGGCTGCATTTCTCTTGAACACCGTCATAGCCAACCATCCCTCCTTCTGCTTCTGCCCAGATTCGGGGCCTCTTCTCCTTCCCAAATTTTTTGGATCGGGAGGAGTGTGGATTTGAGCTTATCCCTTCCCGCATGGAATGCAGTTCACTTGGGTAGAGAAGCCAGCCGCGCTCCACCTACTGGAGGCCAGAATAAAAAGACGGTGTGGGCTAGCGACACTTCTCCTTATCCCACCTGCAGTCCTGGTGACCGTGGCACACATCTGTTGAGCCTTGCCATCGTTTTGCCGGGCTCCGAGAACATCCAGGACTTGTCTGATGTTAAGTTTTACTGCCCATGAACGCAAACAACACCTCCGTCATGGCCAGTTAAACAGTATCTTTTACGGTGGACTTGTGCATATCTGAAACCCACCCATCCACAGCCAAAAAGTCATGCCAGGGGGGAGAGATTTTCTTCTGCCATGTTTCTTACAAAGGGAGATCAGGAGTCAACTCAATTCATAAAATTACCGCAGTCATTTTTCAGCTGGCTGAGAGACTTCATAGATCAAAAAATACAGTGGCTTCTAAATGATTTCTGATATGCACAGTTCTAGCTTTTTTTTTTTTTATTCTCAGCATGTGGTGTGGAGCCTGCCAGAAACCATCTCTGTGGCTATTGACAGGCGGACGAGAAATCACCCATGATGGTTTCCATCGTATCCCTATAGGCTGGTCATCCATTTCGGCGGCTGACCGTGAGCCCCTCTCAAAGCCGGCTTTGTACGCGCTGCCCTTATTTTTGCTCTTCTCTTTCAGTGCGGCGCTCACCTCGGGCACATTTTCGACGACGGACCTCGTCCCACTGGCAAGAGATACTGCATAAACTCGGCTTCCCTGTCGTTCACGCCGGCTGAGGGCAGCGGCGCCGAGGGCAACAGTGGGGCGACCCCCCCACCCCCCGTGGGGGACAGAGCCGAGCTGTAGGGTCCCGGAGAGCCGGGCAAACAAGTGTACTTAACGCGCAGCTTGTGAAAAACGGCAAATACTCCGAATTGTCTATCTTAGATCTATTTTTTCAAGAAATAGAAGGGCAGTTTTGTGCTATCGATATTTTTCTTCTTTGGCTTAGACAGAGGCCCCAGCCGTCCATGTATTTTGCTATCGACTAGATTGGGAACCCTTTATCCCTTCAGCGAGTGGAGAGGGCGTGGTGGATCGCTTTCCCAGGCCACCTGAGTATCAGTTGGCATTGTTTTCTTTGAGCACACAGCTGCTTTTGCGATTTCTCCCCCTTGGCTTAGGAGACAGAGGGTGCGCGGGGTTCCCTCCAGAGATCCCCTCTGCAGTGGTGAGAGCAGAACCCCCTGCTCGGGGCGCAGGCCTGCAAGACACGTGGCCCAGCGGCATTTGGGCAGGCCTACCTGAGACAGGGCAGACGGATGCCCGAGGAGACTGCTCAGCTCTGGAAAGTTTGAGCTAAGGTCGTTTATTCTCACTGAAAGGGTGTGAAGGTCTGAAGTCTTTCCTTATGTTAAATTGTTGCCAGATCTGAGGGTGGGGGGCAGAGAGTTACAGTGAGTGTTGTGGTGGAGAAGTAAACATTACCTCACGGTGAGGCCTTTATTTTATTTGATTTTCCATTGAAAACATTGGAATGTAAGACAACGGTAAAATGCCGAGCCCCGTTTTGCCCAAAGGCCGCGCAGAGAGCACCTGACGTGGCCTTTTTGAAGTCCATCCCTCCACACCTAGCACCAGCTGCAGCTGGAAGGGCATTTTGGTAAATCCCACTGTGTAAAATAAAATACTGGGACAACACACCTCATCAAGGCAGCAGAAGTAAGAGAGAGCCGAGAGGACCAAAGAGAAATCCTGGGTATTGAAATACCCAGGGCTGAGCGGAGAAGCCGACAATAGACTCCAAGTAACAGAGCCCAAAGCTGGGGATCTTGTGCAAAGAAATTTGGATGACTTCTGGAAGGATGCGGGGGCTTAAAATGGAAAGAACCAGGAGCTCAAGTCCCACCCTGCTGTGTGACAAGGGGACAAGCCATTTAGCCTCTCCATGCCTACTCTTTGTTTAAAAACCAGGACTTACATTATTTGTAAAATAATTGACACTCTCAGGGCAAATTTACTGTATTGCTGTACCATTAAATTGGTGTCGTAAAATTAAACTGATCTGGTTTCTAACTGCCTCAAAGGCTGAAGCCCAAGCATTTGAAATGGAAAGAAGCAGAGAGGGGTTGGCTTAGCTGATTGGTATGGAAACAGTTGGGCCAAGAGCCAGAAGTTTTTCTTTGTAGCAGTATGGCTGGTTTTACTCTGAGAAGCTCTGCTCTGTTGCTGTGTAACGCTTACCGGAATGGATGTCATTGTGCATGATAAGGTTTCCACAGGCATGAACAGTGATGATTTAAGATGATATTGCCATAGCCAGGTTTGAGGGTATAGTCTATGATGGATAGATAATGTGTTCGTAGCCACAAACGCTAATCCTGCAATGTAGTTTTTTTTTTTTTTTAAAATATTACTTTTGTAAATCTTTGAAAGCTTATGGAAACTGACATCCTACCTTGTAAGCACCAAGACAAAAATAAGAAAGAGGGACACTTGACAGTTTTACAATGAGAAACAATGAGAAGTTAAAATGAAAAGTGACAAATCCAAGTGGCAGTGTGGTCATGGCCACATTCTTCCACGTGTCTATACATGCTCCCCGGCGAGGCCCTGCCTGATACTCTGGTGACTTCCTTGTCACGTATACTCTAGCTTCACCATGCCAGATGAGTCATGTTCTTCCAGCCCCCAGCTGTTTCACCTCAGGCCCTGGCGTCCTTCTTGAATTGAGATGTAAGATTTAAGACCGTGGAAGCCACGGCCCCCAGACCATCCTAGCAGCCCATCCCAACCTCACAGAGGAACCCCATCATTTCCCAGAGACCCAAGGATCCCATGTGGGATTGGCTAAAGAAGAGAGTCTCCCTGGACTTCCCTGCCAGAGTGGACATCTGTCCCTTGGGCCACATAGCACTTCTCCCATTGCTCCAGCTACATATAGTAGCCTGCCCCAGGTTTCTGCTGGACACGAGCCACTGGGTCGAGGTAGACAAGAAAGATAAACAAGGGGCTTCTTCCCCCTCCCCAGAGATTCTGGACTCTCATTGTTCTTTCATTTTTATTATCAGGCTGAACATTACCCTCTAAAAACTCCTTTTCTAATCCTTGTCTTTGTTCCAAGGAAAGCTGGCTTTTCTCCTACCACATTTTCCAGCATCAACTTTAGGGAAAATGCAACATCCATCGAAAAAAACCCAGAAAACAAAAAACCAAAAAAACGTGGGGTATATGCATGTGGTTTAATTCCAGATTGCTTTTTTGAGTTTAAGTGGTATCAACTTTCAGTATATTTCTGTCTTATGTTAAAGAAATATATTACTAAAACGTTGGTGAGCAATAATGTCAGCTGTCGAGCACTAGATTTATTTTTGCAGGATATGGAGCGCAATGAACTGCGTCAATATGGCAAGGTGTATGTGATCTGTGGGAGTTGTGCCATTTAACATAGGAAATGCACAGGACTTTCCCTCTCTGCACTCAGCCCTTACTGTAGCATTAGGAGATGCCGGTCTCTGCTGGTGGGTACAAAAGACATCCATATAAGCATGCAGAACGGATCTGAAGAAAGCAGCAGTATATATATTACATTAGAGAACATTTCTATATGTTTAAACTCTTCACTTCTTAGACGCATTTAAATACTTAATGCAAATGACACAGCAATCTAAAAGCCTTTCCATGTTAATCGAATTGAAATGCCTTGTTTTAAATGTGACGTATTATGAGAGGGATTATCACTTGTTCTGAAGGTCAGATATTTTTGTCTTAGATAGCTTTGTAATAATTTTTCTCCAAACAATTCAAAACTTTTGAAAAATGTATGAGATTTTCATTGAAAGAACCCTTTTCCTATGTTTATTGTATACAGAAATTATGCAATAAAATTTCTTTATAAAAATGCTCTCTTCTCTGATTCCTGGTTATTTTTAGCACAGATATATGGACCATCCATCGGAGTTTGCCGTAGACTGATCTGTTGGTCTCCTCCCAGCTGATATGTGTGTATTTTGCACAGAGGGCTTATTATCTGATGTGGCCTTTGCATGGAGGGACTCTAATCAGAGGGTCATGTCGGATTCTCCAACACCCAGGCCCCAGGAAAGGCCTCTAGGGATCTGAAAGATTGGAGGAATGGCGTTTGCAGCATTACTCAGCTTTCCCCTCCGCACAATCATCAGTACCTTCTGTACATTTTGGGGCTTCAAATACAGACTTTGGGGAGCTCCAGTGTGATGATAGCTCTGTGGACAAAAATGTAGGAATGATACCATTCTGATTCCTTCAGTTTCTGTTAAATAATGCGCTGGGAAACTTCTATGGTTGTCAAGGTTTGGTCTCCAGGGAAATAAGGTAGGCATTCCCTGCCGCTCACGGATGAAATCCCCTTTAAGAGTTGTCTGTACGGAGGAGTTTCAGCGTAGTATTATTGGTTGTTGAAATCTTTCATTTAAATGTTTTGGTTTGTTCTACTAACTTATTTGTGTGTGTGCGTGGAGGAAAAGTGAGGTGGTGAAGACTTTGCTTTTCAGCCAATTCTTTAAGTCATAATCCTGGGATCTTGGAATCCACAGGCCAGCAATGTCACGTAGTATACTAAGAACAGTGCTTCTCAAAGCGTGGTCCCCAGGCCGCAGGGTCTGTAGTGCCTGGGAACTTGCTACCAATACACCTTCTCAGGCCTCCTCCCAGACTCACTGCAATAGGAATTCTGGGATGGAGCCTGAGCTATTTTTGTTTTAGCAAGCCCTCCGTGGGACTACAGTACTTGTTCTCGTTTGCGAACCATCGCCTTGGAACTTTTAGTGAGGTAAAGTCAATTAGTCTGAATTTTAAAAGCATTTCTTTGTGACTCAAAAATGCCTTGTTTTGTCATCGGTGGTTGTCTTTTGACAGAGATGGAACAAACGGTTGTCCCCAGGCTTCCTGCCTCTCGGCTGTTCTTATCCTTCCCTGCGCATTTATTTGTCTTGTCCTCGAGCACTAGCATGTCCTCATCAACCAGCACCGCCTTCACTCTGGTTTGCCTTTCTGGGTTGAACCTGGGCTGCTCCGTAGTGCTCGCCTATGCCTCTCTAGAACTGTAGGATATCCATGGTGGTACTCAGCTCAGCAAAACCAAGAACTAGAGAACAGTCTCAGTGCAGAAATGGACCTACGACCTTTCCCATCTCTTCTGTTTCTTTGTACCTGTACCTTCCATCATCATCAACATGGGTTTGTTTGTTGTTTTTAAACCGTCAAGAGATTTCGGTCATGTATCCAAATTGTTGAATTATTTGGTCAGAAAACTGCTGTCCTTACTCAGATCTTTTTCTTTTTTTTTCATTACCCGGATCTTAACAAAGAAATGAATTCTAAGAGATGCTGGCATACAAGAAAGGTTGAATTAAAACTTGTCCTTGGGGACAGGTTTATAGGTATCTGTATTGACTTCTGATTATAGTTTTTTGTGCACTATGGAAATGACAGAAATATTACCATTTTGAATTGGGATCTGAAAAAGTACCACATGCCACAGAATATTCTAGCAATCCACTTCCTATCCACTTGCTCCCAGAGGCTGGCCTCATCCTGGACCAACCTGGAAAAAGGCCAGATAATGACCAGAGGTTCTAGACCAAGCAGCCCCTGAGAGTCTGCCATGCGAGTGGCAGGCATTCACGGAACTGTCACCGGTGAGGCCCAAATGGCCTGAGATCCGGGAACGACAACAGATCCTCAGGCCCTCATGAGACTTTCCCAATTTTCAGGCTGGCTGCGGAAGCACACTCACTTGTCAGATTACCAATGTTGAGAACCTCATTCTTATTTCAAGCTTTGCACTTTCCGTCCCTGCAGGGTCCACCACCTGCACTCCCTGCCAATGAACTCCCACGTTACCATCCAGGCTCAGCGCGAACCTGACAGATTTTCAGCAGTGAGCAGCAGGGAAGTCCTCCCATAGTGACCAAGTGCGTACTGCAGCATTGTACCGACAGCGTGAGAGTGTCGAAAGCTGTAGAAGAAGCTAGAAAGCAAAGGAAGGGAGAGTGTCTGTATTAGCACAGGAGATAGTTGTTAAGAGGTAAGCTATGGTTGCCTGAAGCTTTATTCCCCAGGCCCTCGGCCTCACCATGAGATTTCTCTTGACCTTGATAATACTGTGTATTCAGTCATCTCTGTAAGTCAGGCACTTGGTCTGTTTTCTTTAATAAGAGGTAGGTAGTCTTATCCCCATTTTACGGATGGTGGAGCTAAAGCCAGACCTGTTAAGCCAAGTTACACAGCTGGTACATGGCCAGATTGAAATCCATGTTCGTTCAAAAGCTTCCTACTTAACGCCCCCCAGGTAGAAGACTGGCTATTGGCTACTGTTCAGCAGCAGGCTTTACCAAGGCAGAAATATGTGTTTATATCATTTCTTATTTCAAATTAATTGCAATTTGCCCTTCCAAAATATAATCTGCAATATGAATGCTTTATTTCAGGCGGGGCTTAATTAATCATCGCACACCATGATTTTTTTTTTTTTTTATATCTCAGTGATAGAGCTTAAGTTTTTTCCTAAGGGCTCACAATATTCCTAATGGTTTCTAACTACCACGTAGACATACACACACACACACACACACAAAGCCACCTCCTGGATCCAAATGGAAAAAAAAGAAGAAGAGAAGTGATGCTAAAGATGTCCTTGATAAAAACATCCCATTTCTGGCACGGCAGATTGGGTTAACCTCTCATCTAGGAAGAAATAGAGCCCTGGGGGTGGAAATGGGGTGTTTTTACCGATGTCGCTAAGTTGGGAGAGTCTGCAATCAGAGACTAACAAGGGGGGCACAGATTCCTGAGGGCTCTCACCACACCCAGACCCAGAGCAGTTCTGCAGGGCATATGATGGACCTATCCCAGGAACTGACGGAATAAAGAGGTTTGTTTCTGTTTGATTACGATTCATGACAGATTGATAACTGCAAAGGCATTCAAACTCGGTGTTTCGTCCCCCTCTTCCCTTTAACAGTACAGCTTGGAAGGCCAGTCAGGCATCTGGTGTTTGTTAGATGGCTGTGTTGCATCATCCTTATGATTGCTGGGGAACATCTCCTAGCATTCGAGCGATTGGAGGGAAGACCACGGGGCACAAAATGGCCTCATCCGGTTTACATCTTCATTACTGTGCTTCTCACATACCTGCTTACATCTGGAAAAAATCTCCAGGTAAACCTCTTGGGCTCTTTTTCTGAAGAGTAACTGTAATTATTAGGGTTATACCCAAATTCAGCTTAGAATAGGTATGTGGCTGAACTTCAGCCAAAATCCTGTGCCTGTCTAAAAGAAATTTTTTCTTTCTTTTCTTCTTCTTCTTCTTCTTTTTTTTTTTTTTTGTTTACATCCAATTACATAGGAGGGGCGTTTTCCCCACCATGGCCAGTGGGGTTCCTGGTTCTCTACACCCAAAGCTTCTATTTATGGCCTGAGGGAAAAGACAAGGAGACTTTAGGGAAAAAAAAAAAAACAAAACTTAAAGATCTCCTCAGATCTCTCATTGACTTTTTCCTCAGGACCAAGTCCCAATTCTGATTTGTGTTACAGGTCATGTCCACTTTCACAAATGCCAAGTCTTTTCCCCACTAGGTACTATCACAAAATTGACCTTGCCAAGTAAGAACATCAAAAAAAAATTTCTACTTGACTGTTTCCTGCTTCTCTCACTTGGACAGGGTTCGTCCATTCAACGCACATTTCTTGAGCCCTTCCTGGGCGAGGCACGGGACCCCACAAACGGAGTAAGACTGGGTACCTGCAGTTAGCTGGGGAAACAGACACACAGCTGATTACACGGAGTACCAGTGTGTGGCGTAGGTCGCACGTTAGTGCGGACGGAGCATTATGAGAGCTCGACTGGGAGAAGGATGCACTTTGCCGCAGGAAAGGGGAATAGCATAGAGGGAGGCAGAGTCAGGGAAAGCTTCATTTAGAGAGGAGACAGAACATATTTTTTGAAGAGTCTGTGGCATTTTACGAAGAAGAAGAGAAAATAAGATCGTTTAGAGAAATGGACGGTCACTTGGCTGCCTCCACTCTGGGATGTGGGCCAAACAATTCTGCAGTAGAACTACAGAGGTCCTTCCCAATCCGGCAGCCTCCGGCCTGTTCCAGCCTCTTGTCTCACCTCCCCTTCCTTACCCCACCCCCAGCCATTCAGACTTCTGCCACATTTCCCAGGGGCACATACTTTCTGCATGAGATGTCCTTCCTGCCTCTTCTGAGTGGTGGACTCGAGTCATCCTTCAAACCCGATGCTTGCGTGAAGTACGTTGCCAATTTCCTTTCCTCCCCTAGCACAAATGGACTTCCATTATCATTTGTCTATGCCTTGCTTCTAGAGCTCATCCCATTGATTAATTGTTTCCCTCACCAGATTGGGAGCTCCTCTTGAGGACAGACGCTTTGAAAAAAATCATCTTAGTAAATGGAACAAAGCTAGATCAGTCTAAACAAAACAGATGGTGAAATTCATTTCCACTCCTCTCTCATTTTCTCTGTCCTGCCCTATCATTTCTTCTAACACCCACCTAGATCTGTCCTCTGGGTAATGCCCATGTCCCAAGCCTCTTTGCCCTTTGTGATCCTTCTAGGAGCTTAATCTGACTGACTTACCCCCTACTTACCCCAGTGTTTAGTAGAGGCTAGACTCTTAAAATTCATTATCTCATTTGATCTTCTGGGTTAAGAGAGAAGTCACAGACTGGAGGCTGAAGGTGGGCTTTTGTTTTGTTTTGTTTTTGCCTACTCCTTTTACCATCCAACTCTTTTTTTTTTTTTAAAGATTTTATTTATTTATTGGATAGAGAGACCACAAGAGAGGGAGCACAAGCAGGGGGAGTGGGAGAGGAAGAAGCGGGCTTCCCGCTGAGCGGGGAGCCCGATATGGGGCTCGATCCCAGCACCCTGGGATCATGACCCAAGCCAAAGGCAGATAGATGCTTAACAACTGAGCCACCCAGGTGCCCCATTGCCTACTCCTTTTAAAAAATATGTTTACCGGTATTTAAAAATCAGGAGAGCCTACATAAAAATCCATTTCCAGATTCTTTTGATAGAGGGGAGGTCTGGCAAGTCTGGGTAGCTAGCCGACCGTGCCGAGTAGCAGCTGAGTACATGAGGCGATGACATTCTGGCTTTGCTACAAGCTTCATGGTTTCCCATGGACTCCCATTTATTTTCGTATGGGTGCTGTTTCATTGTTTCTTATAACAAATATTTTTGGTATCCTTGTCTCCACCAAAATGGGAAAATAACATATAAAGGTTGGAGGACACAAGACTATGTATGTCCTGTGGGTGTTTGGTTGATGACCCCTGCGGCAGGCAATACTATTATTTTTATTTTACAGATAAGATAGGTTAAATAACCTCACCATGATAACATATCTAGGAAAAAATTGGGCAAAGACAGGGCCATTTGACTCCAAAGCCCTTGCATTTCAATGGAGACTTTTCAGTCCTGCAGCTCCAAAAATAGAAAATTCTTATTCAGGTACATCTAGTGTGGGCACTTACTTTTAAATTATGTATGTTTAAATTATGTACATTTGTCACCATAGTAATATAGTATGCACATTCTAAGATATACACAAAGGTGGAAAATTTTTTAAAAACGGGATAAATAATTCAAAACATAAATAAAATATTGTTTCAATGTTACGTTAACGGTACCAAAAATATTTTTGCTTTTACTAAAAGATATAATATTTTTAGTGAAAGTGGTGTGATTTGAATACATCATTAATGTTTTAAATTTTAGGTTTAACAGTTTGGTGAAGCAGGGTTTGAAGGTCTGGATCTAACTTCAATTTATTTTAAATACTTGCGTCAGTGGTTGACATCACTGAAAACCACATTCCACAATGACAACCCTATGGAAAGCCACACGGGCTCACTGATGGGTCAGGATACTCATTTTTTACATCCCAACCACTGGGAAGGTGTTATGGAATTTTGGTTAGGAGATCTTCATATGCCCAGATGTCAAGAAGGTATTATTGCAAATTATTCAGATATTTAAAAAATTATTTAGCAAATGTGAAAAGTGCATTGAACAGTGTTGAAAACAGATTTTAAAATTCAGATCCTAAGTTTTTAAAGCAATCGGATGTAAGATATTATTTAAGGTAAGACATCTTTTTGTCAATACGTATTGCATAAAAATGGAAATAGTTCCAAATACCCATTTTCAAAATGCTCCCTCCAAAACCTGAATTTTTTTTAAAAGGCACTTAGTTATTCCTTGTTGAGATGTCACTTTTGCCTGAAAGGAAGGGATTGAATATATTTTTTAAAGACAGTGGTTAGATAGCGTACTTCTAACAGACGCTTGTCATCACAGAAAATGTTGGAAAACTTGGAACTTAAGAAAAAAACCCTTAGCTTTAAGGTTGATAATCCTTCTATGAAATAGCTAGCAAGTATAAAATATTGTCATAACTATTACTGATCTCCTTGCAAGGTATTTTAAAGATTGACCGTATTTCCATGTCTTATTTTTATAAAATTAACCACACCAATGACATCCTGGAGCACTTCCGGCTTCAATCCCTTAGTGAGTGGGCTGGTCCATGCCTAAATGAGTGCAGGGGATGAATTTCTTTCTTACTTTCTTTCTTTCTTTCTTTCTTTCTTTCTTTCTTTTAAAGATCTTATTTATTTATTTGACAGAAATCACAAGTAAACAGAGAGGCAGGCAGGGGGTGGGGGGCAGGGAAGCTGGCTCCCCGATGAACAGAGAGCCCAATGTGATGCTGGGCTGGATCCCAGGACCCTGAGATCATGACCTGAGTTGAAGGCAGAGGCTTTAACCCACTGAGCCACCCAGGCGCCCCAGGGGATGACTTTCACCTGCAGGAGGTCTTTCTGTAACCTTCTCGTGGAATCCATTCGTTTCCCTAATACCCTTTGCCAAAGCAGCCATGGCATGGGTGGTTTGCCATAGAACACGTTGATTGAATCAATTATTTCCAACTTTCCTTTATGGGCTCACACACACAAAAGTAGTTCTTCATTGTTGAAAGAAAATCTAGCAAATGCCATAAGCCGAGACATGATTTAAAAAAAAAAAAATCTATGCTTTAATCCAACTTCGGAGAAAATCTACACGATGCAATTTGTTCTGTTCCTCGGTTCTTCGCATCTTCAGCCTGCTTTCTCTGCATCTCCTGGTGGCATTGACTTTCTGTAAATACACGTTAGTTTGCTGCCATCTTCTTTTCGTATTACCTTAGACACTTGCATCAGGGCAGGAAAACCAATTGGCATGTGGTCTTTCATAGTTTACGAAACGTGAATCACTAAGTATATTGAAGGTTGATAAAGAGGTGTTATGGGATGCTAAACATCGCTAAAAAATTGAAAGGTTGTTTTCACATTCTGAGCACTTGGTAACTAAATGTGGAGCTCACCATGACGGTCTCATGATCTGCTGCTAATAATTCAAGGTACAATGTCCACTTAGAGTAGGTGCTTTGTTAACTGTGGATGTGCACTGATGTTTTCATGTACTCAGCCTAATGACTTCACAGTTTTAACTGGCTCTTTGATGGATCTGATGATCATTGCTTATACCTCATAAGTGACTTTAATCAGAAGCCACCTGAATTAGAAGTGGCACCTGTGTCATTTACTTGTGACTCATTTAGACTTACATTTTTATTAGCTTCAGTCTGCACTTTAGTTGTGAAAATCATCTTTAGACACTTCTCAGTACTCTGAGGGTTCATCTCCTTAACTATTCATTGCCCGTGAATCTTAAGTGGGCGCATATGCAGGTGTCTCTAGGTAACACTGGGGGTGAGGACCTCCCACTTTTGCCCGTGGGACATGTAACTATCGGACCTGTGAACCCAGTGAGGATTCCAATGTCAGTCTGTAGATTAGGCACAAGTAATCCTTACTTTGCATGATCATGTGAGACCATAAAAATTACCATGTAAACTGAAACCGTTCAAAGTGACTTTCATAATCAACTGGGAAAATTCCAGTTGTTCTGTGTTCTTAAAAATTTTGGTTAAACCACTGAAAGCTCTCTTACAGCCTGTTGTAAATGTATTGGGAAATGAAGAAAAAAAAAATCTAAAACTCTTATTTAGTGTGGTGTAGTTTAAAACATTATAAATATTGAGAATGAAAGTGTTTTGTTTCCCTGTAAAAAAGTAGTTTGAATAGCACTTGCCTTCTTTCATTGTCTGAGACTTAGCATTTTTTCTACACAGTGATGACAAAAGTCCCAAGCCAACTGTCCACCGACAGCTGGGGGCTGTTCTGACATGGCCACTGTGGGACGACTGGGTTCTCCTCTTCATGTCCCTCACACCCCTCCACCTGGCTGGCCTGTGCACGTCCTCATGCTGTGATTAGGAGAGAGAGGGGGAGTGCGCAAGTACTCTTCATACCTCTGCTTGTCTCATTTGTTACTGTCCCTGTGGCATTAAGCAGGTTACATGACCAAACTTGGAACCAGTGTAGGCAAGCCCTGCCAGAAGGGATGGATACAGGAAGATATGAATAATTAGACCCAGTAATGGAATCAGTCAAGTCCAGTAGGGAGCACTGTAAGTCCTGGCTATCCTTGTTTCCTGGCCACCATCTTAAGAAAGTTCCTTAATACCTCTGAACCTCAATTATTTGATGGTGACTTAGCCTGTGATATATTTCTTAAAATATTTTCTAAATTAAAAAAAACATATACACAAATTTAAAAGGCACAATAGTGCTAAAAGACATAATAAAACAGAGATCTTAGCCCTCCTTCCCATCCTATCATATTCCCCAGGCATGGTTACTTTTTATCCTTCTTGTTGTCTCTGCTGACATCTTATCCATATTTTGAAATAATATTACATGTTTCCATCTATTGATTCATTAATTTTATTTATTTATTTATTTTTATTATTATTTTTTAAAGATTTTATTTATTTGACAGAGATCACAAGTAGGCAGAGAGGCAGGCAGAGAGAGAGAGGAAGGGAAGCAGGCTCCCCGCTGAGCAAAGAGCCCGATGCTCGATCCAGGACCCTGAGATCATGACCTGAGCCGAAGGCAGAGGTCCTGACCACTGAGCCACCCAGGCGCCCCTTGATTCATTAATTTTAGATATCATCTATTAATCTATTATTTTACCTCTCTTACATCCCTCTTTTCCCTCCCCTCATCCATCTAACATAGTTATATTACAATTTCAGGTTATATCCACATTTAGGGTCTTCTAAAGATTTACTGTTGAGCCAAGTTAGAATAGTATTATTACATTTTTTTCCTGTACATCTTCTGATTTTCCTGGGATTTCATCACCGTCTCATGTTTTCACCTGTTCATTTATTCATTTATTTCATTGACTCTCTCATGAAGCCTTTCTACATCTTCCAACAGCTTTGTAAAATGACTTTCAAAACAATTTTCCACTTTCTCAAACACATCAGATAATATATTAGCCACATCTTATTCTTAGTAGTATCCATTACGAAGTCCAGTGTGCTTGTGCCGTGCCGCCCCCCCCCCCCCCACCAAGTCTAAAATAAAATGTCCTGTTCCAGTTTGGATGGCTTGCTCTCAAGACCTTCTGCACTCTTGATGTCCTAGATCCTTATTTCGTCATCATCCTGAGGCTACCCATTACCTTTTCTTGTGCTGGTTCCGTTGTTACTGGATCCCTTCATTTACATCTTCATTTCATTAGGGCAGATTTGGAGTTTCTGATGAAAGGGCATACCCAAGGTTAAACTTTGGAGATGTGGTATGCTTAAAAATATTCTGCTCTCACACTTTATTAATCTTTTGGCAGTCTAGAATTCCAAAGTGAAAATCATTTTCCCTTCAAATTTGGAGGCACTGTTTTATTGTCTTCTCTTTTCTAGAGTTGCTGTTGAGATATCCAGTGGAGATTCCAGTCCTTTGGATGTGAACTTTCTCTGCCTCTAGAGTTTGGAAATGATCTTATACCACAGGGAGGTTTTCTGCCATTTGTTTTAATGGGAACTTGGTGAGGTTTTTGTTGTCATTGTTTAAGTGGGCTCTATACCCAATTCGGGGCTTGAACTCACAACCCTGAGATCAAGAGTCACATGCCGTACTGCCTGAGCCAACTGGGCACCCCTTGGCAAGTATTTTCAATCTAGAGATGTGTGTCTTCCCATTTTGAGAAATTTCCTCAATATCATCTGCCTATATACTTTGTTTTATTTGTTCTTTCTCTGTGTAATTTTTATTACTTAAATATTGCATATCTTGGATCAATTTGATTAATTTATCTGTCCTCTATTTTCTATTGCTGCATCCTTCTGTTCTCTTTTCTAGAACATTTTCTCATATTTTTTTACAACCACTTTACTGAATTTTTTTCTACCTCCCCTATCTATGTATTTTCTCTACTTCCAAGAGCTCTTATCCCCTGGTTGCTGTTTTTATAGGCATCCTTTTCTTGTAAAAAAAAAAAAAAAAGTAGTATCTTCTTATTTTTCTAGAAAAGTAAATAATAATTTCAAAATACTTTACTTCTACCCTCTGCATGCATTTCTTTGAGTTCCTCTTCTGTTTGTCTTGGCCTCTGTCTTCTACAGGGAGATTTGCCTCAAGATCTGGTTCATCCTTGGCTGTACAGGTCCAGTTACAAGTGAGACACTGAACTGCTAATTGCACCTGAGTGGAGTTTGCTCCACTCATCATACCTGTTGGGTATGATGGTAGAAGGACAGGGTTGTTCTTTTTATTTCCTATGGGACCTCAAAGGTCTGCTTGTTTTCACTTGACAGAGTATAAATTGGTACAACTTTGGAAAATTTGATGTACAGACGACCTGTGTCTTATGCTGGTTCGACTCAGCGATTTTGTCTTTACAATGGTGCAAAAGTGATATGTATTCAGTAAAACCGTGCTTTACGTTTTGAATTTTGATCTTTTCCTGGGCTAGCAAAAGCTGAGGTTTCCAGTCGTCCAGTGATCACAAGGATAAACAGCTGATGCCATCCAACCATTTTGTTTTACACTTTTAGTACAGTATTCAGTAATTACATGATATATTCAATATATCTGTATTATAAAATGTGCTTTGTGTTAGATGATTTTGCCCAACTGTAGGCTAAGTGTTCTGAGCACATTAAAGATGGACTAACCTAAGCTGTGGTGTTCTATATATTAAATGCATTGTCAACACCATATTTTCAACTTATGATGGTTTATTGGAATGCAACCATGTCATAAGTTGAGGAAGACCTGTTTTATTTTTTCCTCCTCTGTGGTGATGTCGTTTTTCTGGAGAAAGGTCACCCAATTGCTTGTTGTCTCTGAATCTAGGGGATGTCTGGTGCAGTTGCTCTAAAATGTTCCTTGTTTTCTCGCCTACATTGGTAAAGCTGGAGGTAGAGGGAGGAGAACTGGGGAGTCTAATTTTCCTTAGATAGACATCTATATATTATAATTTATAAAGTAGTAATTAACACAAACAATGTAATATGTTTGTAATATGCACTATAATATTAATATTATTATACCTATTAACCCCACACACCATTTAAGAGTCAGAACAAAAAGGAAAAAATAGAGTCAGAACTATAACTAATACCTTCACATTTTATCTATGTGCTCTTCTCCTAAACTTTACCCCTTCTTGCTCTAAGTGGTAACTCCAGGTCTAAATTTTGTATTTGTTTTCATCTTATTTTATTTAAAGAAGCAGTTGTTATCAGATATATAAATAACAATAAACAATGTATTGTCTAGCTTTGCTAAATTTTATGCTTAAAAAGTGGTATCAAGCTGTATGTTGTCCTCTGTGACTTTTCACTTTTCACTCAGTATTTTTACTGATTCATTTATCTTCTTGTTTGTAACCATATTTCATTCATTGTAGTGCTGTGTATTATTCCTTTGTGTGATATACAAGTTTTATTGTATTTACTTTTAAAATTTTTAATTTAAATTCAATTAGCCAAGGTATAGTACATCATAAGTTTTTGATGTAATGTTCAATAATTCATTAGTGAAGTATAACACCCAGTGTTCATCATATCATGTGCCCTCTTTAATGCCCATTTCCCAGTTATCCCATCCACCCCACCACCCTTTCCACAACCCTCAGTTTGTTTTGTGGAGTCAAAAATCTCATATGGTTTGTCTCCCTCTCTGATTTCTTCTCATTCAGTTTTCCCTCCCTTCTCCTATTGTCCTCTGCACTATTCCTAATGTTCCACATATGAGTGAAACCATATGATAATTGTGTTTCTCTGATTGACTTATTTTACAGCACAATCCCCTTCAGTTCCATCCATCTTGATGTAAATGGTAGCTATTCTTCCTTTCTGATGGCTGAGTAATATTCCATTGTATATACGAACCACATCTTCTTTATCCATTCATCAGCTGAAGGGTATCTTGGCTCCTTCCATAGTTCGGCTATTGTGGACATTGCTACTATGAATAATGGGGCCCATGTGCCCCTTCTTTTCACTACATCTGTATCTTTGGGGTAAATACCAAGGAGTGCAATTGCTAGGTCTTGGGTAGCTCTACTTTTAACATCCCGAGGATCCTCCATACTGTTTTCCAAAGTGCCTGTACCAGCTTGCATTCCCACCAACCGTATAAGAGGGTTCTCCTTTCTCCATATCTTCACCAAAATTTGTGGTTCCCTGTCTTGTTATTTTTAGCCATTCTGACTGGTGTAAGGTGGTATCTCATTGTGGTTTTGACTTGTATTTCCCTATTGGGAGGTGATATGGAGCATTTTTTCATTATTACAAATTTTAAATTGATTTTTCTGTAAATGGACATTTGGATTGTTTTCAGTTTTTTGTTATGACACGATGTTGTGTAAAACTTTCTTTTGCACATCTCCTGGTATACACGTGTGGAAGAGTTTTCCTTTGCTGTCATAACAAATTACCATAAATCTAGTGGCTTAAAACAACAGAAATTATTATCTTCTAGTTCTGTAGTTCAGAAATCCAACATGGGATTCATTGGGCCAAGAACAAGATGTTGGCAGGGCTGCTTTCCTTTCTGGAGGCTTTAGGGAAAAATCCGTGTTCTTGCCTTTTCCAACTCCTAGAGGCCTCTTTTCTGTCCCTGTACATCTTTATTTCAGAAACAGTACCTCGGCCTCAGAACCTTCTCACACTACTATTTCTCTGACCACATCTTCTGGGAAACGTTCCCTGCTCTAAAGTACTCCTGTGATTATACTGGGCTCACCCAGATAATCCAGGATAACTTCTTCATCTACAGGTCCTTAGCTTTAATCACATCTGCAAAGTCTCTTTTGCCTTTTAAGGGAGTATATTCATAGGTCCTGGGGATTAGGACACTATCATCTTTGGGGTGGGACCATTATTTTGTCTACCACAATGTGCAAGAATTTCTCTAAGGTGGATCCCGAGGAATGAGGTTGCTGCATCCTGGTGTATGTATATTTTTACATGTCAGTTGCACTTAAGAAAATGACAGAACAGTTTTTCAAAATAGTTGTACCAATTTATACTTCTACTAGCAGCGTGTAGAAATTTCTGTATCCTTGTCAATACTTTGTCTGATTGGACTTCTTCCTTTTGGCCAATCTAGTGTCTGTACATCATCACAGGCTTAATGAGAGGTTCTCTCAGTACTAATGATGGAGAGCATTGTTTCCTAGGTGATTGCCATATGTGTTCATTCTTCCATGAAAAATGCTTATCCATGATGTTTGGCCATTTTCCCCATTTTTCTACGGCTATCTTTAAAAAACAACTTACTTATAGGCATTCTTTTTGCATGTGAGATATTAATATCCTTTCTTTTATATGTGAAGGCAATCTTTTCCCCAGTTTTTTGCTTATCTTTCCACTTTCTTTATGGTGGCTGTTAAAGTTTGTCTCCAATCAACAGTTATTCCTAATTTCAATGTGGTAAATTTATCAATTTTTTCTTCCATTGTTACCACTTTTTTTCCTTATTTTACTATATTGGCAAGAATGCCCAACACAAAATTGGACATTATAGTGTTAGCAAAGATCTTTGTCTTGTTCCTGATTTTAAGGAAAATGATTCTTACTTTTCACCTCTAAAAATGTTATTGTTGTAGGTTTGGGAGATGATCAACTTAAGGATATTCCCCTCTCTTTGGTGACAGTTTTTATCATGAGTTGGTGTTGAACTTTATTCAGTGCTTTTTCTGCATCTATTTAAATTATAGTATTATTTTAAGTTTTTAATATGTTATTTTGGCAACTTACATGTATGGGTTTTCTACTGTTAAACCATTCTTCTGTCCCTAAAGATAAACACCACTTGGTACAATTGGTTTTTTAGTCTTTTGGGTGAGATTTTGGCAAATGGGTTCATGAGTAAGAGTTCCACATAGTTTTTCCTTTTCATTCATTCTGTCTTTACCTGGTCTTGCCATTACAGTATACAGATTTTATACTGTTAGTTGGGGTATTTTGCCTTCTTTTCAATTCTCCAGAAGAGTTTGTATTAGATCAGAATGATTTGTTCTTTGGTAGTTGGTAGAGTTCACCTGTAATAACATTTGGGCCTAATGCTTTCTTTGTGGGATTATTTTAACTACTGATTTTATTTCTCCAGTGGTTATAAACTCTTCAGACTTTCTACTTCTTCTTGATTTCATTTTTATTAGGCTTAATTTTTCTAAGAATTTGTTTACCATGCCTTTGTTTTAAAATTTAAATACATCAAGTTGTTCATAATATTCAATCTTTTTAATATCTGCTATGTCTACATTTAAGTGCCCCTTTTCACTTTTATTACATTTTAATTGCAACTCATTTGTTCTTGGTTAAGATAACCAAAGATTTTTCTATTATATTTTAGTTTTTGAAACAACTAGATTTTGGTTTTGGCAATCCTCTCTGTTGTATCTTTGTTTTCTCCTTAGTACATTCCTGCTCTTATTTTGTATTTTCCCTTTCATTCTATTTGGGTTATTTTCTCTGACTTCTTAAACTGGATGCTTGTTAATTTCTTTCTTCTTTTCTACTACAAGAATTTAATACTTAAACTCCCTTAAAACAGTATTTTCTTTGTATCCTATAAATTTTTGCTTTTATATGTTCATTATCATTGACTTATAATTAAAAAAAAAATCCCAGTGTGATTGTCTCTTTGGCTTATGAATTATTTAAGAGTGTGATTCCTCATTTATATTTTTATTTCTGATTTTTATTTTAATTTCACTGTGGCCAGAAGATGAAGCTTGTACGACATTTATTCTTTAAAATTTGCTGGGGTATATTTTATAGCCTATAATATAGCTAATCTTTATAAATGTTCCCTGTGTGCTTGAAAAAAAATGTATATTCTAATTGCTAATTCTGTTATGTGATAGTGATTAACTGCATCATTCAATTCTTCTCTATTTTCACAAGTTTTTTTTTTTCTTTGTCTGCTTGACCTGGAATAATTGACAGAGATAGTTTGAAATCTCCCAGTGTAATTACAGATTTTCAGTATCTCTCTATAGTTCTATTTTTTTGAACTTTGTATATTTTGAGGCTAATTTTTGGTGATACGCGTTTAGTATAATTACTTCTTCCAGGTGAATGAAACATTATCAGTATATACTGATCTTCCTTGTCCCAAATAATGGTTTTGATTAGTATCTGTTTTGTTTGGTAAAAAAGATAATAATTCCAGGTTTTATTGTTCAGTACCTATGTTTTTGAATGTACTTTTACATCCAACTTTGCTGTTACCTTAAATTTTATCTTATTTTTTTAAAGTTTTATTTATTTAAATAATCTTTGCACTCAAAATGGGGCTCAAACTCACAACCCCAAAATCAAGAGTCACATGCTTTTCTGACTGAGACAACCAGGAGCTCTGTTACCTTATATTTTAGTAGGACTCTTTCAAACAATATATAGTGGAGTTTTTCTTTTTTAAAATCGAGTCTCACAATCTCTGTTAACTGGTGAGTGCATATGTGTGTGTGTGTGTGTGTATTAAATATAAAAATTCATATATATGAATTATTGTCATATTTGGATTTGTTTATGCCATCCTAATTTATATTTTCTGTGTTTCCTTCTTATGCTGTGCTCCTTGTTTTACTGTTTAAATTAATTTTTGTTTATTTTTTACTTATTTTTTTTATCAGTTTGGGAATCCTTTTATTACTTAAAGAGAGCCTCTCTTTTTAAAATATTACCCTTGGATTTACCATGCATATTGAACCTTACCACATCTAAGTTTTTCAACATCTGAATAAGTCAACGACATAGTCTATCTACCTTGACGTTGATCACCCATTTCCCCACTTAGATATTCTTGTTACATACTTCTGTCACTTTGTTCAGCTCACGAAATAAGTATTATTATTTATACTGACTACACATAGAGATGTCAATGGCTTGCCTCCATGTTTACTGATTTTTTTGCTCACAGTTCTCTTTTGCTTTCCCAACCTTTCTTCTAATTTCTAAAGTTAATTCTTTAGTAGTTTCTTTGGTTAATGTCTAAAGTTCATTCTTTAGTAGTTTCTTTGGTTAATGTCTTTTGAGAATAAATTCCATCTCTTCTTGTTTTTCTAAAAAACTTTTATTACTCTCATTCTTAAAACTTATTTCTCTTGACACACAATTTTATTTTATTTTATTTTTTTAAGATTTTATTTATTTATTTGATAGAGATCACAAGTAGGCAGAGAGGCAGGCAGAGAGAGGAAGGGAAGCAGGCTCCCTGCTGAGCAGAGAGCCCCATGCGGGGCTTGATCCCAGGACCCTGGGATCATGACCTGAGCCGAAGGCAGAGGCTTTAACCCACTGAGCCACCCAGGCGCCCCGACACATAATTTTAATATGATAGTTATTTTCTCTTAGCACCTGAACATATTATTTTCCTTTTTTTTAGCTGTCTTAATTTTTGTTGTCTCATAGGAGGCATCTCTCCTCTCTATGAGTGCTTTTAATATCGTCTTTTTCCTTAGAATTCATCAATTCCACTACATTTTTTTTTCAAATCCTGCTTAGTATAACTATTTTTCTTATATTTGTGGATTTATCTCCATCCATTCGTCTTCATCTCACCTTCATATGGGGCCATGATTAGTCTGTCAACCTCAACCGAGGTGTTGACACTTTTGCTTCACCTACCCCAGGGCAACCATCTCAGGAATTTACTTACTGGAGTTTACTTAGTATTGTGGTTCTGTACTCAAGTTTCAGCTACCTCTTATTTTTCTTCCTCAGAATGAGGTGCAAGGAAGGAAACTGAAGATTTCTCTCACTTTAGAGCAATCCCAAAATACATTAAGATATTGGTTATAGTTTATCCAGGCTCTAATTGCATTTCAGCAGGAGGTATCTTTTTATTATATCAAATCTGCCACACTGCTGGAAGCAAAAAATCTCTTCTTATTGGGTCTTTGAACCAATTCCCCTGTTTCCCCATTCCCATCTCTGAGTAAGAATAATACCATCTGGAGTACCTAGAGCTTCCAATTCTTGCGTATTTTCTTTCAGGACAACTTTTGTCAATATCTCCTCTGAGAATCCTTAGGTTTGGCTTTCTTTCACTCTACTATGTCATTTAATCTTTCTCCATCTACTTTCAGTTTTCATATAATGCAGTTTGTGGTTGCATATGTCTTCTAGTTTTATCAAAGCTGGCATCTGTTTTTCTGTTTTTAATTCTTCTTTTTCTTTTAGGGTAATTTTAGAGAGGAGAAAGAGAGGAAAAGTACATTACTCTGCCATTTTAAAAATGCTGCTTTAACTTACAAGTCCCCCAAAATTGATTGCTCACATAGTTTGAAAGAATTATTGTAGCCTCCATGTAGTTCATATTCCCAAAGAGTAATTTCTTTAACTTTGAGGTCCTTTCCAGTGAGAGGTGAATAGCTGGTCAAGTAAGAGGACATGTTTGGGATTTCATTGATGAGATTTTAAACATTAAGAATGGTGATCAACACTGGACACATCTAGGCGACCCACTGACACAGAGCCATCAGGAGGGAAATGGAAACAAACATCTTTTTCTTTTCCATGGGGTTATTCTATAATTACTGTCTTCCTGAACTTTGTTTTTTCTTATTTCTAGAGAGAGCTGTGAATACAGACTATCATATTTTCATATTTCCTATAAATATTGATGCCTTTCATAAGTTCCTATTTCTTTCTCCAGGATTATGTGCCATTTATCCTTATCTCATCCTTGTACTTGACTTTGCCTCTTTGTGTCACTGCTTCTCCCTTATCCACAAGGGATTAGATCCTTAGTGTTGTTTTATTTGGATATTTCTCAGTGCTGTAACTCTCACAAATTATTTAAGAAATCTTTTGAAGACTTGAAAAAAAAATCTTAAATACCTTTAAACTTGAAGTCCATCATTAAAAAATTAAATTTTAAGGAGTATTCCTGTTTTCAGCTCTTTGGATCTCCAGCCTAAGAAATAAGAAACTGTATAAGCATCATTATATTTATACAAATATGGGAAACGGGCTCCCACTAATAAAAGTATTTTCATGGATGTGATTTAATTTGAGTTCTTACAATTCTGAGGGAAAATTGCCAGCTTTGTTGGAGGTAGGATAGAGAGAGTTTTATAGTGAAATATTTCAAGCTGATGGTAAAAAAATAAAAATAAAAATAAAAATTTAAAAATTAAAAAAAAAAACCCACCTAATTCAAAACAACAAAAACGTCAACCATAAAGATGTACAACATTTTTCAGGAAGCCTTGTCCATCCTGAGCCAATGTTTTTATACCAAATAACAATCCTTTCATAATCACTGTTATTGAGAGACATCTCAAGGTTGCCAGATGGAAATATGTTAAATATGTTCTGAAATCCAATCTCACAGAATCCTAACATTCAAGCTCATTCATAGGAAGTCATTCGAAGGCAATGCAATTTTCATAAAATATGTCCGTCTAGGTAATCATGAATGCTGAATATTGTCAGGGTTTCTCAGGAATTTTCAGTCTTGTGGAAAACCTTTCCAACTGGACTTTTAACCACCAAGAAGAAATAACAATAATAACTCGAAATTTAAAATAAACAGTGCTGGAAAAATACTCTAACCCCCACCCCAAAAAGGCAGCAGCAGGAATTTAATGCTGCTTGTAATAGGACACAGGGATTTGAAAGCGAACGTAAATAACAGGCCTGGGACTGACTGCTGGGTTATGGCAGACAAGCATGGTGTATGAAGGATGGCTCTCCAGAAATGACCCAGCCAGGCCATCCCCCCTTTCTCCCAGTAATCTGTGCATGTGTAAGTGGCTCATCACTACATGTGCTGATTCTTGGCCGGACTTTGTACGAGCCCTGGGTATCTACCTCCTGGCAAACGTAAGGAAAAAAAAATGGGCCAAGGAAAGACCATACCTGTGCACTGGGCACAGGTTCTGTCTGCAAAGCCTCCCTGGCTTGGAAATCCTTGAAAGAGTGGACAGAAAAAGAGAATTGGATCTAGGGTCTAATGGTTTCATGCAACAGTTGCCTTTTTACATTTTGCTTCCAAACAAAGTCTCCTGTAACAGAGCAGGGACTACAGCCCAACATAATTTTTTTTTTTGCCAAGTTGAATCTGTCAAAAAAATGACTCAGTGTTGAGGGGAGTGGGGTTTTCTGGCTTTTCCTCATGCAGCTGAGTCTTTTTTATTATGATACGTTAATCCTTCAAGTCATTTGATCTGCCCCAGGCAATATAAACAACATTTACAGCAAGTCTTGCACTCTATCCGTCATGTGCAAACGGCCTGCTTTTCCCATTGCCACATGAAAGTGAGAGATTCAAATGGGGTCATTCAGACTTTCTTGCTCCGAGACAATTAGACAGTGTCAGCTTCGCGCTTTGGCGTCACCCGTTCTCCGGGAGCATTCTAGAATGGCTCTGAGGGGGGAGGGATAGCTAGCTTGTTTCAATTCTCCCCACAGAGCAACAGGGAGCAGATTTGGGGCATACCTGAGCGCAAGGGGGGGTGACAGCTCTGGCAAAGCCCTGGCGGAGGAAGGGGAGACGGGGAGACTTGGGGCCAAAAATCCACTCTCTTGTGGTGAAGTAGATTGTACTTGGTGTGACTTTGTCCTTTAAATATCTTGTTCAACAAATCTCTCCTAAGGATTTGCATTGCACAAGGTCATTCCTACTCTGTGTACACATATTTATGTTTTGACCATAACCGTCACTTTGGACCATTGGCTTGCACCAGTCACCCAAAAGACTTCCAATTTTAAGAAAGTTGGAGAGGGCCCCGTCCAATTCACCCAGTGACAGGCAGTGCGCGAGAGGGTGTGGGAAGGTTTGGAGTGAACAGGTCATTACATTGCCTAGTGAATCACAGTAGAGACCTGGAAGAGAAGTCATTTATGATTGGTTACCAAAGCCCAAATCACAAGAAGCCAAACTCTAGGGTCTTTTCTTCAGTCAGCGTCTTACACTGAGATGCTGGTAGGAGTGTCAGTTGGTACAGCCTCTCCTGGAACCTGCTTGATAACATCTACAGCTGCTGAAAATGTGCATACTCTGTGACCCAGCTGTTGCCCTCTTAGTTATACCCCCAGCAGAAGCATTCACCGAAGACATACACTAGAACCTTCCTAGCAGCAAAAGCACAATGAGTAAACACACTGAGGCAGAGTCATACCCTGAAATACTAGACAGCACTGAGGACAAACACCCTAGAGCTTTATGCAGCAACACGGTTGGACCTCACAAATATAACAGTCAGAGAAACAAGCCAGACACCCACGAGTTCATATTACACATTCCACTTATATAAAAAGTTCAAACACAGGCCAAGGAATCCGTGAGCTAGAAATCAGACAAGACTTTCCCTTGGCAAGGGGGTGTGGTAGGGATTTGTGAGTGGGTGGGAGGCGTCACAGGGGAGCTTGTGTGGGTGCTCGTAACGTTCTATTTCTTGATTACATGCTGGAGCCCTGAGTGTGTGCTCTCTGAAAATTCTTTGAGCTGGGTCCTTAGGAATCATTACCTTTTCTCCGTATATGTTACACGAAAAGGCCGACTCAAACGTAGAGGCTTCCTTCCTCAGTTTTTCAAATCTAGAGAAATTAATTTTCTCCGGCTCCCAAATGCAATTCAGAAATCAGCAGTTTCTTTTCTGGGTCCACAAGTTCCCACCCACTTCCCATCATCCCCACCCCAGATCCCATGCTACCATCCTAAAGTTTTTCAACAAATGTGCACAGGCAGGCACACACATATGCTTGCGTGTGTATGCACACACACGTTTCCCTTTGCTTTCTCTTCCAAATGTGGGTTTTACCTTACATAATGTACATTTCTGTGCGTAGAGTACTCTAGTGGGAACTTAATATGCATTAATTCCTTTCATCCCGAATACCATCCTATAGGGCAGTCATAATTGTCTCCATATGAAGACATAAGACATATGTAGACATAATTGTCTACACTAGTAATTGTTACAGATGAAGAAACCGAGGCCCAGAGAGATTAAGTAACTTGACCCAAATCACAGAGCTAACCAGGTTTCATCGACTCCAGAGTCTTTGCTCTTTCCTTATACTAATGCTTCCTTCTCCTTAAGCAAGAAGAGAACTTGAGAACTATAGCATATTAAGGCAGAAATTATATAGTCCATCTGCTTCTCTTTATAGATGAGAAAACAGGGAGAAAATGACCGGGTCAAGGTCCCATGCTGGCGGCCATCATTTCATGTCTTAACTATTCACGGTAAGAAATATGTAGGGAAGGGGCGCCTGGGTGGCTCAGTGGGTTAAAGCCTCTGCCTTCGGCTCAGGTCATGGTCTCAGTGTCCTGGGATCGAGCCCTGCATCGAGCTCTCTGCTCAGCGGGGAGCCTGCTTCCTCCTCTCTCCCTGCCTGCCTCTCTCTGACTACTTGTAATCTCTATCAAATAAATAAATAAATAAATCTTAAAAAAAAAAAAAAAGAAATATGTAGGGAAAAATAGACAAGTAGGAACAAAGTTGAAAGAACTGTGAAAGGAAAAAACAACATAGTGCATTGGCATTATTAATTACAATTTTACAGTCTAACCTAACATTCCTTTGTTTTGCTTGAGGATGAAGCATCTTTCTTATACCCAGGCGAAATGGTTCTGCTTTGGGTCTTTGGAAGGTCCCCACATGCCACAAATAGCTGTGCACTTTGACCTCTTGGAATCTGGCCCTGAGTGCCTGCACAGCACAGCCCATCACCCCAAACTGAGCTCTTTCTCATGACTTGCTATGCTGATGACCTAGTGAACTGATTCTCCATATTTTCTTGCCCTTAGCTGGGGACAAAGGGTGACAGTCTGAGAAGGTCTGTGGTTCCTTCTACTGCTGACATTGAGGCAGGCACTGTGTCCGAGTGCAGGAAGAATTGGAGTGGCCGAAGCACCCAGTTAGAGAGGAACACTTTTTTTTACAAACTCGTCAAATCCTTTCTATGCATGAATGCAATAGATAGTGCATTAAAAAAAAAAATCATTGTTGTAGTGAAAGTACATTTAATTGCTTTATTTCATGTTCTAAAAAGTGGTTCCAGAGGGACTCATGGATTATTTTGTATTCACAAGCATTGCACATGGTGGCCAAGGACTATTTTGTGACGTTGAACAACTCCCATTACTGTTGAATTTGTGTAGACACACACACCTCTAGGCTTGAAATACATGAAACGAAGCACCAGTTCTTTACAATGGCAGTTAATGCACACTGGATTACCTAGAACTGGAAATAGTTTTATTTTATTTTATTTTTTAAAGATTTTGTTTCTTTACTTGACAGAGAGAATGAGAGAACACAAGCAGGGGGAGAGGCAGGCAGAGGGAGGGGGAAGCAGGCTCCCTGCTGGGCTGAGAGCCTGATGATGATGCCGGGCTTAATCCCAGGACTCTGAGATCATGACCTGAGTGGAAAGCAGAGGCTTAACCCACTGAGCCACCCAGGTGTCCCGAATTATGTGTGTTTTTATTTTATTATTCATTTGGACATCACTGGCCATCAACAGAATACCCAATGTGAGCAATAATAAAGAAATTTAGTCTTTTGCTATTTTACTGATTTTCAGTCATATAAACTCTATTATATTTATACCTCCTGTTTAATTGTGTTGTTATAAAACAATCAAATAGAAATACATTTGTTAAATAGAAAAAAATTATTTAGAAGTCTGTGAGCTTCACTTAAAAGTGTAAAATATTTATACATAGGTATAAGAGTATTTCTACTCTTGCTTTGGGCTCTGTAAAAGTTAAAGGCAGTTCTGAGCAGTTTTCTCTCACTTCTATGCCCCGAAAGTCAGTGAGGAGCTTTGGCTCTTCCCAGGTGCCTCCTTTCTTGCCTGTTGGCACTGATTGGCTGTCAGGCAGCATTAAATCAAAGATGGTTGTTTTCCTTGTGTTGTAAGTCAGTGCTCATCTGTCTCTCTCTCTCTCTAAATCACGGGTCTCTTATTCGTTAGAGACTTCTCTAACGAGGAAGATTTCATAATGCTTTTCATCACCTCCTTCCTCTTTTAAACCAGCAGTATGAATAAAATGGATTAAAACAAGGGGCCTTGTGACTTTATTACTAGTCTATTTGAAGCCCTCTATGTTTTTTCCTTTCTCTGTTTCTCCTCTGCACCCCCCACTTCCTTTTTTCTTCCTGTTCTCCGTTTCCTCCTCCTCCTGCTTCTCTACCTCCATTTTAGTAAGAAAAGCCTTCGCTTGGTACCCTATTATTGTGTCATTTACTTTTCTCTCCCCACCTTCCCTCTGCATCAGTAACTACTTTGCGCAAACCTAAGGTGTCAAAAAGATTTTTGAATCTGATTTTCTACCAGAATTCTTTAAATAGATCAACTCCTTTTATTCTCCAACACATTAAAACTCATTTGCACAAAAGAGAAATGGAAGGTTTTAAAATATAGTTGTCCTTGCGGTTTCCTCATAATTAACAAAGAATGTTATTTCAGTTAACAGCATTTTAAGTCCAGTAATGACAGAAGTTCTTCCTCTCACATAAATATCATAGGGATAAATACAGAATCTGGAAATACTACTATTTCTATGTCTACTGGATTTTTAGATAAGAGTCTTATCTCAGTATTTTACCCTTCATTAATATTCTATCTACTTGGCTTGTTCAGCAAGTGGATAGGAAGTGGGTTTCCTCTATCATGCTCAGATAAGCTACCCCTCATTTTTTGCTGTCTTACTGACCCCACATTTCCACAAATTACTCTGTGTTACGTGAGATGGTTGCTAAGAGAGGCAGTCTAGACTATAATTATAACTAAGATTTTTCTTGACTCTATAAATTTAATAGTTTATTTCTTGAAACCATCCTGTTTCTCCTTACTATGGCTCTATGAAAATAAACCACAAGCGACGTTTTTTTCACTGTGGTTTCCTCAGGCATTGTGATCGTCCTCATTTGGGGTGTTATGGTTTACAACGGTTCCAGATCCAGGTTGGGGGATGAAGGTGGGTGATAGAAAGTCTCATGGCTGTAAGCCCCTTTCAGCAAATTCATAAAATTTATTTGACAGGAAGTGTGTCTTAGAAATTGTTGGGGCCAAATACCAAAGTCCTAGCATGTTCTCGTTTATAATTCAGTGGAACAATCTAGAAGCTCACAAGCACTGGGTGCTTTTTCAATGTCTTAACTTTGCCATGAGTTAGAAGTCATCTAAGATGAGTTCCACAATAAAGACTTCCATAAGGAAGGGTGGAGTTAAGATGTGCAGAGTTGCAGAATCCTTCCAGTGTTTTCTTTCTTTCTTTCTTTCTTTTTTTTTTTATTTTGAGCACTCACCACAGATGGTTAGGTAGCAATGCATCCCTTTGTTTCTCTCATCAGTTTGCAAACCACTATTGCTCACTGTTGTACCGTGAAGCCAGGGTCCTTAGAAGCTGTTTAGGAAATGAAAGGTCTGGGGCTAGCCTGTGATGTAATCTCGCTCCCAGTCCTGTTCAGTAATCTTAGGCTCTAACTCATTTTTGTTTGTAAACGATCACATTCTGTCGTCTTGGGAGGTGTGGCAAAGATTCTGTGCGTGCTTATTTAACAGAACAGGAAGGCCCAGAGACTCTGACATTGTGTAAATTTCAATTATGCAGAGCACGTCTTGTAATTTTAAGACTTTGGCTTTCAGCAAGCCTGGGTGCTGCCTCCTGTCCTCCACTGGAGTAATAACAATAATAACAATAATGAGCACCATGAAAGTTAATTATCCTTGCACCATATGCCAGTCACTAGGTTAAATGTGCCATATGAATTCTCTTATTTATTCCCTCCACCAACACCATGAGGTTCCTGTAAATCTTCTCTCCATTTTAAAGATGGGGATGCTGAGGTGAAGAAAGGCTAAGTAGCTTACTTAAGGTCTCCTAGCTAGAGAGAGATGGAAAAGAGAGTAATATAACTGCTCTCCCTCCAGGGCTCATGTTTTTAGTCTTCTCACCCTCCTGGGGCAAATAGGTCAGATCATCTATTATGAAGCTGCTGCAACCATCAAAAAAGACTCCAAGGTAGATTTTGTTGTCTTTTGAGTCCCTAGTCATCCTTCCCAACTTTCCAGTTGGCTTGGCTCTCTCTGGTCGTAAAAAGATGTTGTGTTTATTGAAACGTGCCTCTAGAAGCCTTGTGAATGCAGCCAGCCCGTCATGGATAAGAAGGAGTTAACAGGCTGACAGTCCTTCCTGTGCGGGTCCAGCCAGCAGCCATTCATCACAAATACCCCGCTTTGATCCTGACAGCTTTCCTTTCACTCAGGGGGAGCCGGGAGGGTCTGACACGGGGAAACAGGAAAGACTATAGAGAAAAGGGTCTTGTTTGTTTCCTGGGTGGATTGCCTCCTTTCTTGGCATGCCTCCAGAAAGCGAGTCTTTTCCTGCCCTAAAACTTCAGGGAAATAAATCTCTCTCCTGTAGAAGAGACCTGAGAGAGGCCCCAGGCCAGCAGTGTGAGATCCCCATCAGTTCCAGCCGTGTGGTTGGTCAGGGTGGCCCATATGTGGCCTGCTGGTTTGCGGACCCTCGGTAGGGCAGGAGGGAGGGGCGGCAGTGCAACCAGGGGAAGAGAAGGGTGATGCCGGCGAGATGTCTGGCCTCCAAGCCAGCAGCCAGGATGGGCAACCAGAGAGAAATAGGTGTCTTGGGACTTATCCTCTGGGGAGGGGCAATTCTGAGTGCATTTGTAGAGGGCACGCTGAGAGATAAGCCTGGAGGAGATGAGGCACAGGACTCCAGAGTCCAGAACCTGAGAGAAGAGTAGGACATGTAATGGATGCAAGCCCAGGAGAAACAGCCCCAGCTCTAAGAGCGAGAGCAGGAGAGTTGGGGATGGGGGGTGAGTGTGAGATCCCTAGAGCGGACATAGGAGGTTTTCTGCAGCTCAGTATCCTTTGACTCTCATTTTTTTAAAAAAGATTTTATTTATTTATGAGAGAGAGAGAGCCAGAGAGAGAGAGTGTGAGAGCAGTGAAGGGGAGAGAGAGAGAAAGAGAGAGAGGCAGGGCTCCATCCCAGGGCTCTGGGATCATGACCTGAGCAGAAGGCAGCCGCTTAACTGAGCCACCTAGGAGCCCCGACTTTCATTCTTATAACTGTGTCCTGATTTCTGTGTGTAGAATTTACCCATGCACCTCGAGCAAGGTCTCCTGCCTGCTAGCTCTAGCCAGCACAAGTAGTCCCGTTTGTCACAAGAACTGGTACAGGGACGGGTGAGGGTACACCAGGGCCGGTGAGAAACAAGGCAACTGCTGCTGGGATTTGAGGCTGGCACCCTTCTCCTTTGACTTGAAGTTGGGAAGAAGTAAATACTGAAGAGATCGAATCTCTGTTGGGACTGAGAGATGGAGGAAGGCCTCTGGTTTAGGTTTGATTATCGTTCATTGATCCTCCTCCCTGAACCTACTTCTCTGAGAGGAACACGCTTTTTCCGGTGTTTGTGGCAGGCTTGGCCATGTGACTTGCCTGAGGGTGTGCAGCCCTTAAGTTTGGGCTCCAGCATGTGACTTGCTTTGGCCCCTGAGATGTTAGCTGATGTAACCCAAGCAGGACATGAAGTGTGCTTGTGTGTTTGGCCCTGCTTGGGCCTTTTATTGCAGTCATAAGAAGACTCCCCAAGGCTAGTTGCGCCCCCTCAGCCCAATCTCAGGATGAGGCCCCCACCTGTGTGGAGGGGCCAAGTTCGACTGGACCCCCATGTGGAGCAGAGCCACCTGGAATCTAACTTGATCGCCCTCCCCCCAAAGGGGGTGAATATATCCCATTGGCATCAGCTGACCAGCAGATAGTTAAGAAAGAAATACCCTCTGATAGTTTGTGGTTGCTGGGTCAGTAGCACGTTGTGATAACAGCCAACAGATACAGCCCTCTCTCAACACGAAGCCTATATGGCAGTGACAGGGCTAAGAGATCGAATGAGAGAAATCAGATGAGGGTCGTGGTGATGTCATTTCAACCCTGATCAAACTGTTCCTGGAGCCAGACTCCTTCTTGGACTTTCCCATTCTGTGAGCCAGTAGAACTCATGCCATCTCAGATCTGAGTTTTGTCCTTGGAAATAAGCTGTCATTGAACTGGATATGGACTAAATGCAAAAAGGATCTATATGTCCATATAAGACAGACACACTTAACATAGGCACGGAGGTATATAGATAGGGATATCTGCTTATATGAAGAAGTAATTAGAAACTAACCAACAGGGGAGGAAGGCTTATGTTTAGTTCTGTGGGACATAGATTCTGAGATGGATATTTATGGGCAAGAGTGTTTGGAGGACCAGCACCTGTGAGAGAGTAACAGAATCGGCATGGAGCAAAGGGAGAAGTCGAATGGCAATGTATCTTGCACCAAAGACCTCAGGGGATCCCATGGGAAGCCCTGAAGTTGGGGTGGCCCTCTGACTTGTCCCCATGGATGTGAGGGAGCCAAACTTCGGGCCCACCCATGGACTAGCCACTGGATGTAGGTTGGCCTCAAAGAGATATTTCACCATGGGTGAGGCAGCTTCCTTTAGCTGAGGGGAAGTGCTGAAGAGACTCGGCTGGTAGCCAAAACTCCTGGCAGCTGGGAGGTGGAGTCTTGGTCCTGAAGGGAATAATTGGTTGTGTGGAGGATGGGGGGCGGCCTAAGACCCTAGGATCCGCTCCAAGTACCGGAACTTGTTACAGGGATCGGAATGGTTTCCGGCGGCAATTATCTAACAGGTAAGAGAGAGTATGACCTCGGCACTCATTATTTGACCTACCTTTGCTTTGTATTATCAACAAGGGAGAAATAGTCAGCACATATGTATTTAAAACAGAGAGGGTACAAAAGGGCCCCAGATTCACATAATCAGAGAGACCATAGCAAAGACAACAGCAGTTCTGTTCCAGAAGAGACAGGAGAAACTTGTCATGAAAAGCCATGAAGCAATAGTAGACTATAAGCACCGGCTGATTCCTCAATCTACAGGTTCTTACGGTGATGGCATCTAGGAATAAAACTTTTCCACATACAAAGTGTCCCACAGGCCCCAAGGAAGAGACATTCAGTTCTTGCTAAGGGAACCAAGGATGCCTCTACAAATTTGGAGGAGGCCTCAGCTCCCAGAGCTGGCCTGGCACTCACCATGAGGGGAAATGGGATGAATCTCCCTTCAGCATCCTTTTCCTCCCTTGGGATCTCCTCATTCTCCCCCGTTTCATCTTTCTGACTCGTGTCCAGCTTCCACCAGTGTCCACCACCTAGGTGCCAGCTTCGAAGGTGGGGTGGGGAGCTCCTTTGCCTACAGCTCCTCTTGCTGAGAAATTCTGCTTCTGGACTTTTCGGCTCCCTTGTGTGAAAATGTGTTACTTACAATGCTGAAACTCTTTGGGCTGGAAGGGGTAGAAGCAGGGAAAGTAATAACATTGGCAACACGTCATAAATCCACAGAGACAGGGATGCTGAAAGTGGCAGAATCAAGGACCTTGGGAAACACACAAGGTCAGCGGGCAAGAGGGTCCTATTGTGCGACACTCGGGACTGTTTTCTCAATCCTGGTGTGCTGCATGGTATGGGGAGCATCTGGGAGCTACACCATTCAGACACTGGATTTCATGCGAGTTTAGTATTTCATGTTAATTGTTTTGACCTTTCCAGACATGGGCTAATATTGGTCTCCATTCTAGAACAACCTGTTTCCCTCTCCTCCACACGAAAGGCAAAGCTGTTGAGTGTTTCATCCCCACTTGGTCTGGATTTTTACCAGTTATTTGTTTTAAGTGAAGTAGGATGCCTAAGTATGGAGAAATAAATTTTTTCTTTCTAGCTGTGCCTTTTTTGAGGCTGGGACTGGGAAATTAGGAGTTCGAGGGGGACAAGATATATTGTGAAAGGCGGAGGTATGTAAAGATACAGAGTGAGAAAATGCATTTGATTTATAAAGGTAGGATTTGAGGTTTTCTTCTCTATCGGCACACAAAACGACACCTATAACTTGGGTTTTAATGCTCACGTTTTGAATTATTTTTTAAAACAGTATTCTGTAATCATGGACCTTATTTAGAACAATGATTTACACTACACATCATGTTCTGCTAACAGCTCTAAAAATGGGATCACACCATGGTTTTTTTTAAAAAGACCCACTTGTCCTGAGAAGGGCATTCATTTATAGTTATTTGACTACGACACTGATAACTTTGGAAAGATTGCAAAAGCATAAAAGTTGTCGTAAGATAAACTTATTCTGAATTATCAATAATTGTTATGGAAATCCTGTGCTTCATGAGATTTTTGTATTTTTTTTTTTTTTTTTGAGATTTTTGTATTTGATGAAATTCTCTCCTGGTAAGAAATCTTGGCTAACTGGGACAGAAAAATCCTTCTCTCTCCCTCTCTCTCTTTTTATTTTTTTTTAAAGCTCTGCCTAAAGAGTATCTACCCTAAAACTACAACAAACACTATTTCCTGGTGAAATACTAAAGCAGACCCCTAAAGGAAGAAATAAGACAGCAATGTCAGCTGTCACTGCTGGTATGTCTCAGTGAGGAAGGCCCTGGCCATTGCAATAAAGGGGGAAAAAAAGTGTAAAGACTGGAAATAAAGAGAGCACGATCTATATAGACAATCCAAGAAGTTCAAGTTAAATAACCATTAGAACTAAAAAAACAGCCCAGCAAGGTAGTCAGATATAAGAGATCTGGTGAACTGTGATGCTCAATTAGAAAATTTAAAGGGAAGAAAGACCCTATTCATAGAAGCAACAAAAACTGTAAAGGACATAGGAACAAGCCTATCAATAAAAGGGTAAGACCCATATGAAGAAAAGGAGAGGGTTTTACTAAAGACCATTCTAGAAACCCCAAATAAACTGAGAGTCCCATGTTCTTCAATATCGAGAAGATCAACCTGTCAGTTCAGTGGAATGCTAGTAAAACAAGAAGCAGTTCTGGCTTTCCCTGGCAGAGGGGAAAAGGTTTGGGCTTATAAAAGGAGCACATGAGCCCCCAAATCTTTTGGGGGTGATGGCAGAGATGCCACATCAAAGGAGCCCAATCTAGCCCTTGCTTTTACCAGAAATCACAACCCCATCCTCGGCACTCCTGTAGCAAACCCAGCAGATGACCAGTGAAGCCTGGAGGCCGTAGGATGCCTTCAGTGGTTCAGGAACCCAAATCCCGTCCCCTGATTCAACCACATTTTACTGGAGCTCTTAGGATCAGAACTGGCCCACAGATCTTGCATTTATTACAAGAAGGGAAAGGATATCAAGGAAGGAGAAAAAGGCAAAAAAAAAAAACCAAAAAAACCCCAAAAAAACCCCAAGACAAGTTGCTCTCTAGATAGGAAGATAGGACATTTGATTGGGAAAAATTTATAAAGGAATGGCTTTGTTTCCCAAGCTGACATAGTGGACAAAATAAATTCTGATAGAAACATAAGGATAATTAATGTACTAACTTTCTTCTTTCCTCCAGATGTTATCCTCTGTGTTCAGAAACAATGTATAAATCGGTACTTCTTCCTTGTCCTTAATGAGATCGTGAGATCCTTGAGAACATGTACAAGATGTCCTTGGTCTGGAAATGTTGATGGATGCTAAATGAATTTTGTTTATTTTATTTTTTAAAGATTTATTTATTTATTTGGGAAAGAGAGAACATGGGGGAGGGGGAGGGAAAGAGGGAATCCTAAGCAGGTTCCATGCCTGGCATGGAGCCCCATGTAGGGCTCTTTCTCATGACCCCACCATCAACACCTGAGCCGAAATCAAGAATCGACGCTTAACCGAATGAGCCATCCAGGCACCCTTAATGCTAATGAATTTTCAAGTCTAAAATGTCTGGAGACAGGACGTCCAAAGGATGGCCCCCAAATATTGATGGAATGAGTTATTATATTTATTCATGCACTCATAATTGTTTTTGAAAGGTCCAGGAGAACAGAGTAGATGCCAGGAAATTAGAAAAACGCAGTCACGATGCAAATCTTCAGAAGACTTAAGCTGAGCAGCCCTTTCAAATGCCTCTCCCTCACTGTCAGTTTGGGAGGGTTGGGAATAATTGTATAAAGCTGAGATATAAAAAGAGAGAGAGACACCCAGAAAGTTTAACAAAGCAATTTGAACTTGACTATGGGCCTATAATAAAGGGGTAAGGAGACTGGTCCACAGATGGTCACTGTACTTGGCTCCAGCACGTTGCCTGCCAGGACCCCACACAACTTCATTTATCAAATGCCTTGAGCTTAAAAGAGCAGTTGTGATGACTTCACTTTGCCCCAGCCCGGAGCACAGCGCAAAACATCAAGGGGGAAACGCTGGGCTGCATCTCTCCAGAAGGAGCGAGGCCAGACAGTTTCGTGAGGTTCGATATCATTTTGAGTGATAAGGCGAGAGAAAGGCCAGAAGAGTCAGCAGTCTAGAAAAAGCTCCCGTACATTTGGGAGTTCGGGAGACACCAAAAACACTGGCAGAGATCTAAGAAGTGACGCCGACAGGAAGGAAGCAAAGAAAACCAGTGCCAAAGCAAACCAACTCATCAGGGAAAACAGATTCGTGTGTTCAGAGTCGACAGTAATCCGGAAAACCACAGTGACATATGTGATGTCATGAGGACAGTGACAGCAAATTAGATATGTAATCAGTGTGTCGCTTCCTCGAGCCGCCTCATGTTCGCCTTGAAGTTCCAGCAGTCAGAGGGCAATATGGGGTCATGTTATTCCAGGGTCACTGTATGAGGACATGGACGCGTGACTTGTCCCCTCTATTCTCCCTCCATCCTTCCACTCTCTTTGCCTTCAGCTCCGGCCTCCTCTTGAGAAATCTTTGAAGATATGGCGCCCCCTTGTCTTGCTGTTAGGGCATAGTGGTTTCTGGAATGCGACAGGGATGTCTGCAAACGTCTAGGAGCTTTTCTTCCCACTGCCCCCCTCCTGACCACCAGACTAGAAATTGGAAAGAAGCAGAACCACCTTTTCAATAATCTCCTTTTAGAAATCACATTCATGGCTGGATTTGCCCTGCGTTTGTGTACCAAGAACTTTACAAAGTGGAAATGGCTGAACTCATCTGGCAGGGCTGGCGTTCCGCAGACAGCCAGCTTCCCGATCCCGGAGGTGTGAGGGCTGGGTTCTCCCCGGCACGTTCTTTTCAATAAACATTCCCACACTTGGCCTTTTACTCCAGCCGCCCCGTCCCTGCCCTCCCAGCGCCTGGAGCTTTCCACCTTGGCTCTGGCTCCTCCAAGCTTGGGTTCAGCCTTCCAGTTCCAGGTTGACCTTGGCTGAGTGCCCCACATGGTCATTCTTCTCGTGAATGGAGAAAAGCGCAGGCCCAGCTTTCTGCACTTGGCCTCTCGGCAGGACTCTTTAGTATCCGAGGCCTCCGCGACCCCTGACTGACACAGAGCAAACGTGCGGGCACTCGCTTACCAGAAGTCTGTGTTTACTGAATTGGATTTGGCCTTTGTCGACCCTACTGCCGATTCCATGGTGAGGAAAGCTTGGAGCTGGGCCAGGTCTCAGGTCTATCCTGGGCGCTCGCGCGCTCTCTCTCTCTCTCTCTCTCTCTGACATGCTTAGTACACACTTCACTCCCTGCCCTGAAGGACAAAACCCTCACGGGTTGTTCTTTACCATCATTGCACCCCCAGGCATTTGACGGAAGATTGTTGTAAGCCGCATTTTCCTCTTCTGCAAAATAGACAGAATGAGATCACCCATCACTTAGGAAGGGTGTAAAGATTCAGGGAGAGAACGATTTAGCTCAGTGTTTGGCCATTTGAAATTACCGATTATTCGTTAATCCAGCCAAATCAGATAACCCTGATAACGTAAGGAATACAGTGTGAGAGCAAATTCAGGAAATAAGTCAAGTTGGGAATCTCTGGTTTCTTCCTTGGGTCTGAACCTTATGGCAAAATTCTCCCACAATCCATGGGGTAGCAGGTCTCACCCACTGTCAGAGGGTAGTGGGCTGGGGACATTGATACACCTCTAGTCCTTAGCATCTGACAATCTGGGATTGGAGAGAGCTCTGCGATTTCTAGCTGTGGGACTCTAAAATCTTTGAGTTTTCGTTTCCTAATTGGTAAAATACGGACCATATAAGGGAGTTGGCATGATGAAATGTTCCCAATGTTTGATAAATGCTTGGCAAGCCTGGTTTTGACTCCTAGTACCAGCATGTTCCTTGGTGCCGGCCAAAGATGCCCTCCCGGGTCCTGGTTTTTCACAGCTTCCCAACAAATGGAGTGAAACATGTGATCTCCACTTTCTATCTCCAGTCCCACCTCTTGGCTCCCCAGCTTTTCTTTCTTATCCAATCAATCCTTTACTTCCGGCTGCCCCTGTTTGGGTATCTGCTTACGAGTTAAAAGTTCTAGGCCAATTTCACTCAGAGTCTTCCTTGACATTTTTCTTGAACAAAATCACTGATCTTGGATTCCCTGACCACACTCATCACCAATGTCAGGGATGAGACATGTATATGGCACATGCTGCCTCTACAACCTCCTGACTCCATGGCAGACTTCACTAATGGACCCACCATGTTTTCCCAGGAGGTGGGCCAGAGTCTCGGTCACTTTGCCGACATCATACCTTTATATCTCTCTAGCCTTTATTTGTTCCATCTCTTGGACTTAGGAGCGTGTTGGTGTGATCCTTGCTTGTAGTCATCTGCTCTTCTCCTGTCTACTCCATTGGACTGAATATACATAGGGCTCTCCTACCGACCGTTAGTCTAACACTAAGAGTTAGACAATAGCCCTTGCCTTTCAGCTATGACTAGGGTCTGTCATTGTAGATTATGTAATAAAACAAAACTATGTTTTATTTTGCTTTTCCTCTTTCTAGTTAATCATAATACTTACCTGCGGCATTTAATAAGTATTCTTTAAAAACATGATATTTACTGACTGTGCATATAGTTTATCAAATTGATATACTTCTGTTTATTTAACAAGTTCCCTGGTGTTGGACCTGATGTTTGGCTGCTACTGGGATCTGGTTAGGATAATTCATACTGTAGTACATTTCTTGGTATCTGTGTGTGTGCCTATCTCTCCAATTATTTTCCTAGGGTGGGATTTCTAGAAATAGGAATCATCGTGTCAAATGGAAGAACAACTCTAAAGTTCTTGATACTATTGTCATGTTGTTTTCTGGAAATTATTTTTTATTTACATCGCCCTCATTAGTGTGAAATAATAATATGAATCATCACTAATCCTTGTGGAGTTTGCTTTTGTGCCAGTCACAGTTCTAAGAACTTTACATACATTAATTCATTTCATCTTCACCAGACTCTTACTTTATTGCTGAGGAAACCAAAGCACAGAGTGGGTAGCTAAATTGCCCAAGGTCACACAACTGGTCTGGACGAAGACAGGACCTGACCCCATTCACCTGCCTTGCTCCCCTGAAATACTTTACTGTGGATTCAGTGACCTGGAGTACAATTGGATTTTTCTACTTAAACAAGGTTTAAAGAAAATCTACTTCTGCTGGCATGACCTAAATGCAGTCCTATCCAGAAGCAAGGAGGCCCAGGTGACATTGTTCCGTCCCTTGAGCAAAACTAAGTCTTACTAAAAACTCCGAGTATTTGGTACCGAGTAACTGAACTATTTCTTACAACTTTACATTTGCGAAGGGATAAAGTGTCTTTATTAAAACAATGAAAGTATTTATTCAAAACAATTTTATCTCTTTTCCAAGAGAACCCATCAGTGGTCTGAGGCAGCTAATGTTGGTCTGAGGCAGAATACATATGACTAGTAATTACAGCTCTGGAGCACAGGTGAGCAAAAATTGGTATTTTCTTTTCTTTTTTAACATTTAGTTATTTGAGAGAGAGAGAGTGTGCATGAGCAGGGGATGGGGTGGGGAGTGGACAGAAAGAGAAGGTGAGAGACACAGAAGAGCAGTCTCCTTGCTGAGCACTGAGCTGGAAGCAGGGCTCAATCCCAGGATCCCTGGTTCATGACCTGAGCTGAAACCAAGAAGTGGAAGCTTAACCCACTGAGCCACCCAGGTGCCCCAAGAGTTGGCATTTTCGAAACTCCAGACTGAGAGCAGCCCTACGGACTTCTGCTCCAAAAAAGGAGGAATTAATTCAAAGCAGCCCAAAATGTGTCAACTGAACCACACCACCACTTTAAGGCTATTACAAACAAAGATTCTAGATTTTTTTCCTTAAATTAAAAGTAATATTATGCAAATTTCAACATGATCAGGAAGGGTCCATGTTAGAACTTATGTTTCCCTCTTCCCAAAGTCAAAAGTTTAAAATCCCAAGTCACAGGGGTTCCTGACCAGTAAAGGGAAATTTTTTCTTCTCTTTCTGCATCTTAGGCAAATGGTTGGCTTAAATCTTTTATTCTTAAGTCTTTTTTAATCTTAAATCTTTTATTAAATCTTTTATTCCTGTGACTTCTCAAAATAGGTATGACCTGGGGGTTAGGGTTTCCAGATGTAGCAAATAAAAATATAGGTTACCTAGCTAAACTTAAATTTCAGATGAACAATGAATAATTTTTTAGTGTAAGTATGTCCCATGCAATATTTGGGGTATGCTGATATGAAAAATTACTCTTTGTTTATCTGAAACTCACATTTAACTAGGTTTCTATACTTTATGAGCATTACACTGGGGGAGGTGGGGAAGGAAGGCTAAGCAAGTCCAGGGCAGAGAGAGGAGGAATGGGATTTAAAAAAATTTTTCTCTTTTTCTTCCTTTCAGATTGAAAAAAGAAACATGAACGGTGTCTGCTCTTGCTACTCATTGCTGTGGCCCCTCAGGGTTCTGGAATTGTTTGCTTCCTGACGGGCATGCTGCTTACTGACTCAGGCTCTTCTCATGCTCAAGGGGAGCGTGCTGGAGGCATGGGGAGGGAAGGAAGGTCAAGGTGGTAGAAGGGATAATTAGAGGTCATCTGAAAATGGCCACAACCTTCTAAGCCCTGTCCCCTCCACTCCCCTGCCCCACCCCTGCTTGTCTCCATCTTCACCTGCCTTCTGTGGAGATGGATCCTTTCTGAGAGTTTCTGAGACTCACAAGGGTGAAATCCGGAAGCTGGATCTTTAAAAATTCAAGTGTGAGCAACTCAGGAGACCCTGTGTAGACATCTCCTGGGAACTCTCCGCAGCTCCAACGTTGAGGGTCAACTTTTCTTCAGTCTTCTCTGGGGGCAATACGCAGAGAACGGATGTGCCACCATGATTAGCACAATGGCTTGGCACTGGGGTTTTCCATCAAGGAATTGATGCCATGAAGGAGGTTTAGAAATGACCTGGGTGATAGCTTTCCCTCTCTGGAGAAAATCTTGCCTTTTTCTTGTGGTAGCAGAATTCAAATACAGACCTTAAAAATAATTAAGGTACAAAAAACCCCATTCAGACAATGCTGTTTATTTCTATAGAGGGGGTTAAATGATTTGCCCCTATTTTTTGGGCAGGTTAGCAGTTGAGGGAAGAAAGCAATCAAGCCCTGTTTGTCATCAGTGAGAGGACTTTTCTTTCTCTTTTTAAAAATCTGTATTTTCCAATTACTTATTTAATTAAAAATTAAAGTGCATTCACAGTTGGGAAAAATAGATGTGCTAGTCACAGGAAACATTTAAAATGGAAAAGAATTAGAAAGGTGAAAAAAAATTAGTACAAACCCATGCCCTAGAGATAATCACTGTTAACATTTTTTCTCTTTCCAATCTTTCTTTCTGTGTATGTATTTCATGATTGGGACATACTAATTATACAGCATTGTATACTTTATCAACACCTTCTGGACATTTCTCTGAGCTAGCAAACATTTTTCTACAGGACTGACCCAACAATACCCTGCTGTTTGAATATATCAAGACTCATTTGATCATGCCCCCATTGATAAAATTTTAAGTTGCTTCCAGGTTTCCTCTCTTACAAATAATGCTTGCTCTCTTGATCTGTTATATCAGTGTTTGTGCATTTCTGATTATTACTTCGGACACATCACTAAATGTAACGACTGTGGCCCTGCCACATTCTTTTGTAGGCAGTATTCCCCCCTCCAGTCTTTGTTTTCCCAAAACTCTGTGGATTGGTCCTCTTCTCCGTGTGATTAGGATAATAGAAAATAAGACATCTCGTGGATTCCTGGGTTTTCTTTATTTTCCAGAGTACATGCTATTTTAACCATGCTTGGTTTTCCAGAATCTTGGGATCCCAGTAATGGAGCCCAATTACCATGATTCCCAATATTTCCTTGGCAAATATATTCTTAAGTCAACAAATATAACAAATATATTCCAAACAATAAGAACATATTTTTTGCCCTCATGGCCTCGCAACTTTGGCCCAGTCAGTCTCCTCCCTCCCTGCTCATGATGCATCTAACTAGATAGTGAGAATGGGGACTTTGTTACCTCAGAAGCCATGAGTGGTGAATCTCAGTGCTTCTGGTGGGAACTCCAATGGTGGTGAGGACAGTGGTGATGGGGAGGGATGAGGAGAATTCTGTGGAAGCGAATGCCAAGCTCAGCCCTTTTCTTCTGCTCTCTTTTTTCTCCTCTGGGTCACAAGCAATGAACTGCCTTCTCCTCTTCACACTGCCCCTACCTGTTGCCTCAGACAGGTATCCTCGACATCACCTCATCCCAGTCTGATATGAGGAGAAATGGAAGCCAGCCTTACACTTTTTTTTTTTTTAAAGATTTTATTTAGTTTTTTGACAGAGAGATCACAAGTAGGCAGAGAGGCAGGCAGAGAGAGAGGAGGAAGCAGGCTCCCCGCTGAGCAGAGAGCCCGATGCGGGGCTCGATCCCAGGACCCTGGGATCATGACCCAAGACGAAGGCAGAGGCTTTAACCCACTGAGCCACCCAGGCGCCCCCAGCCTTACACTTTATTCTTTCCTCTCTGAGGAGACGGACTGTGCTGGTTTTGTAAGAGTTTGTACCTCTACCAAAGACATGAAACAGAGAAGCCATAAGAAGCCTTCCTCCTCAACCCTATTGACCTCATTTTTGCTTAGATCCCCTAAGGAAGGAGAAAAGCTCCCTGAGGAATTGTAGTGGGGTTCTGGAGACATGAAGGCCTGAGGGTGAATGCAAGGGGAACTGCCTGAGGGTGCATGTTTAGGGGAACTTTCCTCACAGAAGCTCCCAGGCAAGGCGCAGTGTGGGGCGAAGAGAGGGCAACACAAGGGGCAGGAGAAGGGATGGAAATTTCAGACACTGGCAGTCTGAGAGGAGAGGAAGTTACTTCCAGAACTCAGCAGGGGCGAGAGAGATAGTACTGGATGATTACTGCAGTTATTACCTAAGGGGTAGGAGGAAGACACTGCCCAGCCGCCTTGGGGCATGGAAATGCCAGGTACTGCCTGGAAATGACAGACTTGAGTGAGAACTGGAAGAGGGTGACAATGAGAAAAATGAAGATGAAGATGGCCAATGTTAGCTGAGTTTTCTAAGTGCCAGGCCGTGTGCCAGAACAATAGATTAGAGGCCTGACCTGCCAACCTCATCACTGCTCTGGGCAGTGGATGGTGTTGTTGTTTGGAGATGAGACCGTTGAGGCCCGGAGATCCAAACAAGCTTGCCTAAGGCTATCGGCTGGTCATTGCAAGGAAAGACCACACCTTACCTGAACTCTCTCTAAGACCCACACGCAGTGTCCTACCACTGCATTCGATTCAGCAGACCCACACAAAGCACCAACTCTGAGCCAGGCCCCACAGGGGCGTACAAAAATGAGAATGACATCACCCCTAATTTTCACAAGCTTCTAGTCCAGTGATGCTTCCAGAAGACCTCACGTCTCTTTCTTCATTGCATTGAGTCCATCCCCTCTGATGCCAAAGATCCTTCTGAGGACTTGAGAGCCCCGTCATTTGTTTCTCTCAGCTGGGTCACTGTCTTCTCCAAGGAGGCTCCGGGTCCCTTATCACCCGGTCGGTCGGTGGCCTTCTTGCCTTTCCTGAAGGCAGGGTGAAGATGAGGCAAGAGCCCAGGGCACGGCCGCGTGCCTTTCAGTGCAAGTCTTGCTCTGGTTTTCCGTGAAGGGAGAGCTTTAAATTCCATCTGTGAACATCTCTGGGCGCCTTGGCAGGTTTTGCCTTCCTGCTTTGCCATTAGTTCCAAGGGCAGGACGGACAGCTCGCTTGGCCTATGGTTTTTTGTTTTTATTTTATTTTATTTTATTTTATTTATTTATTTGACAGGCAGAGATCACAAGTAGGCAGAGAGGCAGGCAGAGAGAGAGAGAGGAGGAAGCAGGCTCCCCGCTGAGCAGAGAGCCCGATGTGGGGCTCGATCCCAGGACCCTGGGATCATGACCTGAGCCGAAGGCAGAGGCTTTAACCCACTGAGCCACCCAGGTGCCCCTTGGCCTATGGTTTTTATTCTTTGACTATCAACCTAAAGAACGTCCCAGCCCCATTTCACTACCGAAGTCTCCCTGACACTGCGGCACCCCACCACCCATCACCCCTTCCCCAGCTTCTGCACCTGGATCATTTTGCAGATGGAGGGAGGTCCACGCAGTTGACTGTTTCTCTGTCTCAGCTGTTCATGCTGGTGCCCCCCACACGCCCCCACCAGCAGCCCCCACAAGCAGAGGGGAGGATCACGGCTGTCTCCTTTGCTTTCCATGGCATTTCCAAGTGCCTTTGAGGCTTCATCACTTACACGTTTGAATTGCACTGTCATTTTGTGGTCCGGTTCTCGACGCGGTCACCTGTGTTCTGATTTCATCTCACTCCAGGGCCAGGATGTACAAGCCTTATTTAATTTTTTTTTCTATTTTGGCTCAAGACAGCTTTTCGCTTATTGTTCACGTCAGTGGGTATCTGGAATGCTGTGGCTTTGACTTTCAAACATGGTTAAATGGAAGCCAGCGTACTTTTATAGTGGCTCTCCCAGACCAGGCTCTGGAAGAAGAGCTGCAGGACAGAGATGACCATGTCACTGGTTACAAACAAGTCAAGTCTCTGCTTCAGAGCTGGAGAAGGCAGGTTTGAGAAGACTTGAGAGGAAGGGAGATCCCTCCCCGCAGTATGGATTCTACCCCAGATGCAAGGGGAAAGTCTCTGGGAATTCCCTGGGATCGGCACTCTGCTTGAGACGTTTCCAAGAGACGTTATCTCAGTACATTCCATTTTAATAAAGAACATTTAAGAAGACGGCATCTGGGCAGCATGTGCAGCCTACGGAACTGGTGTAGGTAAAAAGAATTCTTTCTGCCTAGGCTAAATCCACAACCACTTGGCCAACAGGGATTTGTTGCCACCAAGTCTTCTGTCTTCGTGGGACAAGGCTCAAGTGGACTGGTGAGGATCCCACCTCTGTGCTGGGTCCCAGGAGCGGGGCTGCTGGGCCGTTGCAGGTTGGTTCCACAGAGGACGTCTTCTCCATGCTGTGGTCAGCCGCTGGGCATGATGGCACCATGAGGGTCATCTCTGCTGGCCCGAGGATGCATTTCCTCCAGGCACCAGAAATGCTGTTGCAGGGTCCACAATATCCAGGCTTTCCCTGGTTCTCTACGTTCTTGTCACATGAGGGTGGGTTTACCTTCAAGATTTCCTTAGAACTTTGGAACAAACATTAACCCCTCAAAACAAGAACCTGATCACTAAACCTGCTACCTATCTGTTTTTCTATTTGGACAAGGTATATTATTATCCCCCCCCCCACCCCCCCCAATCTCCTTACCAAAAAGAAAGGTGATAACCATCTTCTCTGTTTGAGGAAGCACACCAGCTGCTGAGAAAAATCCCTTTCTTACTGGGAAAAAAATGTATCCTGGTTTGGAAGATCAGAGATCCCAATTTTTGTCTTTCTCTTCTTCTTCTTTTTTTTTTTTTTTAATCAAGAAGACGTATATCCTGGCTAAGTCTCTAACTTTATCTGAGGTTCCCCCCGCCCCCCGCCATTACAAAGTAAGAGGTTGGACCCAGGGATTCCTTTACAAGATCTTTTTTCCATTCTAAATGCCAAAGCGGCTTCTCTGAATAGTGCCTGCAAAGGTAATAACACCTGGCTTACCTAGACTTCCTATCCCCTTAGAGACACAGAACAGGCTTCCAACAGTGGTACAACTTTTTGCTTCATGCATTGTCCCTTTATGCTGCTTCATCCAGCTCACAATTAGCTAACACCAGACAGCTGAACTTCTTAAATCCTGCGAGCTACGGCTAGGATTTTGTTTTTTAAACTCACTCCAGTTTCATAATAACTAACAGTACTGAGTACGTACTTTATCCCTGGTATTCTCAGCCTTTAGAAGTAAAAGCACGTGAGTTAATCCTCACAAATAGCTTAGGAGATCCATTCTATTACTTATTCCCATTTTACAGGTAAGGCAACCAGGACAGAAAGCAGGTTAAATAGCTTGCCAAAGGTCCCATAACAATGTGGTAGAACCGGTGCGCGCTGGCTAAACCCTGAGCGAGGCTAAAACCTGCATCCACGTAAATGGTGGTATGTTATGTTTTGTTTTGTTTTCCCCACAGCCTCAACTCTTTTAGGATCTGTTTTCTTTCTTTCTTTCTTTCTTTCTTTCTTTTTTAAAAAGACTTTATTTATTTATTTGTCAGGGAGAGAGAGAGCACGTGTGCGCACAAGCAGGGGGAGAGGAAGGCAAAGGGAGAGGAAAAAGCAGGCTCCCCGGGACCCTGGGATCATGACCTGGGCAGAAGGCAGATGCTTACTGACTGAACCATCTAGCCATCCCCTAGGATCTGTTCTTCAGGCACAGTATATTTCCCAAATGTTGAAGCCTAGGGCTTACCTACATGTCTTCGTGATATGATGTGACTCTAGTGATATGCAAACCTACCTAACACCACACTAGATACCAGAGCCTAGAATGAATGAGCTGGACATTTGAGATATTGGAGAGAACCACAGAAAGAGATGATCGCCACCGTGGTGGGTGTTGATTTGGAAAGCTGACTCGGGTTATAAAAAAGATGCTGGTCGTTTCCCGGAGCTCCTGCGAGTAACCTCCTGCTTCAGGCCTGTAAAAGGCACTGAGCGTCGCTTGTCTCCATGATTGAGAACTATTGCCTGGTTCCTGTGAGCGAATCCAACTGGCGGACGTCCTGTGGCAACGACAGGATATGGCTCCAGCTGGAGTCTCTCCTCCCGCTGCTGTACTCAGCTCATCCTGGTTTAACCAGAGACAAAACCCCCACCATCTCAAAGTGTTTTCCTCAAGCTCAGGAACACCTCATTTTAAAGAAATGCTCGTAGCACCTAGCATTTTGCCTAGCCCATGATAAGCGCTCAAAAGTATTTGTTACTTCCTGCCAAAAGAGATCAATTCAGCAGTGATTTTTCACTTTTCCAAAAGATTCACCATGGGGTGCCTTTAAATGGCCAGCTCCCCTAGTGCATTTAAAATGCGACTTGATTTATAGGAATTCAATGTACAGGGCTCTGCAAGGCCACATCAATCGTGTAAACTGAGATGCATGTGCTGCTGGGTTCCCACTGACCGAGCGTGTTGGCAGCTCTCCTCCACCAGCTTGGAATGCGCACAAACCCCGGGTCTGCTCTCCCTCCTTTTATCACAAAGGAGCTCATTTTGTGAATGAACAGCCCCTGCCAGCGGACCAATGGTATTCCCAGTGACCTTTGCCCGGGGATTGGATTCCCGCCCAGCAGGGAGACAGGGCCCAAGGAAAAGGTGAGTTCATTGGTTGCCACAGCCTGCTGGGCTGAGGTCTGCGGAGGAAAGGGCTTGGAGACTTTGCCTTTCTCCCAGTCACCTCTGAGAAGTTTCCTTTCCCGCCTGCATCTCTTTCTGTCTCCTTTGTACGGGGCCTGTTGGATTCTGTTCAGCAGGGAAGTCTTCCTGCTTCTGCGGCTTGGCTCCTGCTTTTTCTTTTCTTTCCTTTTTTTTTTTTTTTTTTTTTTTTTTTTGAGTTGGGACTAATGATCCCTAGTTTTGCCGTGCTGTGTCCCAACAGCGATTCTGGGGTCCTCAGGAGCTTCCGCCCCTTCCTCCCCCCACCTCCTCCCCTCCCCTCCTCCTCCCCCTCCTCCTCCTCCTCCTCCTAACCAGGGCTTTTTCAGTTTGATGTTTTTAGGTATCAAAGGAAGGTCTCCAGGAACCCTGCAACTAAAGACTTTAATGAGGACCATGCCCGAAAAATCCCGGCTGCCAAAGACATGATGATGATTTATGTCGCTCACTCACTCCCTAACAGCAAGAAGACTATTTGTAAAAATAAAAAAGCTGCTCATATGGAATTAAACAAGAGCATAGCTGCTTCCTTCCAGACCCTGGGAGCTTAACAAAGAGCATCCACACTCCAGGGCCCGCAGCACATGGCCCGGGGGCCGACTGTCTTCCTGTCACAGAAAGCTCAGGCGCCTTTGCTCAGGCAGCGACTCCCCCTCCCTGCGGGTGGACCCCCAAAGGCACATTCCCAAGGAAGCCCAAATTTGTGTCAGGCACAGAAGGGTCGATGCAGCTGGAGGGGCAGGGGCAAGGTGTTTAGGGACCCTCTTTGTTCCTGGTGTCCCAGAGGGAAGTGACTCACGGACACCAAGTGGGTTCTGGCCTGGCTCCCTGAAAAGAGGCTGCAGGGAAGGGAGACATTCTAATGCCTGTTTCCTCCTGTCGACGGAGGCCACCTTTACTGCTGTGAGCAGTACGGAAGTGAAGCACAGGAAACGTGTCCCGCAGGGCTGACCCATGCTCATTATTATTATTACTGTTCTATACTGTGGCTGCCATGACACATGGTGCCACTCAGACCTCCTGCTGTGGCGACAGTGATGAATTGAGGGACTGCTCTGTGTTCTGGCAAAGCAACCATCAGTCAGGAGCAGCCACGAGAGGGGACCCAGGGGATGGCACAAGAAAACGAAGTTGATTGTACTCGAGGGACCTAGGGGGGTGAGCTGTGTGGCAAGCAAAGTCACAGGGGAGGAGTCAGGTCCTAGGCAAGTGACAGAAGGCCCATCCTAGGGGAAAGTCTAGGCTATAACATTTATTGGGATTTCTGCGGGGTAAAGCAAGGCAGGGCAGAGAAGACAGTTTAAGATTGGCTCTTAAAAAAAATTTCGGTGGATGCTGGGCTGTAGAGTGGTCCCTAGTTGCCTGGTACCTGGTCCTCGGATCATTTAGGCAGAGGATTATTGCTTCCCTCCCTCCAGAGCAGCTCAGGCCAGAGAAACAAAGTTGCACTCAGGATTGGTTAGCTTGCATCTCAAAGAAACACATGCTCCTGGCTCCCAGGCACATTATCTCAGAACTGGCTAGCCCCTAGAGGAGCAGTCGCTCTCTGGCCAGAAAAGGTTTTTCAAAATGTCAAAACATTATCATATATAGAAAATAAGAAATAAAGGCAGAGATGGGATTTGTGGTTATCAGAGGCAGGAGCTGGGGGGAAGAGGAATCGGAGGAGGGCAGACCAATCAATTAATCAATCAACCAACAAACCGTGTGTGTGTGTGTGTGTGTGTGTGTGTGTGTGTGTGTGTGTGTGTTCACAATACATGGCCCCAGCTGCTGTGATAACCTATGTTTGCATCATGCTTGGCCACACTTCCCATGGGTGGTTGCAAGGCACTGATAGATCCAGGCGGGGATGCCCACATGTGCTCCTTCTGGAGAAGACCTGCGGTTCCTCTCTCAGCATTAGCTCAAGGACTTTAATGTGGATCTGTTTCTGAACTGGGGCCCAAGAATCTCCTATCCCTCACGGGGGTCAGAATCATGAGGCTCTCGTGAGGGTTCTCCCCCTGCCTTTTCTGCTTACCACCCACCTACCCCCCCAACCTGTTCTCTCCCACAGATGCTCCCCTCAATAACAACAATCCTTCTCTGTGTGTCTAAATCTCTCTTTTGGTGCCCGCTTCAGGGGACCTAAACTAACACATGTAATAATTAGGCTTTCCATCATTCTATGTTGTACTAGTACTCACAACTTTTCTGATGCACAGACATTTGTTGGCTCTTTTACTTCATCACTTAACCTTGAATAAGAACATTGACTAGATATGCCATGAGTATTTGATGCTGAAGACACAGAGATGTTTCCTCTCCATTACGGATTGAATGTTTGTGCCCCACTCACCCTCCCAAATTTCTCTGCTGAAACCTAATCCCCGATGTGATGGTATTGAGAGGGTGGAATCCTCATGACTGAAATTAATGCCCTTATAAAAGAGACCTTAGGATGCTCCCTTGCTCCTTCTGCCATTTGAGGACACAGTAACAAGATGGCCGCCTATGAAACAGGAAGTGGGTCCTTACCAGACACTGAATCTGCGAACACTTTGATCTTGGACTTCCCAACCACCTCCATGATCTTGGACTTCCCAACTTCCAGAACCATGAGAAATAAAGTTCTATTGTTCATAAGCCACCCAGCATAAGGAATTTTGTTATAGCAGCCTAAATGGACTAGATACTCTCACTGACAGGCTGGCAAGATGGGGTACACAAATAAAGATGCACACAAATAATGATAATAATATGGTTAATATTCAAATGGAGGAATATACAAATCCACAAGAGGAAGTGTTTTACTCTACCAGTGTTGGAAAGTGGAGTTAGACAAGGAAGGCTTCATTAATGAAGTATACTTGAATTCTGGAAAAAGATACACATTCCACCCTCTCACCTCCTATCTGCAATGTGACCCAAACAATAAATTAAAAGGAAGAACAGGAGACCATAAGAGCTGTAACATCATACCATCTGAAGGGCTTTCCCCCCCCCATTCTGTTTCACTGCCTCTTACAATGGCTGCTTAAGTACCAGCAATTATCCCACAGATTTGAGACATACTCTACCTCACCAAATGGAAAGAAATACAAATGTCATGAATTTGTCCATGTTGGAAGACAACTGTCATAGAAGCAAGTTAGTCTGAGAGGCCATCCTAGAGCCCTGGCAAGCACATGAGATGTGCATGGAGATGCTACTGGACCCCAGTTGGGGCTCAACCTGACCCTAGATTCAGCTTCCACAGGCAAATGGGGATCTGTTGTGGGCTGGATTGTGTCTCCTACAAAAATTCATATGTTGACATTCTAATCCCAAGTGCCTCGGAATGTGACTGTATTTGAAGTTGGGGTCTTAAGAGGGTTAATCAAGTTAAAGTAGTCATTAAGGTGGGCCTAATTCAGCATGACTTGTGTCATCATGAGAAGAGGAAATTTGGGTAGAGAGATATGCGGAGAGTGAAGACACACTGAGGGGAGATGGCCCTCTATAAGCCAAGGAGAGAGGCCTGGAGCAGATCCTTCACTCATGGCCCGCAGAAGTAACCAACCTCGCTAGCACCTTGATCTTGGTTGTCTAACCCCCAGAACTATGAGAAAATAAAATTTTTGTTGTTTAAGATTCCCAGTCTGCGATACTTTGTATGGTAGCCCAGGCAGGCTACTGTAAGATTCCTCTTTCTCCCCTTCCTTGGGGATAAGATCTGGGCCCCATTCTGCTCCCAGCCTTAATGGAGTGGTGAGTGGGGAATCCCAGAGACCTGGGGATTAACCTTTGACCACAGGAGGGAGAGCCGGGGAAGTGAGGCCCGAGATAAAGCAGAAAGCCAGGCTTACCACAATGAGCACTTGGTCATGCAGAATGAGGAAGAATTGACCAAAGAACACTGGTCCCAGAAGCCTCAAAGGCAGAAAATGGGAAAGATACTTTTTTGTCCCTTTGAATTGAAGGGCACCAATGTTATTGGAAAGCAAGACAAATTATTTCATGGGACCAAAAATAAAGCTGGGCCATCTGATAAGAGTCAGGGTAGATCGATCACACTGCGGTCCAAAAGGAAGAAAAATGAGGAGAGAAGAGGGACATGCCTGGGGACTAGAACCGAAATAGCAACTCATACGAGGCCTTTGTTTTGGCCCCCGAGAAACTCGAAATGGGAATTCCTGAGAAAAGGCCAGGTGATACCTCAAACTCACATCTGACATTGCTGGAAAGGAAGGCTTCATTGGCCCTGGGTCAGAACCAAGAAACGTGAGGAGTTTTAACTTGGAGGGTGTGATGTGACGATCCAGTCACTTTCCTGGGGCAAATCAAGTGAGACTATGACAGATACTACATTATAGCAAATTGTGTCCGTTGGGGAGCTAACCAGTGCCCTAGGCAGGGTCTGCAATATCTTAATGCCCAAATCATCTCCCTAAAGTAAAACATTTCATGAAATTGCCATAGCTACCCTGGTGTTTTTTGACATACTGAGGTGTAGTTTCCTGCTAAAACATTTTTTTTTCATTTTTATGTAAACAACAGAAATGTGTGGGGTTACTAAGGATAACTCTCCCCACCCAAACATACACTCTTAATGGATGTACTTTTTTTTTTTTTTTTGAGAGAGGACATGAGTGCTCTTGGTGGGCAGGGTCGGGGGAGGTGGTAGTAGGAGAGAGCATCTTAAGCAGGCTCCACAGCCAAACCACAGCCCTGTGGGGTGCTTGATCTCAGGACCCAGAGATCATGACCTGAGCAGAAATCAAGAGTTTGATGCTTAACTGACTGAGCCACATAGGCATCCACCTCTTTTTAATGTCTCTGAGGTGAGACCAAGTTGCCCAGTGTATCTCACTTGACTTTAGGTCTCTTTCAACCTGACTTGTGGAGCTCCACCCACCCACTGACCCCAGTGCCCATGCTTGTAAGGGTAGAACAAGAAGCAAACAGTGAAAGAGAGGAGAGTACTAGGGTTTAAATTACACAATAAGTGAGGCACCTGGGTGGAGTTGGTTAAATTTCCCACTCTTGATTTTGACTCAGGTCACGATCTCAGGGTCATGAGATCGACAGGCTCTATGCTCAACATGGAGTCTGCTTGAGACTCTGTCTTCTTCTGACCCTGCCACTCATGCACTTGCTTGCTCTCTTTCTCTCTCTCTCAAATAAATAAATAAAATAAAAAATAAATAAAATAATAACTAAATAAATTAAATAAATAAATAAAAATAAAATAAAATATTTTAAATAAAGAAATATTTTAAATAAAGCCTGCCCCAGGCTGAGGGAAGCAATTTAGAGAGAATCCACACCAGCAGTGAGAAGGGCAGATAGTAGGAGATGAGGTTAGAACATAGTGGTCTACCTCAGAGGAAGGAAAAGGGCACCCCTGGGGTCTACAGAAGGGCAACAGTAGAAGCTACAGTTGAGGAGAGATAATCCTAGGAACAAGCTGCAGCTCCTGAAGAGATAGTCACCACTCAGGAATTCATGTGTTTATTGGGCACTAAGAGGATGAGGCTCAGGGAAGGACAGCCAAAGGGATTAACCTTTCAATGTGAATTGTCATCTCTGGATTTGAGTGACTGTCCCTGCCCACTGGAACTACCTGGGGAAACCCCATTCTTCTTAGTTTCTCCCTTCTCCTCACCAAGTCTTTTCTTCTTATCTTCAGGATATCATTAGGTGGTAAAAACCCCAATTTATATTTTCAATCCTCTTTCTAGAGCATAGCAATGGTCGATCTTGCCGATGTTTTAGACTCTTGATTTTCCTACAGCCATCTCTTCTCCTCTCCCCACCATAAACAGACAAAAACCCCAAAGCAGCTCCTTGACACAGCACTATTCTTCACTTGTGGGGTCAAAGCTTCCCTTGCCTTTGACTCCTCTCTCTTTCTCCTAGTCTGCCAATTCCCATGTTATTTTTGACCACCTATACCAAGTGTGTGGAAGATGCTCTTTCCTCCCCATCCAGCTACCACCGACACTGCCCCTTCCACCATTATCCCTCAGATGCATCGCTGCAACTGTCCCTGAACAGGTCTTCCTGTCTTCCTTCAGAGTGTTCCTCTGTCCTTTAAAATTTCCTCCATTAGCCCCACTGGTGAAATTTTCTTTGGAAGGGCAGCCCAAATGCCACCATTTTCTCCATGAATCCTCCAGAATATGCCCAGTGAGATACAGACTCTTCCTCTTCTGAAATCATACAACTACAATTTATCTTACCTTGTGTGCATGAAGATATATCCCAGCTTTATATTATGTCCTCTGTGTTCCATACAAATCTGTCCAACATCTTACGTGATTGACCTCCTTACCCACTTGCATAACATATCCGCACCTCAAATTAACATATCCAAGGAGAATTCTTGATTTTTCTCCTCAAAACCTGTTAATCCACCAGTCTTCCCATTTTGTAAATGGTAGCATGACTTTCTTTGTGTGTCAAACTAAAAACTATGGATTTATCAGTGATTCTTCACCCTCATCCTTATCCAATCCAGCAATGCTTTTACTTCCAAAACATATCCTGATGTACCAACCTCTCATTAGCCCTGTTATTATCTTAGTGTAAGCTAATATCTTGCCAGGATTATCGCAAATGACTCTTAAAGAAGCTCCTTGATAAAGTGGCTTATAGAAAATATGAATTAGATCGTGTCATTTACCTGCTGAATACTCTCCAATGGCTTTTCATCACACTTTGAATTAAATTCAAATTCTTGACTTGGTCCTACAAAGCTCTGTGTTCTAACCCCTATTAAGTCTCTGCCCTTATCTCCGACTTCCTTCCTCCTTGCTCTCCTTGCTCTTTCTGTCCATTCCTTGAATATATCATACATGCTTCTGTCTTAAGATCTTTACTCTTCTTCTTCTTGTCGGGGACACCCTTTACCAGATACAGCCACCTCTCCTCATTTGTATGTCAATTCACATGTCGTCTTCTCAGAAAGGCCTTCCCTGACTGTCTTCTAGAAAATAGGACCCTTACTACCTCACTTCATCTCACTTTGCTTTATATTCTTCACAACATCAAATACTGAATGAAATTCCTAACTTCTTTGTTTCTTTTTTTGTCTCATCTCCTCTTGAATATGAGAACTTTAAAAGTGGGAATCCTACCTGTTTAGCTAACAAACTTTGCCCATAATGGCTCTTGAAAAATTATATCATCTGTTGTTTCAGCCTCCAAAATAACCCACGATGATTCTCTCTCCATATGGTTATTCATACTCATGCATAGTCCATTCCCATAATGAATACGGATGACTTATGTGGCAAATAGGATATTTCAAGAAAGACGAAGCATAAACTTCTGAGACTGGATCATAAAGGATGTTATGACTTCTGTCTTGTCTTTGTGGGTGACTCACTCTTGGGAAAGCCAGCTGCCATGCTGTGAGGACACTCAAGTAGCAGCCCTATGAAGAAGACATGAAGACATGTGGCAAGAAACTGAGACCCCACCACCCCCTGCCAACAGTCAGCACTAAGTTGCAGTCATGTGAGTACATCTTGGATATGGACCCTCCAGCCCCAGTCAAGCCTTCAGATGACTGGAACCCCAGCCAACATCTTGACTGCAGCCTGTGAGAGATACCCAAGCTAGAACTATCCTGCTAAACTGCTTCTAAATTTCTGACTCACCGAAAGTATGTGAGATAGTAACTATTTATTTTAAAATGTTTATATGTAGTTTTAATTTGTTAAAGGTAATTTGTTATGGGGCATTAAATAATTTGTTATGGGGACTTAAATAGTACATTACCATTGCTCTCTTATTGTTGTTTTTGTTATAATACCTTTTTCTTTTGCCCAAGATGACAATAAATACAACGTAAGAAGTGATTTTCAACATTCCAATTTTGGATAAAGAAAAACGCAACAACCCATTCAACCCAACAGCTCCTAGTTCGGGAACATTATATGAACAAATTTGAATTGTATGCTATGTTTGGATAAACCCAGACATTTTATTTTCTATATGTAAGTCAAGTGAGAGAGATGGAGTGCCATCTACAGCTCCTTAGGTTGTTGTGGGCATGCCTCAGTTCCATGAGCTTTGAAGGGTTCTCATGTTTAAGCATTTTTAAATTGTGTCCCCCAAATACTTTTTCTGTGTAAAACTTTCTCTATAAATATAGTATGAGTGGAAGGAAATTATGAGGCCCCTTCCAATTAAAAAAATGGTGACTAAAATGATGCAGAATGTAGCCTTCAAAGAACAAGTCCCTCCCACCACCAACTATAATGTCATCCTTCCATTACATGGCATTTATTTCCTTTCAAAGTTTATTATTCATCAGTACCTCTTTTTATTGTTCAATTTTATGTGTTTATATCTGTGAAAATGGTTTGGTATCTCAGAAGAGAATCACATCATAATGTTTCCCTTTAACTTAATATTAATGGGAATGTTTTTGCATTCCATAGTTTTTACTTCATGGCAGGGTTTTTAGCAACAAATTGAAGTTCTCAAGTGAAGGAAAGATGGATATACATTGTTCATAGAAAGCAGTCAATAAATAGTCAAATGGACAAAGAAAATGTCCTATTGCTCCTTAGACCGTGAGTTTGTTCTAGAACCCAAATTTCACAAGCCAGTATGCTTTCTCTATACCTTATTCCAATCTGACTAAGATGACAATTATTTACATACAAATTGTACTTTTTTTGTTCTTGAGGGCAACCTCCTTAAGGTGAGGCCTCTTTTATTGTGGTTATAGTTAAAGTGACCTTGTTGGTTAATCAGTGCATCTGATCGGCAAACTGGTCATAGAACCACCCATCACATTTATTCATTCAACAAACATTGACTAAGTGCCTCTCACAGTATCAGGCACTGTGCTAGGTACTGGGTACCTGGAGATGAATATGGTGCTGTCCTTTATATCAAGCTAAATTTAGTAAGAGAGAAAGAGGAAAAACAGAGTGTTATAGGAGGAAAAAAGATTCAAATGCTTTAATAGAGGAATGAAGGGAACATGGTGGTGAGAATGACATGATGATCACAGGGCGAGGATTAGAGGAAGCTTCCAGTGGAAGGAATGCTTGAGGAAGATCCTGAAGGACAAGTGTTAGTAATCAGTGAATGTTGGTTGACATCACCTCCAAGATTCTCTTACATTGCCTCCAAGATTCTGTTGGCTTGGGCTATGGAATTGTTCTTAAGTTGGATTATCTTTTTCCCTGGTGGGATGTAGAAATTGAGAGGAAAGAATGAATGAAGGTTTGAACACTGACCCCAAAGCTGGTAAGCATTCATTCCTCATGCCTCTTAGATTAATTCAAAGAAAAATGGATGGAGAGAATATCAATAGTACTTCTCTGTTGAGTTTTTTCTTTTTCCTTTTCAAGTTTGCTCCAGCAACATTCTCTTGAAGCCTCTCAAAGGTATAGGAGACTGTCAGTTGGCTGTTTGGCTGAAATGGAAAGGCTGGAAGCATTTTCAGAGGTATCCAAGTGCATAAGGTGCAACTATTAGGTAATGAGTTGGAATTTTAACAGTCGTGAACACATACATCTTAATGAGCATGGTCCCCCAGGGAAGAGGTCAATCACTTATTCCAATGATTTTGCCATTACTGAAAATATCCTGAGAATGCATGTCTCTCTGGACATTGTCTTTGAACCTACAGCATATTCTTTTGAATTGCCTTGATGATGGGAAAATCTTAGTCCTTTGAGCCTGAATTTTTACTTAGGTGTAACAGGTAATTTTCCAGACCATACCAGCCTGGGGTAATAGTTTAATGGTAAGACAATGACATAAGCCCATTATTCTGCTGCTCAGCCTCACCATCTGGTTTGCTAGAATTCTGAACCACCTTATTCTGCCTCCAGGTGTGTCTGTGGGGAGTAGAGAGCAAGGTGAGAGTAGGCAGAGGGGCTGTGAAGATGTGTTTTTTGTTGTTGTTGTTGTTGTTGTTGTTTTTTACAAATAGGTTTATTTAAATCTATTACCTTATCTATTTATTTTTTCTTCATAACTGTTCAATTGTCTGGCAATCAATTCTAGTCCATTCAGTGGGAGTCCTGTTGCTCCTCCTGAATCCAGAAGATACTTTTCTAGAGAAACTCCATATAATGGCTTATCTTCAAAGATGGCGTCTATCACTTCCCTTTCTCTGCTTTCCATCTGCTAAAATATGGGCTGACTTGTGATTTTCTTGACCAATAGAATATAGCAAAAGTGACATTGTACTAATTCTGTGCCTAGCACAGACTTGAGAGGACTGGTAGCTTCTACTTCTTGCATCTTGGATTACTTGCTCTTGGGATGCTTCTCTTAGAAACCCAGACACTAGGCCATGAAAAGTTGTAAGCCATGTGGAAAGACCAAAGGGAAATCCCTCTTTGGTTTCACCAACCCTGAGTCAGAGTTGGGGTCCTTCATGTCCAGAGCTCCGCTTCTCAAATTTTGTACCAAGTTACCATCCCACCTGGTCTCTTTGCTTCTGTTCTTACTCATTTTCCATCAACTTATTCTCCACCCAGTAGTCAGAGGACTTCCTTTAAAACAAAAAATCAAATCACATTGTTTCTTTGCTCAGTACTTTCTAGTGGTTCTCCACTTCTCTCAGAATAAAAGCCCAAGTCTTTCCAATGGTCCATGAAGAGTTTCAGTGTCTGCCCCACCACCCCCACTCCCCAGTCGCCTCTCTGACCTCATCTCTTAGCATTCTCGTTGAAATGCTCCCCACTTTGGGCACATTGCTCCACTGACTTCCTCACACAAGCCTGTACACATGCTGTTCCCTCCGCCTGGCACCCTCTTCCTCAAGTCCCCATGTGACTCACTCCTGCATTATCTCCAGTCTCTGCTCCGATGTCATTTTGTCTGTGAGGTTTTTGTTCTCTATCCTTCTAACAAGAGCAACACTTACCCCTTCTTAACATTCCTTATCCCCCTCACTTTGCTCTATTTTTCTCCATAACACTCAAAACACATGCCTGACCTTCTTGTTCACTGTCTCCCCCAACTAGAATATTAGCTCCAAGAGACAGGTAACTTTCGTTTGTTCATTATTGTAACTCCAGTACCTATAACAGTGCCTGACACAAAGTCGCCACTCATGTATTTGTTAAACAAATAAATTGGTTAATTACTCTTAATGGCAGAGAAGGGACATTCAGAGCAGATGAGTAGCTTCAGAACCTGGACGGCCAACCCAAGGTAAAATTTTTTTTGGAGGTCTCATTTTTTATCTTTAAAACTTCAAAGACTTTTGTATTCTATTCCCATTGTAAAATCAGTTATATAGGAAAGATAATCTTGAAGTAAAACTGATATTCCAAAAAGATGTATGATGTTTGTTGTTCATACATGAAGGAAACATTTGTCACATGCCTGTGAGTGCCAAAGACTGTGCAGGGCACTGGAAGGTGAAAGGGGATTCCCGTCTTCTGTTTTTATCTCCCCATGCTGAACCCTCTCTTCTGTGGCTTTGCGATCCTTCTGGGGCCATATGCCCTCAAGAAGAATGTGTCCTGCAGATTGCAAGGTTCAGAGTTTAAGGAGCAATTGTGACATGGGTCTCCAAATGCTGATAATAATGTTTTTATCAAGTAACAATCACCATTTTTTAGAATTTTATTCTGTGTTCTGATTTTCTGTTGTTGCAAAACAAAGCACTCCAAAACCTGGTGGTATGAAAGAGCACAACTTTGCAAATCAGGGATTTGGGCAGGGTGTTGCTGGGAAGCTCCGTGGCTGTTGTGTCTGCTCCACATTGACGTCGGGTGGGGGTGGCAGGGCTCAGCTGGACAGCTCCAGTGGCTGGAGAACAGTTAGTTGGCTTGCTTAGGAATGTCTGCTGGGGATTTGGTTCTGGAAGTTGTCTGAGTTCCTTGGTTCTTCTCCAAGTTATACCTCTGGGCCTAAAATGAGCATCCTTCCTCACATGCTGGTGTCGGGGCTGCACTATCTGGAAAAGTTGGGGCTGGCCTGGCATGTTTCTTTCTCCACACAGATGCTTCATGTGACTAGCTTGAGCTTCCTCACAGCATGGTGGTCTTGGAATCATTGGACTTCTCACTTGACAGTTGGTGTCTCCCAGAATCAGCCTTCTAAGAGACTAGACAGAAGCCAGAATTTCTTCTGACCTAAACTTGGAAGTCTCAGAAAATCAATTCCACAACATTCTATTCAACCAGCAAGTCACTAAAACCTATATCCCGAGAGCGAGGAATTAGACTCTACCTCTCAGTGGAAGGGAGAGCAAGAAAAATTGTGGCCATCTTTAAGCTACCCTGCTATGAGTAGACAGTGCGCTAAATGTACTTGTAGTATCTTTTTTTTTTTTTAAATATTTTATTTATTTATTTGACAGACAGAGATCACAAGTAGGCAGAGAGGCAGGCAGAGAGAGAGGCGGAAGCAGGCCCCCTGCCGAGCAGAGAGCCCCATGCGGGGCTCGATCCCAGGACCCTGGGATCATGACCTGAGCCGAAGGCAGAGGCTTTAACCCACTGAGCCACCCAGGCGCCCCCCTAGTATCTTTTTTAATCCTATGGCAACTCTATGAATAGATACCATTATTGTTTCCATTTTACAGATGAGAAAATTAAGGTTTTGAGGGAAAGGAACTTCCCCTCAACACATAGCTAGTGGTAGAGCAAGTAACACATTAAAATTGAATTTCCTTAAGTTTGTAAAACAAACAGCATTCTGCCTTCTTAGAAATAGCTTCAGGGCGCACAGGGAAAAGTGAGTGGAGGCAGGAGGTCGGTTCCTACGGTAAATCCTTGCAACTGGGGATAAGAGGGACCTCATGGAAGCTCGGACTACACGGTAAGTCCATCTTTGGGCTTGGACCAGAGAGAGGGCTTAGGGTTCCAGAAAAGAATGTCAGCAGCTGTAAAATAAAGCAACTCTGCCTCAGGATGTAGATGAACCACAGCTGGTAACCCCAGTCTGGGATATTGATTTCTTCAGGGCAAATGAAAGAGAACGGGTACGTCAAATTGTGTGTGCCTGTGTTTTTTAACCTAGGAAAAATAATGCCGAGTCTCTGGACCAACCCTAACAAGCCCACATTCATGAAGTGGCTCCAGCCAGCAGGGCTGTGTTTGAAATGGAAAGACCGGAGCAGAGGAAAAAGAAAGTGGAATTTCTCTTTGGCGTTTGGAAGTCCCTCCTTCGTTCATGGCTTTGAGCTGCTTGAAAAGCTGGAAGGGAATTTCCACACTTCGTGTACTTCCCGGGGCGGCCCCACTGCCTGTCTCCGAAGCACATTTTGTGGAGCTGAAGTGTGTTCCGCTCCTCGACGTTATACTAGATGCTGTTCATAGGGCTGGGTCCCAACAGTGTGAGACGGGTCACCCTGGAAGTTTTGCTAGGGTCCTGTTTCCTGACCAAATGCTTGGTTGATGGTATCTTGTCTGATTCATATCCTATTGGAAACGGTGTGAAACAGGCTCCTGGACTAGATCTGGTTTGAGTCAATCTGGCTCATGTTTGACAGGCTGCAGGGGCCAGGCTGCTGGTTTTAAAAGAGAAACCCTGGATTTAGGAAAAGGTGTGTTTTTTTTTTTTTTTTCTTTTTTCCTTCAGCAGGCTGAGAAACTTACCAATGGCTTGAGGCTAACAGAGGGCTGAATGCACATGAAATACTTAAGAAAAAAAATCCGTTGGCTTGTTTCAGTGATGTATTTGCCAAATGTTCATTCTATTTATTTATTTATTTATTTATTTATTTTTTATAAAGTTGTCTGCTTGATGCCAGGATATCATACTGGGTATCGGGGAAGCAATCATGTACAAAATAGAGGTTGTTCCTGCCCTCCTGAAGATTATAGTCTAGGGGAACAGACAGAAACTGAACAAACTCAAAAACTAGTATAAATAGGTGCTGTACAGGAAAGACACAGGTGCTAGGAGGGAGTTCAACAGAAGACTTGACTTCGGTGGAAGGGCCCAGACAGGCGCCCAGGAAGAGACACTCAGAGACCTGCAGGAGAGAAAGGAGAAATCTGGGCAAAGAGTGAAGGGAACAGTGTTACAGACAGAGGGAACATCAAGGGTGAGGAAAAGTGGCTCAGAGGGGACTCAAGAGACAGGGAGAGCCCAGATAATGCAGGACCTGAATGAAGGCCCAGAGCAGGATTTTATGTTTTCAACTCTTCTTCAGTTGGTTTTGTTTAAACCTCTTTCTATCATTGTCAGTTTGACTAGAAGCAAGAACCTATCAGGCACTAGGCTAATTAGATCCTGAAACAGACAATTCGAAGTAAGGCCTGTCACTACCAAGGCCACTGATGGTGTGGAGTGAGAGGGTCAATCATGAAGCATGAGTTTGGCAGAAAGACGGCACTCAAATGTAAATTATTGTCCTATTTATTGTGTTCACTATCAGTGTCCATCTATACTGCCATCTGATCAAAAAATTCCGAGTACATCCTATACCCAATATGTCCTGAAAGTTCCAAAGCGGCCACAGACACATCCCTTTTCTCTCGGAGGATACAACATAACACAGGAGTTGGCTCTGTGAGTCAGGCCACAAACCACAGGCTCAAGAGGAAAAATGGACAGCATCTTATCGACTACCGGGTCCAACTTCCCAGATGCATTCTCCAGTGTCAGCGGTCTCACGGTATTTTCTAGTTTTCATTTTGATTATAATCTAAAACGCATTTAACTGGTTAAAAAGAAAAAAAAGTCCTCTTATTCACACGAATAATTTATAATCAGAAGAGAACTCATGGAGCAAGGCTTTAGGTACTTAAGTCACTGTTCATCAAACTGGGGTCAATGGAGATGGGGGGGGCCCACAGATATATTTTCAGGTTTCTACAACAATTTTTTCCCCTTTAAAATTTGTCCTTAGGTCACCAACTTTGAGAAACTAATCTATTCCAGCACCTCACTATTACAGATAAGAAATCCAAGGCTTGGGAAGGGGAAAAAAAAAATTCCTACAATATCTATGATATCTTATATTAACTAGTGATTATAGTTTTGCATGTCTTTTTGCATTCTTTATCTCATTGCTTTTCCTGTAAATATCAGTGAACCGTGAAAGACAGACAGTGTGATTATCCTTTTCACAGAGATGAAGAAATCAAAGACGGCAGTTATTAAGTTACCTGCCCAAGTCCAGCTCACAGGAAATGCACATAGAAGAGTTGGAACAATCATATTCTGATTCTCAATCCAGGGCTCATCCCGTTGTCCCAACCTGCTAGGATTTATGCCAATGGATATTACCCATTACAACCCAAAGCTCTTGTTCCAAGTGTGTGTTTTTATTTTATTTTACCAATTATACAGTAATTCCTCATTTGGTCATAGTCACCAAGCTCCTTAGCTTCGCTGTGGTGGTTTAAAGAGGTCTACAAATTCTTTGAGAGCTCCCATTAAGCTGGTCTACGTGCCCCGCTCTTGAATCTGGTCAAACCATGGCATGTGGTACCAGCAAGTCTCGTGACTTTTGAGGCCAAGTCATCAAAAGTAACACAACTTCTACCCTTCTGTGCACAAGCCCACGTCACCTGGGAAGGCCAGGTGTGGGTGCTCAGCTGACACCTACACCCCAACCAAGCTGCCACCCACAGCCACCATCAGTCTCAGACGTTACTGAGCGAACCTCGAGACCACCAGCCCTGGCAGCTGCAACCACATGAGTGTATCTCCATGAGAACCATCTAGCGGAGCCAGACCTTGGGAAATAATAATAAACCAATTTCTAAGCCACTAAGTTTCAGGGTGAATACAGCAGCAATCATGGTGGCGATGCTAGCAGAACGCCTCACATGGGAGTAACTCCGTCCATGTTTCTCTGAGAGGAGTCAACGCTGTGCCCTTCCAGGTTGACTCCCTCGGACCAGAAGTTATGCTCAATCATAGCCAGACTGTCCCTACCATTTCTGGTCCTCTGACTCATGCATTCTCTTTTCCATTAGAAAAAACGGTGCTTTTAACCTCAGCTCAGTGCTGATCTTGCGAATAGGACCCTGGCTCAGTCTTAGGTAAAAATGTCATGCTCTTCCTTGCTCTTCCTGATGAGGTGTCTCCTGCTGGTGGGAAAGGGTTTCCCTCCCAGGTCCAGGAACTGGTGGCCCAGCTGCCCTGAAGGGATGGGAGGACTGAAGGCGGGCAAGGGAAAGCCACAGGCAGTGAGCTTCTTCAGGGCAAGGGTATGTCTGCCTGTCTTGCTCCTGCCCCCAGCACAGTGCCTGCCCAGAGGAAATTGGCTTTTTTGAATGAACAAATGAATGAATGAATGAATGAACTTAAAGTAGGAGTAGATTTGCCAGATCTGACTGAACTCACTTTGTGAATGAATCATCAATGTACATACTCTTTTATAAAAGAAAAGTTCTCCCTCTCCCCACAAAAAGTAGGGACTGTGGAGAACAAAGTCATTTGGGGTAAGTCGAAGAATTTTAAATGAAATAATTATTAGGAGAAGAGAAGCTTAATTTGGCTGAGTCAATTTCTAGCCCATAGTCACTCAACTGTAATCTCCCTTGAAAGTGAGAGAGTGTCGGGGCACCCGGGTGGCACGGTATGTTGAAAGGCCGACTCTTGTTTTTGGCTCAGATTGTGATCTCAGGGTTGTGAGACTGAGCCCCACACTGGGCTTCGTGGTTAGCATGGAGTTGCCTTAAGATTCTCTCTCCCTCTCCCTCTGCCCCTCCTGCGCGTGTTGTCTGTCTCAAATAAACCAATCTTAAAAAAAAAAAAAAAAAAAAGTGAGAGTGACATTATGTACAAGCTGCGTGTTGATGGCAGAGATCTCTCTTACAGAAAGCAGAGATGCCTTCTGTGTGATGTGCTTGGAAGTGCCAGGAAGCCCCCCACTCCCAGGAGTTTCTGCAGATGATCACTCAGCCTGGGCACCGCACAGCTCCAGTGGGCACTGCTCACGGAGATCACGAGCTTCCCGACTGAGGGGTGTGGCAAGTGTCATGGAAACCCAGAGAAAGAAACGGGTGGTGCTGCTGAGAGAGTTCAGAGAAGGCTCCAGGAGATGACATTTCTTCGGTGCTTTGAAAGCTGCATGGGAAGTTATCCAGCAGAGAAGGGGAGGAAGGAATTACGGTCAGCAAGGTTAAAAACTTTGGAGCATGACAGATGGCATGCGCATAAGGTGCCCACTGGGGAGCAGTGTGTGGGAAGGACACAGGATGAAGCATGACAGGAGGAGCTCTGAACACCATGCCGTGGAGTCCAGGCTTGATTTATACAGAATGTGGAGCCATTGACGTTTTTTTAAAGTTTTAAAAAAATTTTTTGTATTGTTTAAAGATTTTATTTATATTTATTTGACAGAGAGGCAGAGATCACAAGTAGGCAGAGAGGCAGGCAGAGAAGGAGGGGGAAGCAGGCTCCCTGCTGAGCAGGAAACCTGACGCGGGGCTCGATCCCAGGACCCTGCAATCGTGACTTGAGCCGAAGGCAGCTTCTTAACCATCTGAGCCACCCAGGCGTCCCCCATTGACAGTTATTGTACACAGAAGTAACATGACTGAGCGGCAAGAATGGACTGGAAGCTGAGAGACTGGTTAGGAAACGTATAATAATCCTGCCAATAAATGAAGATCTGAATTCTGCATTCTGAACAACTATTTCAAAACAAAACAAAACAGTAACAAGTTACTAACCCTTGGCAAGCACCTATTATGTTCTTAGTGGGAATGGTGGGGTGGCAAGAAAGGGTCTGGCTGGGAGGGCAGACACACAGACGGATCATAGGTGTTATGGGGGCAAAGCAAGTATCTAATTCTACCCAAGGAAGTTTAGGAAGGGTCACCTGGGAATACGGCTTTCAAATAGAGTTTGCCAGGAAGAGCCTTCTGGACTGAGATATACCATGTGCAAAACCTTGAGAGCAAGTCATGTCTGTGGGGAGGACTGCTGGGGAATGAACTGGACCCATTTAGCAAGGGCCTAACTGCAGGGGATTTTGTGATGCTGAGGGGTTCAGCCCCAACCCTCACGAGCATTCTCTGTTAGCAAAGGAGAACACGGCAGGCCGCAGGGAAAGCCACCGTGAACACCCAGCAAGGAGCCTGATCTGCGAGGGAGACTAAGAGCCAGTCTCTCCCCTCTGTCTTCTTAAGGTCAGAAAGGTGGAAAATGTTGATAAGTGCAGAAGTCTCTGGTCACGGTAACGTGGGCTGTTTTGTACAGACCCATTTTCTAGTTCCTTGTATCCCAAAGTTGGTCAGGCCAGGAGTGGCAAGGAATCCACAGCCTCTGGGGCTCGGGCAGTGAGCATGGGGCGTTTGTGCGGGGTAGATGTTGGTGCGGGAGCGAGCTGTTGGAGGCGGGCGGGGGGAGCATGCTGGGCCCTTAGAGGCTTCTGGATATTCTGGAGTCTGGTCAAGGGTTTCTGCTGGTGAACAGAAAATAGAACTTGACCACAAGGAGGGGGACCCAGAGACCACCTTCACCTACTTAACAATCATATGGGACTCACCCCAACTAAGGTTTTTCAACATAAATGTTTGGACATTGTGGAAAGCCAGCCCATCTGCTCTTGTAAGAATAATACTTACAAGTATTATAATAATACTTATAATATCTTCACCGTAAAAATAACAGTAATAAGCATTATTAGCGTTCACGGAGAGCTTATTGTGGATGGGTGAGTCACTGTTACAAGGGTCAGCCACAGCTTTCAGTGCTTTATGTTTATTAACTCACTTTACCTTGAAAGCAACTCTACGAGGTGTCACTCTCTTCATCAAAGGCCTAGTAACTCCCCAGAGATCCTGCAGCTGCTGCTTGTGGGAGGCGGAGCCAAACTCAAAGGAGGGGCTGCAGGGACCGTCCCTTCACTGACCAGTGAATTATCTCTTTAATTGCTGGTCGTGGAGATGTTCCCTGGAAAGGGCTCTATGCTGAGTAGAGCTACCATGAGCAGGGACTGGGAACGTTTGTCAGTTCATTGCCAAACAACATATTTAGGTCGGTGTCAGGAGGCCTCTTTTCCCCTGGTGTACCTCCCAGCAGATCTTTCTTTCAGAGGAGTTGGGACCTGTGACGCCCAGACCCTGTCATAGATGTTGCTAGAGTCACAGTGGCCATTCCTGCCGTTTTCCCATAAAGGGCAAGCATTGCGCAGACACCCCATCCTGCTTGCGCATTAAAGGGTTGGGGACCGACAGTCATAAGGAAGCTTTGGAGAACCACGGAAATACTGTTTTTCTTCTCAGTTTGGATCTGTTTGCCCATAACCCAGTTGAGAAAACCTCGCAGAAGAGCAGTTTCCTAATATGGCTCTTCTGCTCAGTAATGTAAACATTTGCATTCATGGGACACATAGGCTTGAGATGTTGTTAAACTCTCTGGAGACACATTATTCTTTCTATTTTCTTCTCCGTGATGTGATATGACATTATACAGTGTTGGGGATGTGGACAGTCTTATGTACTTATACATTTTCCCATTGATTCTCTCATGGTATTTTTGATTATACATTATTTTCCCAGAAAAATCATCAGAAACCATTTAGAATGGTCATGCACTTAACGAGTGCTCAAGATTTTTCTCTCTAGCTTTGCCATCAGACATCGAGACTGGGAGAGGCCCCCTTCCTGCAGAGAATCAGTAGGACTAAGAATCGCACCTAAGCGCCTGCTTTCCCCCCGCCAAACCTATCCCCACCCAACAACTCTTCTTTCTTTCTGGCCCTGGCTCAAATCTGTTCTTCAAAATGAAAAGATCTGGCAGAAGCCTGACACTAAATACATTTGTCCCTTCACTCTGTATTAAGTAGTCTTCTGCTCGATGAAGTGCAGGTTCATTTAGCTATTGAAAAACTTATCATGTGCTCCAGAGGTCACCAAACTCAGCTCCACCCCACCCTTCAGAGCAGGTTAAAAGGCAGAATCCTTCCATGGGCTCTTCCACGCCTGGCTAAGGAGCACTCACCTGGGACCCTCAGGGCCGATCTTACAGAATAGCTATGGAGACAGTTTCTAAGAGCGCTTACCCTCCAAATATGCTGTCCCCTCCAAATCCCTTTGGCTCCCCACATATTTCTAAGCCTCGTCTGCAATTTTTGGCTGCTTTTCTTCTATTATTTTCAGCTCTTTTTCTTCCTGCCACTTGGTGGAGAACTTTCAGAAGTCTGCTCCCTTCTGCTGCTCCGAGTCTACTTTGCTGCCTTTTGTGCCAAGCGAATGCCACGGGTCAGCTAGAAACTCAAGGGAATGTCTCCAGCTGTGATTCCTGACAGTAGTGCCCAACAGAAATTGAGGCAGACCTGCTCAGTAACTTTCAAGGAGGAGGATGGTCTTTCGAAACAGGCATGGTTTCGGCATCTTCCCACAAAGGGGTTCCTTTCAGAGGAAACAAAACAAAAGGCAGGGTAGAGTACATGTTTGTGTGGATTCTAATAGCTACCATGTATGGAGGGTTTACTTGTGTTCACCATTTTTTGCACATTATTTCAGTAGTTATGTCTATTGCATTAGATTTAGTCAACTCTCAAGAACCCAGTGAGGGTTGTTGGCCCCCTTGTGGTGTATATTAGCGCCATTTACAAAGGCAGAGTGAAGCTGAGGACCTCTCCAAGGGCAGGGTGCTGGGCTGCTTGGAAGGAGAGACACCGAGTGTCTAAAAATGTGAAGACTTCTCATTTGAATGAAGCAGAGTAAACGAGGCAAAAGTGATGAGCTAAGAGGGCTTGAATGGCAGCCGAGTTTGAGGGTAGCACCTTTCCTCGAGGGGAAGGAATGCAGGCATAATGGGGAGAGGTTAGGCTGGGGCAGTCGGGAACATGTAGAACTGTACCCTGCAGTTCCCTTTACCCCAACCACCACCACCTTGGGCCATCGCTGGTAGGTAAGCCAGAATTCGCTGACTGCCACAGGGACACCAGGGTGTCCATGAATGGCCTGGAGGGAAAAGCCACCAAATAAACATAATTTGCTTATAACAAGTTACTCTTAGTTACTGTTGGGCCTCTGATTTTGTCTTCTTCTGAGTTGCTGGCCCAGCCCCAGGCCCCCACCTTGGGCCCAGGCTTTCAGTAGCATTCCTAAGTGGTTTTGTGCAAACACCCATCCTGTGGAACCTTCCAGGTGCCTGTGTTGACTTAGCTTTCATCTCAATTCAGAAAGCTGTCTGCCAGCCTCCCTCAGCTTTCCTGGGTGGCTCTAGCCCCTCTCTAATGAGGAGGTTTTGTGAGGACATGAGGGAGAGGGAGTGCTTCCTGCAGAGACTGAATATGAAAGGTGTACCAGAGCGGCAAGAGAGCTCGGGTCTAGGTATATAAGACAGTGAGAGAGCCTAGCTGGGCAGCTTCTTGGTTCCCCTGGACAAATAGACACCGAACTGGTGGGAGTGCTCAGGTCTCCCAGCTCCTAGCCAGGAACATTCCCCCTAGGAGCCTCATCTTGAGAAAAGATCCCCTCCTTTCGCATGCACACCAGCATATGGGAGCAAAACCACCTGCGTTTGAAAAAGCAGTTAAGAGAATTCTTAAAGCAAAGAAATGAATCCCTATCATTAAAATGAAGTTTCTGTCCATTGACCTGTTATTGCATCATGAGAACATAGCTGGGTGGACGGTCACTGTGCTCAGAGGCTATGTTTAGGATCATCTGACTTACAGCCAGGCTAGACCCAGTCCTTCAGGGAGAGGTACAGAGTCATCCTCTGGAGAATTGTCAGGCCTTGATTTGCAATCAAGCTGCTTTTCACAGCAGTAATTCCGGGTTGCTGAGCTCCCATGGTTAATAGCCAGGGATTCATTTATTTAGTTGCATTCATAAATCCTCAGCAATCCTTAGGAAAGCTAGACACTCACAGATGGTAGGACGTCAGCCCTGGGTGACAAGGCGAGATCGGAGGGCTTTCTAGTAATCCACAAACCCCAGAACATGAGCCACTTCGCAGCTCGATCTACCGCCCCAGACTCCTCTGTATTTCTTCTCTGTCCACCGGGCTTCCATGGGATGTTTTCACAAAATTAGGAGGCTTGCAAGTCACCCCAAGTCAGGCCACTTTGGGGTGGGAGGAAGAGAGAAGGGGAGAGAAAAGCAGGAAGTGGAGGTCAGATCAAATGATGGCTGCTGGGAGGGGGGGACCAGTTTGCAGGGACTCACAGGAAGAGCCAGAGCCCAGGGCACCCTCCTCCTGAATCCCTTTTCCTCCTGTGACCTCCCAGTCTGGACGGGTAGCCTGGGGGCACATTGGTCCGTTGGGAGCTGGGGAAAGCACTCTGCTTCTCCCCACTACCCACACAGGGCTCCAGGTGCATCAGTGTATATAACTAAACCTACGACCACAAAGGCCCCAGCCCTTGAAATTTTCCTGGAAGCCAGTTAAAGCCAGGGGAGCCACAGGAGTAGATAAAATTAAACTCTGGACCGATTCTCTTTGGCTTAAAGTCCCCAAATTGTTGTTTACCCACGAAGAGCAAAAAAGGACTGTTATCTTTGCTCATAATTGCTGTCACATGACTTGTGCCACTCACCAGAGAGGCTGCCCATCTCCTTTCTAAGAGGCGTGGCTGTCGCCTGGCTCTGAGCACTTTATGGGGTGGAGGGTGTTCTTCTTTTCTGACATCCATGGGCCTGTTGAGCTGACAGGAGAAATTGAGTCTCTCTGGTGTACTCCTTGCCCTACCTTGTTTTCTCTTTCTTTCTCTCATTCACTCTCTTTCTCCCCAATGTGCACACCCCCCCAACTGAGTTACCAGAAAGAGCTGATGTCCTGGGGATCAAAAGGGATTGCGATTTCTGTGATCAATTGTATGCGGCGAGGCTAGGCATTCTCAGCATATTCTGAACGTGGAAGGACTCAGAAGTCCCAAATCTGGATAATAGTGGTCTGCGCTGGCCTCCTCCCTTAGGACCGTTCTCTGGGAAGCCTGGGTCAAAACACTTGCAAACTCTTGTCTGGCTCAGGCACTTTCAATGCTGAATTGTTTCCTTTGGGTTACCTGATACGGAGCAATTTGAGGTCTTGTGCCTTCTACGCTTATTCCTGAAAGTCGCGCGTGAATCCTTTCCGTTTAATCGTGAAGGAATGCTGCTCCGAAGACCAGGGGTCGGAAGGGGGCAGTAAATCAATCCAGATACACCCCTAATGAACGGCAAATGAAACAGCGTTTGTTTTTAGGTTCATAGGTCCTTCTGGAAGATGCCTTTTGAGTGTGAGCAAAATTCCTGGGTTGTGGGTATGGAGTGTGGTGGGGGGTGGCTGGGGAAGGTTTAGAGTCTCTGGTCTTTTTATCCACATTTTTAAAAAGTCCGAAAAGTCTCCCCAGGGTTAGTGTGCCAAACTGGGCTTCAAAAGTGCCATGCTTTCTGCAGCTCTTATCCTGGGACAGAATTCTCCTATTAGTGTGGATCCTGGGGTTATTCCAGACTCTTCCATCCACTCGCCCACTCAACTGGTCCTCGGTAGCTGCATAGGTGTTTCTGAGAACATGCCGTTCTCCAGAACTGCAAAGATTGAGCTGAACACAAATCTTACAGTCACACACAACTCCGGCATAATGCATAATCACGAAGCCTCGGCCTGGGGCACTGAGGGGATTGTGGGAGGGAGGGGAGGTGCAGTCCTCCTCCTCACCCCCGCCCCCCACCAGCCAAGGACCACAACCAGAGTAAACCTGTGAGAGCAGCATCAGGAAGAATAGAAGAGCCTTTCGTCTTCTACAGCCCCTAAGCATTTTGGTCCTAAATAGTAAAAAGTTATTTATTACATGTTACAGTGACATTGAGGAATTCCAAGGCTGTTAACCATAACACCTTCTTCCTCAGATGTTAAAACGAAAGAAAAACGTAGTAGGCTTGAGCGAGTGGGGGAGGACAGCAGCAGCAGCCACTTTAAAATCCAAGGAATGCGGTAAAGAGAGCCTTGTGTGTTTTTAATAGACACAGAATGGGGGAAGGAAGTGGGGAGCCAGTGTGGACAGGAAGTGGAGAGATTAGGGTCTCAGGCTAGTGTTGCCTCTCTTGATCCTGGCTTCTCACTGATCATGTAAAGAGTTTGAGAGCCTTTCTGCTTTATCCGCTATCCTTTCAGCTCTCACAGAACCCTGAGGTCAGTCTTCCCTGAAATTCAGGTTCACCTGAACCAGGCTTCCTTTCAGTCAGAAGGGGCCAGGCTCAGGATGGACATTGGGCGTGTACCTAACAGCCCAGGGTGTCCCCCGCCTCAGTTTGCCATGCTGTGAACTTGACTGCAAAGCCCTTTCTGGAAAGTCTCTGTACACTGTAGTGACTTAAAGCACGGGCTTTGGAGCCAACCCTTCAGTCCGGGCTCTAGCCCCAGGCCCCCTATAACCAGCTGTGGACTTCCAGCTGGTGACTTAACTTCGCTGAGCCTCAGGGTCTTTGTCTGGAAAATGGTGGCAGAAATATTTCATAGGGGTGTTTTGAGCATTAAATCTGAAAGAGAACGAAAGGGCCTCACGTAGCGCTGGACATGGAAACTCTCGGTTAATGATAGACCAAGAGATCAAGAGTCACAAAAGTATGTTTCCTAGACCTCAGTCTCTTCACAGCAGGAACAAATGGTACGTGGTGACCTGGTGGCCAGGAGTGGAAAGAAGGGTACGCTAATCTGTATGCTAATAACTGCTCCGGGTTCTGGTAGGGCAGCCACCCTCGCAAATCTCAGGATCTATGCTTGGATTCCAGGAAGGACGAACGAAGGAGGCTCCAGGAAACAGAAATGAGAGAGCCATTTATAAAAGAATGTTGAATTTATAGTGATTCATTCAGCAGGAAGTACCTATTCCAGTGATGGTTTTTGCTTGGTTGTCCCATGCTAGACGGGTGCTAGCTGTGCAGCGAGACTATAGAGATGAATGACTCCGTCCCTGACCTCAGGGACCTGAAAGTCTCTGGTGGGCAGTTCCAATGGAAGACACTCCATCTGGGGAAAGTGAGTGCAGGGAGCACGGGAGGTCAGGGGACTGCTCTGATTTACCTAGAACTGTTCTGATTTTAGCACTAAAAGTCCCACATCCCAGGAAGCCCCTCGGTCCCAGGCAAACAGGGCTGGTTGGTCACGCTAATGGAAAGAACCAGAGAAGCAGCACCTCACCTAATCTTGCCAAGTCTAGGGGAGGGCTTCTTGGCAGAAGGGATGGCTTCAAGAATAAGAGGGAGTTAGCCAGACATGGTCAGTGAGGAATTGGGGGTGAAGAGGGTCCCAAGCAGAAGGAACCACCTGTGCAAAGCCTAGAGGTGAGAGAGCTCACGAGGAAGGAGAGACGGCAGGAGGCCTTCCCCTGTCGTGGTCAGATGTTGCCCTGCAAATGTGTCCTACTTCCCTTGGATCTCCCCTCTGACTCAAGGTGCTTGAGAATGTTGATCTGGAAAACTGTTATTGTAATAAAGGTCATCATACAATTGATTTGCCGGCGAAAGACGTGTCCATCTTAAAGTTGACTATGGCGGATGTGTTGGCAGGCCGCTAGTGGGCTGAGACACCATACAGAGGCAAGTTCATTTATTTCATTCTTTTAAATGAAAAAGTCCCTCTCCTTCGAAGCTGCACACTTGTGAGGGCCTCAAGGACCATTTGGTCTTTCCCCCGCCTTTCCATTATTCTCTAAATGTTTGCTCTATAGGAATGATCTTCGCCTTAACTTGTTTCTGTCCTTTGCGGAATCTATTCTGTAAATATGAACAGTATTAAATCAAGAGGGTACTTGTTTAACTTTTCAGCACTTCTTCACCAAAATGAATCACTCTGGGAAAGGTGATTTCGAGATGGGCTAATCCTCTAGGTATGTGTTTCATCTTCTAATACGCGACTGGTATAGACACATCGGGAAGAACAACTTAGCGTCCTTTCGAAAGCCTCTCCCACAGCGGAAACAGACATTAAAAAGGAAGCCTTGATATCACTTAATAAAGTTTTCTGAGTAACTCCTTTGCTGCTATAGATAACGTTGCTGATGCCTATTGCTCAGTGAGAGAAAAAATGTCCCGGGCTACTTTACAACAGGCAGAAAACTTCGAGCTGCCTTGCCAGGGCTTTATACTAAGTGCCAAATCCTTATTACTTTCTTAGGCATTTATTGTAAGAACATGAACCATGAGGCATGGCTCTGGTATTCGTGCGGCTGCTCAGTGTTAAGTCCCCAGGACCTCCATGGAGTTGACTTTATTTGGTTTTCCACTTCCGTTTCTGAGTGAGAGCCACATGAACTCAGACATGAAGGCTCACAGGAGCCCGAGTGGGCGGCCTTTTTTGTTGCTGTTTTGGTCTGCCTGTACTCAACGGTTGTGGGATGTGCAGATCCAAACTACTTCGGGGGACACTGGGCTGGAACTGCCCCCACTTCCTCAAGTTTCCACTGTCACAGGAGGCCTGGGATGAGGATGCTCAGGGGAGCCCGACAGTTGCAAACCTCTGAGGCCCTTGGGAGAAAAATCGCTAGAATTTGGAGGCCTCGACATGTATATTTTTCTAACTTCTCATCTATAATGCTAATAGTTAGGCTGGATGCTGAACTCTGGAGTGGGGGGTTTCTAGGGGACAATTACAGTTCAGAAATCTGTCCAGGGTATCAGTGTCAGGTTTCTGAGCCGATGGAGAGTTTGAGGAGTGGCCTGTTAATAGTCCCTGTCTCGAAGCCTAAATGAAACGCTGTGTTCTTCTCCTGCTTTGTGAATGCTTCATTGGGCCGAACAGTCTATCCACCTTGAGAGTCTTCATTGTGCTGACAGATCACAGGGGCGATGTTGAAAATATTTGGCATGGGCAACAATGGAGCAGAGGAAACACCATTAGCAATCAAAGGGATGGATGGCCGCCATGAACAGCAGACACGGCCTTACCCGTGAGTCTCAGCTGGATATCAGTCTAATGGAGGACCAACCACTTGCAATGGCAACGGCACAGACATTGAAATTGATGGGTCATTCATTGTTTTGCTCAACAAATTCTTCATGTTCACCACGTGTCACTCATTTGCTGGTCACTGAGGGTAGAGCATGGAACAAAGCCAGACGTGTCCCTGTCCTCCTGAGGCTGCCAGCTTGTTAAGAGAGGTATGAATCAAGCAACCACATAAAAATACAGAAAATGTCAACCTTGACAAGGAAGTGTATGAAGTACTATGAGAGGCTGTGACCCAGCTGGGGATATTCGGTGAACTGGGACCCAGAAGGGAAGAAGTAGTTAACTAGACTACTCCACGAGGAGGCGTTCTTTAGGCAGAAGGAAGAGCACGCACAGCATTAATAACTAGTAAAGTCAAAGATGGGCCTAGAGCTCCAGGGGTCCCAGCCTGCGTCTATACTAGCCCTGTCCAATAGAACTTTCTATACTCTTGGAAATACTCTGTAGCTGGGCGAAGACCATAGCCATTAGCCATATGTAACTACAGAGCACTTAAAATTGTGGCTAGTGGGACTGAGGAATGGAAATTTTCTTCAATTTTAATTCACTTAAATGTAAATATCCACACGTTGCTACCATATTGGAAAGTACGAACCAAGTGGTGAACTAGCCCAGGTTACATGGGGCAGTGTCATTGGAAAGGGGAGGAGATGTTTTTCTGAGACGAGAGCAAGCACATGGACCTCGGAGACTTTATTTATTCATTCTCTCACTGAAAACTAAAAACATACCGGGTATTCACTGTGTGCGAGGTGCAAGGCTAGACCAGGAAATTCCCCGATGAATAAGACAAAACCTGCGCTCTTGAGGCTTTCATAGTCTAACAGAGAGAACAGGCTCAGATGACTAAGACAATACACTGTGACTGGGCCCACCAGATCTCGCTTGTAAAAGGGTTGCTGTGAGGGGCGCCTGCGGGGCTCAGTTGGTGAAGCGTCTGCCTTCAGCTCAGGTCATGACCCCGGGGTCCTGGGATCAAGTCTGTTTTGGGCTCCCTGCTCAGTGGGGAGTCTGCTTCTCCCTCTCCATCTGCCCTGCCCCCCCCATTCGTGTTCGCCCCCTCCCTCCCTCTCTCTCTTAAATAAATAAGTAAAATCTTAAAAAAAAAAAAAGAAAGAAAGAAAGAAAGAACAGTTGCTGTTAATGGGAAGAAGCAAAGGATAATTCTCCTCTAACTCAACCCTGCATACGTTCAACTTTATAGGTAGAGCTCATGATTCCAAACTTCTAGCTGTTCCCATATTCCAAGGCTTTCATTTCATTTTATTTTTTTTTTAAGATTTTATTTCTTTGATAGAGAGATCACAAGTAGGCAGAGAGGCAGGCAGAGGGGTTGGGGGAAGCAGGCTCCCTGCTGAGCAGAGAGCCCGATGCGGGGCTCAATCCTAGGACCCAGAGATCAGGACCTGAGTCTAAGACAGAGGCTTAATTAACCCACTGAGCCACCCAGGGGCCCCACCTAGGGCTTTCAAACAAAAGGGGAGGGCTTTAACACAATACATCACATGGCTTTTTTTTTTTCATCTTGTAAATTCCATATAACAGGTGTTAGAAGGAGAGGTAAATTTGCATTTCCATAGACTTTGGGTTTTTATACACAGGGCAGGGCATCTATTGCTGACTTTGGGGAACTTGGCCCCACTGATAAATATTCTTTGGGACTAGACCATGGGACCTGGACTCAAGGATCTGGTAAGTGTCATCTTATTTTTGTTGCCGCCCAACTGTATTTTCATGGGGCTTTCATGCATTTCACACAGGCTAAAGAAGGAGTTGATAACGTTTACATATATATTTATATATATATAAAGATATATTATATTTATATTTTATATAAATATATATATACACATATATATTTACATATATATTTTTTAAAGATTTTATTTGACAGAGAGAGATCACAAGTAGGCAGAGAGGCAGGCAGAGAGAGAGAGAGGAGGAAGCAGGCTCCCTGCCGAGCAGAGAGCCGGATGCGGGACTCGATCCCAGGACCCTGAGATCATGACCCAAGCCAAAGGCAGAGGCTCAACCCACTGAGCCACCCAGGCACCCATGTTTACATATTTTTAAAGAGCACTTTCTCACTAGCTGTACCACTCATCACTTCAAACATGTAACCTCCCTGCGCTTGCGTACAGAATGCTGACGACTGTTACATTGTCTCAAAAACCATGTTCTGATGCATATGCTCATCATGCCTGAATATTTAATTCTTACTGATACACAGTCTGATCATCACTTCCAAACCATTTGTTTCTAGTCATCAGGATCTACTAAATTACCTCCTCAAACCAATCACCTGGGAAAACATTACGTACCAGAGAGAATAAAGAGAGACTTGACCCGTTATAATTTCAGGACACTAGCCCACCAACATTTTTTTACAGCACACTGGGTTTTTTAAAGGGTTCCAGCTCCCTCTTTATCTCTCCATCTTGGAGACCCAAGGAGAAAGAACCTAGAGGAAAAGTTCTATTGAGCTAGTCAGTAACAGCTATTATATATATCCCCAGGAAAATTAGCTGGGGGTATAATACACAGGAGTGCATTAAAAACACAAGAGTGAAGGCTCCCTCTGGAAACACTGAACCAGAATCATCAAGAGGGCTGCAATGCTGTGTTTAAAAAAAAAATAAAAAATAAATCTCAGGGAATTAGGGAATGATTGGTTAACAATCTAGAAAATAGAAACTGCCACCCATTTGATTAGCATATTTTATTCTGTTAATTTATGACATACTCTTCATAGTGTGCACTTCACCAATGTCTTTTTTCCCTCTCCTGAATTAGGCAAGTGCCTCAGAACTCCTCATTCCAAAATGGCTCCTTCTCTTCTGTATTATCACAGGTCAAAGTGCTGTATTTCCACTGTCAATGTTTATGTAAATTTCCTGTTTTCCTTACTTCTCTATTCAGGCTGCTTCTTACATCTCACTCTTTCCTCTGCATTAAAGTTTGTTCCTGCTGATGTATATCCTTTGGTAATTCTTTCCATGGCGTTTTCAGTTTTTGGAAATCTGAAAAGACCTTTATTTTGCTATCATTTAAAAGGAGTACCTTAGCAGGTTATAAAAACCAAATTAATGATGGTGTTCCATTGGCACTTAGATATTATTCCATTATCTTCTGGAAACCATTACAGATGACGAGAAGTCAGCTCTTAATTTGATTATCATTCTTTTTAAGGTAATACGTCTTTTCTCTCTGGTGGCCTTTTTATTTTTTATGTAAAGCAGTTCTAGCAATATGTGTTTTGGTATGGATTTTTATTTGATTATGATATTTGGATTCCATGTTCTTTTTTCAATGGGAGGATTTCCGCCTTTCAATGTGAGGAAAATTCAGAATTTTCTTTATGTCTGAAAACATTTTTACCCTTGTCTTCTCAGGTAATAGCTCTCTTCCACATGTCAAACTTCTCATTCTACCTCCACATCTTTCCCCTTCCCTCTTATGCACCCCAGCTCTTTATCTCTTTGAACTACGTTCTGAATGATCTCTTCACATCTCTAATTTAATAATTTTCTCCTCAGTTCTACTTTATTGTTTTACTCTTATATTAAGGCTTCAAAATTTCTTAATGATGATACTTTTCATAACTAGAATTTATATGTGCTCTTTTAAAAAATTCTCCCATTATCTCTCCAATATATTTCTTTTTGCCCATTTCTTTCTTTTTGTCTTGAGTATTCAAAAAATGCTAATTAAAACCTCTTTCAGACTGCATAGTTGTCCCTATTGTTGTATATTTGCTCACTGTCTTTCCTGAGAGTTTGTTTCTTTTGTGCTTCTGAGCTCATCTTCAGAAAGACTAGCTTTCCATGGGAGGCATCTCTTTGGGGAAGGTCAACAGTGTGCTTGTGGAATGGTTTTCCTGTTAATTTCTCATCCCCATGTGATGCAGGTAGCGGGAATTCAGAGCCCACTCCTGGACAGAATGGCTTCTGGGTTTCTGCTGTTAAAAATGACTTTCCCCTCTTCTGTGCACATCCCTAACCCGTGGACAGAATTTTCCTGGTGCTACATCAAAACAGAATGTCCCAGAGTCTGGCTTTAGGCAGGATTTGGGGTTCAGCTTTACATTATACGTGGGCTATATGCTTTCAATAACTGTCCTGCCCAAATGATACTACCCCAGCCCCTGGATTCCACTCCAACAGGCCCATAGGGAATTCCATCTTCAACATGACCTCAGGCTCTCTTTTAGAGTAGTGATTGAAAGCACAGTCTAGATTCTAACAACTTGGAATTAAAAGAGCTCTGCCACTTAACTAGCTGTATAACCTTGGGCAAGTTACTTAGCCGCTCTGTGCCTCAGCTTCCTCAACTGTGAAATGGGGATAATCATTGTATACTCACGGAGTTGTGAAAAACAATGAGTAAATACATGCAAAATACTGAGAACCATGCCTGGCCCATGGCAAGCATTAAATACTATCATTATTTCTTGCTTTCAAGCTTGCCTAAGTATTAAAAATTTTTGTAACACATTATACATATAGGTATATCGTAACATTTTTATTATATATTACTTTGTCAAATATATCTTTTCTGCCACATTAGGAATATGTTTGCTTTGTATATTTTCTTAGCTATTCTAAAAAAATATATACTGTATATGGATAGTATAAGATTTTCATTCTGTTGGAAAAATTTGGCCATTTTAAAGTGAGAGCACAGCGGTAGCAAGCAGGATATGGGAAGCTTACATTATATTCAGTTGCCATACACAGGATTTGGGGCCCCTGACTTCTCAATGGTTGAATTCTTTTTTCCTCATTAAAAGCTCGGCTGGGCTCTGCTATCCTTCTCTACTTCCCATGGCTGCCACTGCTAATCTTCACAAATTCATCTTTATTTTGAAGGTCATGGAACTCCAGCAATGTTTAGATGTATTTGAACTGGCAGGAGAATTATTTTACTTCATTCATTCCTCCATACAAAAGGTTTTTTATTTTGCGTCTTACCATTTTATTGGACCACACCAGCAAGTCTGTTTAACTGAATGTGGTATTTTCACAAGGAATAATGATCTGAGGGAAGGGGGCCTGTTCCCGAAAGTGGGATTGTGGATGCTAGTTTTGGCTCAATTTCTGGGGTTTATTAAAAGAGTGTTTATAAAACCACTCTATTTGTGTTTACCAAAAATATTAGTGGGGGAAAGGGGCAAAAAGATGGCCTGGGTTTCAAACCTCTCTGAGGATAAATCAGTCACTAAGTAGATCGTATTTACACAAATAACCAAGACTTGATGCAGTGTGTCAGGACTATTCAGCTCCTCGCCAAGGGTCAGCAAGGATTTACATGTACAATCACCCTTCTCTCGTTCCTCAGAAATAAATGAAAAACTAGTCAGCTACACAGTAGGCTGCTCTGAGGCTTCTCGAGTAGGAGGGTCTGAAAGAATCATTTCACCAGTCTTTGCTATCCTTTAGCTTTCCAGGTCACTTGGAAATCCTCGTGAGCTGACTTGCTGTCCCCTTGTAGATGCAACAAAAAGCACCACTTGTCAGCAGCTCAGTCTCTCCCTCCTTCCTGTCTTACTCCTGGAAGCCCAGCAGGAGCCAGGTACATTTAGGGGGTACGTAGTTTATCAGAGGCATTTACTGTACATTGAACGCCCATTTTGGCAAAAAGGTCCCCAAAGACAAATCTTGAACTTGGGTAGGGAGTTTGATTGCGTGCTCCACAAAATGGTGTGCAAACTGTATGTGTGAACACATGCACGTTTTGGGAGCTGGGATGTGGGGAGTGGTGTTTAGCAGCACAAAGGGCCATGGAACCAAAGCAGTGAGAAACCCTTGGTCTGAGAATTCCTCTCTGCATAGCCTCATTCAGTCTGCAATACACCAAATGCGTAGAGTGGCTAAAACATGGCCCAGCTTTGATATCTGTTACACAAAAGATTTTTTTTTTTTTTTTTTTTTTTTTGAGAGAGAGAGAGAGAGTGCATGCGAATGAGGGTAGGGGTGGGGGCGGAAGGAGAGGGAAAATCTTAAGCTGGCTCCGTGCTCAGCATGGAGCCCAACACAGGGTTTGATATCACAACCCTGAGATGGTGACCTGAGCCAAAATCAAGAGTCAGATGCTTAACTGACTGAGCCACCTACGTGCCGTTATACCAAGATGTTTCTAAGCTACAAGGCTGAGTTGAGTAAGTGGTTTCATTTGTTCTAATTTCTGTAGATAGTCCCACTGTTTTATCGGAGTGAGTCAATACATGGTGGATTGATTAGAATTTAGGATTTTAATTCCAACTCTGTGAAGGTATCATTAATTCATTTATTAATTAATTCATCAAATATTTATCAAGTATTTACTATGTGCTAGGCACTCTGCCAGGCCTTAGAGATATAATGGAGAAAAATGCAGATGCCGTCTCTACTTCTTAGAACCTTTAAATTTTATGCCTCTAACTATATAACCTTACCTCTCTGAGACTCTCTTTTACCTGTAAAATGGGGTTGTAGTGAAAGAAGAAAATGTATGGGGAAGTGATTTATATATTCTAATGTGTTATATAGTGGAGACTACACGCACGCACATTGGTATAATCATCTTCTAGTCACTGCAAAGCATACTTGAAGAATTGATGAAGTTTGGTAAAAGAGAATATGACATAAATCTTCATATTTCTCGAAAGAGAAAGTTGTGTGGAGCCTTTCTGAAGACTGTATTAGGATCCTGACAATGACTGAGACTTCTGTCAAAAATCTTTAGAGGCAGGCAGGTTATAAATTATAAACTAATCTGAGGATTTCTGATCTTCTTCTGTTTACATGTCCTTGGACATCTGGAGCAGCAGTAAATGGATAATCTGCCAGACCTCAAGGTCAAAGATGGAGACAAGACAACGTAACATAGCCCAGAAATGTGCCAGGAGTGCTCACTGAAGAAATATTTGTGAGTGTCTTCTACCCAGGCCCTAGGAAGCAAGAAAAGACTATGGAGGGAATGACTTTTAATGAATACTTTGTGTTTGGGACACTGGAAATTGGCTTCAGCTGCTCTTCTCCATGCCTAGTTCTCTAAAGTCAGCCTGAAGTGGGCACCTAGACAGGGTTGGACAGAGAGACAGATGGACAAAGAAGGCCAGACAAGCTTTAAGAGTCTCTTTTGATGAGAGGTCATTGGGATGGAGTCTACACCTCAGCTCTCTGTGGCTCCTCCTTTTTTTTTTTTTTTTTTTCCTAGACCAAGGACATATTTCAAGTATTTGTAACAGTGAAAGGATATAGAAAAATGGTGTATTATTCTTGGATGAGCTTAAATTATGACATCCAAAAGAGAGAAAATACTGTGAGACAGGAAAGAGAACCAGGATGACAAATTAATACCATAAATCCATGTGTTTCTCCCATATCCACTGCTACCACTGTTGACCAAGCCACCAGCAGCTCCTACTGGGCTATGAGCATAGGCCTCTTTATTAAGCTCCAATTTCTTTTTTTTTTTTTAATTTTATTTATGTTAACCCACTGAGCGACCCAGGCACCCCTTAAGCTCCTATTTCTATTCTTGACTTCCTTCAGTATATTCTTCACCCAAAAAATCATTTTTCCCCCAGCTAAATTCAAATTATGTCTCTCTTTTGTTTAGAACTATTCTGTGTTTTCTCCTTGTGCTTTAAAAAGGCCCCAAACCCATTGCTTTGAACTATAAGACCCTGCCTGATCAAGCCCTAAAGAATTCATTAAAGGTATCTCCTACCTTTTTCCTCTCTCCTTAGCCACCATCTATACTTTTCTGATTCCCCAAATTTTCCAAACCTCTTTCTGCCTTAGGACCTTTGCATAGTCTGTTTCCTCAACCTGAAAGGCTCTTTCCTGGCTGATTATCCCCCTCAGCTCCAAAAGGCCTCCCTAGTATCCTGTCTAGGGCAAACCCCTCCCCTGCTTTCTTTTTCTCTATTAATGAACTCTGATTACAGTAGTCCTCCCTTATCTGCAGGGCATATGTTGCAAACTCTGCACTGGATACCTGAAACTGCGGAGTCTTAGGTGGACTATATTTTTCCTATACATATGTATGTATGATAAAGTTTAATTTATAAATTAGGCATGGTAAGAGACTAACAACAATGACCAATAAAAAAAGAAAACAATTAAAATAATACACTGTAATAAAAGCTATGTGAATGCAGTTTCTCTAAAAATACCTTATTGTTCTGTACTCACCCTTCTTGGGATGATGTGAGATGATTAAAAGCCTATGTGATGAGATGGAGTGAGGTGAATGATGCAGACATTGTGATGTACCATTAAGCTATTAGTGACTTGACAATCTTTCAAAAGGAAGATTGTCTGGGGACGCCTGGGTGACTCAGTCAGTTAAGCATCTGCCTTCGGCTCAGGTTATGATCCCAGGGTCTTGGAATGGAGCCTCTGGGATGAAGCCTGCATTAAGCTTCCTGCTCAGGGGAGAGTCTCCTCCCTGACCCCCACTTGTGCTCTCTCTCCCAAATAAATAAATAAAATCTTAAAAAAAAAAAAAAGATCATCTGCATCTGGACCACAGTTGAGCATATAACTACAAGCACAGAAAGTGAACTGTGGATGGGGGTGGGGGTGGGGGTGGGGGGGGGCTACTCTATTTCCTTCAAAGCCCCTGCCCTAGTTTATAATCTCTGTACTTATTTATTTGTTTATTGTCCATCTCCACAACTAAACTGTAAGCTCTAGGAAGGCCAAACTCCTTTAGGTTTACTCACCATACCCTAGTGCTTTAAACATAAGATGGTGTCCAAGAAATATTTATCAAGGGAGCAAATAAAAGTTTGAATTTCTTCCCCCTTAATTCTTACAGAAAGCAGATGGATAGGCCACCATTTCCCCTGGCCTCCATGTCTTCGCATAGGCAGTTCCTTCTCTGGACTGCCTGTACCCCTGCCTGATCCCCAAACTTCCACTCCTACTGCTGTGAGACTCACACCACACTTCTTTCTTCTGTGAAGTGTTCTTTTATCTCCCTTTTGTATCTCCACACTAAACGTATAGATCCCTATGAGCATCCATGACACCTCCTGTAATCACGTGTTCATATATCTGTACCCCCATCCCGTCATGGGGAGCTCTCTGAGGACAGGAGGCTGACTTACCCCTCTTTCCCTCTCCAGCTCCAGTGTAGTCAAGACATGGCCTATACATGAGGCTCACTTGGAGGGAACCTACAGATATTGACACGTACCACAGAGCAAGACAGGACGCAGGGAAAGCTGGTCACTCCTGGTGAATTTGGCCAAGTGGCAGGGTTGGTGGTCGTGCTCCAGTCCTTCCTCCCCGGTAACAAAGAGCGGTCTATAAGCAGGGAGGCTGGCACCCCTCCCCCCACACCAGCCCCGTTCTGAGGTGAAAGCAGCCTGTGTCCATGCCTCGATAGGGTTTTCCCTTCCTTTGAGAGGAGTACATTCTTAAGGCAGATTTTCAAGCTGAAGTCATCCAGAACAAAAGCTGCTTTCCAGCTGTGGCCCAGCAGCCCAGCGCCCCTCCCCCTGCAGCCCGGGTGCCATTACTGCCTAATGGGAGAGGGGTGCGAAGGCTTCCGGCGAAACATCTGGTCGGGGCCACTGTCAGCTGGTGAGACTGAGACCAGCCAGTTCCCATCTGATTTCCTGAGACTGCTAGAGGTATCAAAGCTGAAGAGAAAGTGAGGAGAAGGAGGAGTGGCCTGCACTGGGGCAAGGCTGTCAGGAAGGCCAAGGCCTGTGGCATGGCCATGCTCACTCCCTCCATTCTCTTTCCCTGGTGGCCGCCATTAGACTTCTGCAGAGCCCCTAGCAGCGAATGCAGGCCTGGGGAAAATGAAGAGTCACTCTTGGCTTAGCATACAGGGGGGTCGAAGGGCAGGCTCTCGGGAACATGGGGAGTCAAGCTGAGCTTATGTGCAGTAGCTTAGGTCCGTGTTCCTGCCAAGATTTCCCGCTTTCTCTTAACGTGTCTTCCACTCCTTCCTCAGGGTCCTCAACTTCTCCCACTGATTTCCCGCCCCCCCCCCCCACAACAGCAGAGCTGGGACACCTAGACTATATTCCAGATCTTTCTTTTTGTGTCTTTTCACTCCGTTAAAGGCAGCTGTTCTGACAATGATTTCTGAGGTACCGTGGAAATAAATGATATTTGGATTTTTTTCAATATTTTAACAGTGACTTCTCTGTTAATTAATTAACTAATTAATTAATTAATTTAAAAAAACCTCAAAGGAACAAGTGGAAATTCCAGGTTCTGTGGTGGGCCTTTGGGGACAGACTTCCATGTCAATATTTCCTCAAGTCAGCTCCATCTAGACAGTGATTCAAGGTCTGATTTTTCCTCTGGAGGGGGAAGATGAGTTTGGATTTTTAGGGGGTCCAGGCTGGCTAGTGAACTATCTGTAAACTAGCTGTAGTCCAACAGAGCAGACATTATCTTAATGGCACTGATAGATCAGGAGTGTCACACATCATTAAAATAGCTGATTGATTAGAAGAAAATAATTAGCTTGCCCTGCCTTGCTGGAAAGCCTTTTGACATACCGGGAAGGAGATATGGAAGAGACGAGGGGTCATCCATCTTTTGATCATTTGTTTTCCCTCCAAGGTGATGAAAAAGGCCCTGATAACCCTTAGGGAAGGGAAGGAATATAAACAAGTCGTAGTTCTTCTTTGCCATTTACTCAGAGAAAAGCTATCTGCAGGCTTTCTGGAGTGTGGTGTGTTTATTTCAGTTACATAGATACACTCCTTTAAATCAAACACTCTGTTAGTGCCTGGGAGTTGTAAATCAGTGGTTCTTTTCAAGTGACTTGATAGAATGTGATATTCTGCTTTCCCTTGACAGGATATAAACACAGAAACCTAAATATTATAATCAACGCCAGCCATTGGCAGGACTGTGAAGAAGAGCATGTAGATTCTAGTGGCTTTTCAGTGCCCTCCTTGCCTTCCATGTATCTGTCTTCCTTGGAGTGTTCATAGTCACCCTCTTGTCCACTTGGGAGAGAAGTTGACAAAAGTGTTTTTTTTGTTTGTTTGTTTTTGTTTTTTTTTTTTTGTTAAGAGTGATGGGGTTGAAGGCATTCTTAGGCTCAGAGAAAGAAATCCATTGGATAATTTGGTTTTATACCAGCCAGTGCATTCTAGCCAAAGGCACAAAGAACCTTAAGCTAGAGGATATCTCTGGAGAAATATTTTACTGACAGCCTTCTCTCTCTCACTGTCTTGGAAATCACATTCCTGCCTGGATGGGTGCCCTGAGACCACCACATCCTTGAGGGATGGAGGAGAGTCAGCAGATCCTGATCACCTGGGAGCCTTCGGCCAGTTCTGAGAGGTACCCCCCTGCCCCACTCCCCATCCTCACTCTCTTTCTATCATTGCTTCAAAGAACCATAGAGGAAAGGAGGTTATTATGCTCATGTTAGAAGATAAAATAGTGGAACACCCTTGGCTTGGAGAACAGAATCTGAGTTTGGGAGTCAGCAGGAATTGGCTATTCTGCCCTTTTCCAGTGACTGACCTTGGTCAATGTTACTTAATGTCCCCACAACAACAGAATACTGACCTCGCAAAACCTTACAAAGTTGGCATAAGGTAAGTAGGAGAAAATGCTTAGCCAATAAATATTAGTTTTCTTCCCTTTTACAAAATAGGAACTCTGAGTGTCACCTGAATACAATCTACTGAGCTCAACTGTTAATCAACTTGTATAGTTTTGTTTTTTTTTAAGATAACACTATTAACTCCTTTTTTGAGCATATAAGGAATGCATGTTCTTTGTGGAAAGAAAAGAGGAGAAAAGAAAAAAAAAAGCAAGAACAATCCCCTATCACCTTTCTTAAGGCAAAATCACTAATTTTTCTGTTTTTAAAAAATTTTTCCAGTACTTTTTCAATGCATATGTGTTCTCCCCTTTATTTAACAACGTTTGTCATCACAGCACGTGTGAGCACACACACACGCACACACACACATTCTGTTCAGTGGCTCTCTTCTCTCCTCTACTATATCAGGAGCACGTCCCCATGTCATCAAACACACATAGTGTGTGTATGCGTTTTAGAGTTGCCGCCATCGCTAATGGAAGTAAGAGGACACTTGCTTTTCTGGGACATCTGTCTGTCATTGAAGCGATTGCTCTCAGGGTGGAAATAGTGGACACTTTTTGATTGCTATTTTTAATACCCTCATTGCCAAAGCTGGTAAGACCTTGAGCTCTCGTTTGGATTTTTGTCTTTGGAATGACCAGATGCGGGAGTAAGGATAGAGGATGGCAGTGGATTTCAATCTACTCATTCCTTCCACCGGGCAGACGTACCCTCTGCATTCCGTGACAAAAGTCTACACCTCAAATGCATTATTAGGAAAGGTCCTTAAATCCACAGTGGGCCCCAGGGTAGCATCGAATTGCAAATTGTGGCAAAATTGTTTTTCAGTGAAGAAGTGTGTGCACCAAGCACAGGGCCTCCCATTCATTTAGAAATAAGGATTTCGTGTTGGTTATAGTTATTCTCAGCATGATTTTGTGGGGAATTTTTAACTTTCTCTTTTATGTTATTTAACTTCTCTGGCCTCAGTTTCCTTGCCTGCAAGATGAAGATGATAACAGTACCTATCTCCTATCTCACGCAGTATTAAATGAATGAATACCTGTGAAATGCCGTCCATGCTGCCTGGCAAAGAGCCAAGTGTTCCATAAAACCATGGCTATCATCATTATCCTCATTATTATGTGCTTTTCTGTATTATGTCAAATTTCTGCAGTAAGCTCAATTACCCAAGTGCATGATAGTTTAAAAAGACATAACACGTAGCCATGGGAACTTCGCATCTTAGGCCAATGAAGTGAAAAAGAATTGGGAGGATTAGTTAGAGAACAGAAAAGGAGGCTATTGTTGTAGACAGAGAAGGACTGGAAAAAATAGAAGGAAGAGAGAAAGGAACACAGCTACAAAGGAAGGGACAGTTAATGGGCCAGACAGAATTCAGGGATGGGGAGGGCCAGGCATGTGTGTCTAAAAAATTGCTCCATTGGACTTGAGCCTACTACTCTAGCACCTTGAGGAGGAAGTCACAGAACCTTCTGCTTCTCCCCATCGCCTCACCCAGCCTGAAAAGGTGCAGGGAGCAGGCAGGGGGAAGTAAGGAGGGAGTTAGAGTAGGAATTGGAAGATGAGAAAACTGAATCTTGGAAGGGTAGATGAGCTTCTTGTGAAAGGGTCTCAGCTAGCTAATGGCCACACTGGGTCTGGAATCAGCTTTCAGAATATCCAGACTATATCTCAATACTCCTTCATCCCTGCCTACCCATTTCTCTCTGTAGATGCCAAGCCGATTGCTTTATCAATTCACAGCTCATTGTATTCACCGTACAAATTGTAAAGGAAAGAATCCACTGGAAATTTTAGTTTTATACCAGCCAGTGAGTGTGACTTGATTGAGCAAGACTCCAAAAATTTTTCCACTTCTGGACTGATGTCTTGGCTTCTGGAATTCTAAGTTTTTATACATAGGTTGACCATAGGCTCTATGAAAACACTATTTTTACCATTCTCTTTTCTTTTCAGCATTGATAGTGTATTTTGGAGGTATGACTCAGAAACAATGATCAGACTTAAGTATGTAGATAAACTTTTATTCTATTTATTTTAGAGAGAGAGAGACACAGAGAGAGTTTTTGTGTGTGGGCGGTGACAGAGTAAGGGAGAGAGGGAGAGAAACAGATGCCCCACTGAGCGTAGAACCCTACATAAGACTCAGTCTCATGACCCTGAGATCAGGACCTGAACCGAAATCAAGAGTCAGATGCCCAACCTACTGAACCACCCAGGTGCCCTGTAAGTATATTTTTTAATATACAAGAATATCTGTTATTTTTCCACCACTCATTTTACTGGATTATTGGATCAAATATAAATGTGTGCCCTGTGAGAAAAACTTCTGTTTGTGTTTGGATTTATAAAATGTTGGCAGCAAACCTTGAGAGTAAACCTGTTGCTGCCACATGAGGTCTTTCCAGGGACCTTACACCATTGAGACTGGCCAGAACTGTTTTGTTCAAAGTATCTACCTTTGATCAAAGGTGATTTCATATAAGGAACAGAGAAAAATGTAGACTTGACATCCATTAATTAAGACTGTTTGGTAATATTTTCTATTTAAAAAGGTGTAGATTGCACCTTTTGAAGATTGCACTCTTCTGCTATCTGTCAGCCACTGAAAAAGCCACAGCAGTGTACAAAGATTGGAATCCAAGGGAGATCACTGGGTAGGACGCAGTCTTGCAACACCTAGGCTGGTGTAGGATCTGAGACATGATTCCTTAAGAAGATGCCATGTGCTTCGAAGGAAGTGTTGGTATAAAAAACAGGGCACTCTGAATAAGTCTAATTTATGTTTCTAGAAGTGATATTTTATTCCCATGTCAAAACTTTACAGCACCTGAGAAAATAAGTAGGAATGTCGTTGTGGTTATGAACTTTAAGTGAATGATGACAATTTTGAGATACGTGCCAAAATGGGATAGTCCTCATTTTCCTCATTCCTCTTAAGGTAGTGGTCTGGACTTGCTCATGTCTAAAACCTGTAGCAGAGGACCTATTGGAGTCTCCCACTCTGAAAGGGGTGAAGGTTCCCTTTGTTTCCTCCCGGCGGTGGGAGTTACTCTGGAGCTATACAACTTCCGACCAGCAGATGGCAGACGGCGTCAGGCTCGTGGACACATGCAGCCTGGGAAAGCCATCTTTTCTCTACCAACAAATTTTGAACTTTAGTTAGGAATAAAAGCGTGATTATTTCAGATATTAGATACTGTGCTTGCTAATTTGGCTCCGTCTTTCTAAGATGTCTAGCTTACCTGCGGTGGAAACAAAACTAAGTATAACTCAGACATCATTTCACTCATTTCTTAAACCGGAAACGGACTTGTGCGGGGCAGTCTTGGGAGCCTCATTGGATCCTGTGGGATGAACAACAGGACAGGCGGAGGATAAACTCCTGGAAGAAGAGAATGAGAATACCATCCCTGTGTGTTCTGAGAATGGAAGCTGATGATCAATACAACCTGCTCCATCCCTCTTCCCCAGCCCACAACCAAGATGCCTGGAATTGGAGCAGAGTTTCCTAGAATGCCTGTGGCAGGAGTATAGCTAAAGAGAGCTGAAAGTATCATTTCAGGTTTTGACAGCAGATTGTTTCCACACTTACCAAGCAGAATTCAACTTCAGCTCCTTGTTTTCAGGTTAGCACCTTGGCCCCGCCTTCCTCCAGCCCTGATTAACCCTGAGCCCAAGGACTTCAACAAAGAGCAAACATCTAGTCTTCTCAGGGAAGAGGGGAGAGAATGGGAAGGGTGGAAATATGAATGCCTAGCTGCATATGGGTGGATGAGGGAACCTGGACGTCTACCTTCTAAAGATCTTCAACAAAAATGTGTTTCAGCCTTATGTTTCACCTTCACTCTCTACAGTACTCAGTGATTCTAAGGCCTGAATCTTTCTGGGGCTCTTATGAAAAAATTTTTCATTAAAAAAAAAATTCTCTTTAACAGATATCTGCCATTCCATTATGTCCCTGCAAATGTAGACATGTTTCTAGTTTCCTACACTGTGAGTCTTACTACACAGGTAAGAATTTCCCAGCATCCCTTGCAGCCAGAGAGTAGGCATGTGACCTAAGATCCATCAATTAAACATACCCATATGAAACTCTGACTTGGAAGTCAGCAACAGGAAGGAACAGATTGGGTTCTGAGCACTGTGCATTCAGTAAGTGATGGTGGCAGCAGCAGGCCCATCGGGTCACTTCTGTGTGAGGTTCTGAGCTGAGTTCCTCAGAGTTGAGTCTTGAGTTTCTTTTTATCCAGATCTCCCAATGAATCTTCATAAATAACTCTTAAAAACCAGCATGAATGGATTTTATAGTTTATAATTTTAAAAGAAAGAAAGAAGGAAGGAAAAAGAAAAGAAAAAAAACTAATAAACAAATTTGGTCAGTGAAAGTAGTGTAAATCTGAAATGCGGAATTGGATTTGGGGGTGGGGCTTGCGGTTGAGTAGAGGTGAGGTATCTTTTGTTGTGCACCAAGTACTAAGGTTAGCCAATACTGCTTTCCTAGAGGAGGTGGGTGTTCTCTGACTGTGGCCACAACCTAAGGTGGAGAAAAGCCCCAAGTCTGGAATTTTGAAAGGCTGATGAAGACAACTGCTTCTTACTCCCCAAAGAAGCACCTAGAAACAGTGACTTCAAAGTAGTAGCCTTAGCTAGCAGTGCCCTGTGATTTTATCCCATTCCTTAAGAGTTCTCTGTGAGATACCTTGTTCAGACCCATTGGAAAATTCTAGGTTCAGGGGTGTCTCACCATGAGAAGTTATTATTTCAAATTGTCTCAAAGCAGTGGGCATTGAAGGACTAGGAAAGGATGGATCACTAATGTCAAAAGTAAAGAGAGGGAATCTTCCCATTTAAAGATTGTCCACATAGACTCTTTGGCCCTGTCTGCCTGCACATGCAGTTGACGGGAAGCAAATAAAAGGGAAGCTAACTAAGTTTTTTAAGGAAACCTTTTGTTAAAGACACCTCAAGCCTACCTGGCAACTGCTTATAATTTGATCCTTAAAACAAATTCTAGGCCACTAGATCTACACTAGCATGAGGAAGTGTGTGGAAGTTGTGTATTCTCCAAGAAATCTAGGTTGTTTATTACCCACGACAGATGAATTCATATAGGATAATTAGCTGCCAGAGGGCAGCTTCTGGAATCACCAAACAAGTAAATGTCTGAGCTGGATGTCATTGTTATCCTTACTCAGCAGGGCTTGTTATTTGCTATTGCTTAATGACTACTTCTGTTTTTTAAACTGTAAGTTTTACAAATCTTGGTTGTCCTGTTTCACTATTTTCTAATGGGTGTGTTGAGAGATGATTTGTCTTAGAGCTTTGGGGTTTCAGTAAGCAATAGTTTCAAAAATCAGTATTACTAGAAGCCCTTACTATTCAAAATAGAAGATTCTTCAGAGGAAGAAAGACTGTAACGAGAAGGAATGGGTTCTGGACGCATTATTATTCAGATATCTTAGCAAGGATGGAGATCTTGAACAGTTTCCAGATACCAAGAAGAATCATTGTGTTACCCTCCTTCTCATCTGTTGGAATTTTTTTTTTTTCTTATTTTTATGTGGTTCATGAACTGGGAGAGGAAACGTGGCCTTGAAAGGATTAAGGTGGGTGTGTCAATAAGATGTCCTTATAAAGACTTCCTACCTGGACTCTTATCACAATGGCCCCACCCTTCTCTTTCTCAACCAAAAGCTCATGGTGCAGTGCGGTCAGTCTAGATGTCAGCTGAGGTACCAGCGAAAGTGGCTCAAACCCCTTTGCAGTTGTGGAGAAGTAGTTTGGAGTAGGCTATCAATGGGCTGGGGGTGAAGTGGGAGGAGTCTGTGGCTTTTCCAAATCAGCCCCGAATCAGAGTTTATACTTCTGCTGATCATTTTCCTACCCACAGGTGCTATCTTATTCTTTTGGTTCCCTTTATTTCTACCTAACCTCATGAAATAAATAAATAAATAAATAAACAAAATAAACAAGCAAAACCATGAGCTTTGCGTGTGTAGCAGGAGGTTGAAGGAAGATGGGGAGGTCTTTGCGTCATGGTAATGAAATAACTTAAAAATCTCAGCATTCTCAAGGTTAGAAAGATTCTTGGCCACCTCTACTGACACAGGTTCTAATACCACCACCAATTGTTTCCCATTGTTTCTTGGGTCCTTCTTCTCTTCTCTTCTTGCTTGTCTTTCAGTAGTAATAATCTCAGCCAAACTCTACTAACTGTGGCCAAATTTGAATGCAGAACAATTTGGCTTTCACTCTATTCTTCCCTCTTCTTCCAGACTCTGGATCTGCTTTGTCTTTTATACTCAGTTACCTATGCAGGTATTATAATAAAGACTGTTTCTCCCTAAGAAGAATTCTGAAGTGGTTTTTGATTGTCCATTAGTCCTGTTACATACAGTTCAGAAAATTAGTTGATTTGGGTTTTTTTCTTTGTTTAGTTTTGTTTTCAGCTTTTTTTTTTTTTTTAAGATTTTTAATTTATTTATTTGACAGACAGAGATCACAAGCAGACAGAGAGCCAGGCAGAGAGAGAGGGGGAAGCAGGCTCCCCACTGAGCAGAGAGCTTGATTCGGGGCTCGATCCCAGGACCCTGGGACCATGACCTGAGCCTAAGGCAGAGGCTTTAACCCACTGAGCCACCCAGGTGCCCCCTTGTTTTCAGCTTTTACTTATTTACTTAGAATGGCTATTGTTTTGGCAAAAATACTCATAAAAATTTTCAGCAAACTCAGAGAAGTGCAGAGAAGTAAAAAAATCTGTAGTATCCCAAACTTGATACCTTTTAACAAAAATCCCTATTTCTCCCATGTCTCCTTCATGTACTTCAACCTCCCCTCTCTAAGCAAAGGATCACTCAACTGTAGAGAAATACAGAGCCTATTTGAGATCCAAGGAGGCATCTGTCAGCCTTAAGCATCTCCCTCATCTACATCCATGCCCACAATATTTGGCAGGTGTTCTTCATAGTTTGTGGCTTGGGATTGTAGCTGTTTCCTTGTTTCATTCATGATGGGGAGATTTTTCTTTCTATTTTTGTTCCATTTGTTGTTTTCATTGGAGTTTTAGGAAGGGGAATGGCATAAATATTTTTTACTCACTTGCCTTTAACAAGAAGAGGTACTTTTTAAAAATAATTGTGTGTCTGCTTTTAATTTTGTACTTCAAGAGAAAGTTAAGGGAAGAATGTATACAAAATTTCGTTAAAAATTCTCAGTTTGCTAAGTGCCTGATAAAGAGGAGCTTTCCTGAATGGCAGTCAGCTCTGTTCTGAAGATGTCCTTCTTATGGCACTGGTACCCTAGTTAGAATTTTCCCAGGGAGAGATGGCCTTGCTCCCTGGGAGCTATCACCATAGACTGCCCATGCTGCGAGAGTAGACCGCATGGTCCACCAGCTGCAGACACTTAGACAGCACATGTAGGGAGGACAGAAGCCGGTGCCCAAAGACTGAGAGGAGGCATACCTCAGCTGTAGAACAGCAGGAGCCTGCAGAGAAAGACAATCTGCGAATTGCACATCCCTCCTCCTGCTCCATGAGGATCCATAAACCTCTCCATTATCCAGACCCAATCTTGGGAAGAAGAGAGGAGGGGAGATCCTTAGAAGGTGGAGAATTGGCTCTGATAGGGAATTTCAACATCAGAATGAGAAAATTCATCCCTCCTCCCCTTTCTTTTCACCCTAAAAGAGACTGTTACTTAGCACATTTACTTCTGCCATCTGTAGGAATGAGTGTCTCAGAGCAAGATTAGATCAGTGATAGAAAACAGATAAGCTACAGTTTTTGTACATCTGATTTGTAAGGTGTAAATCCTGAGCCTGGAACATCTGTGACTTTAGCTTCATCTTTCTGTAAGAGGCAGCCTGTTAGAAGGAAAACTGCATGGTGCTGGAGCTGACCTCCGTTTACTCCTTCCTGTGCTACTAACTAGCTATGCGGTATTGGTTAGGCACCTCATCTTCTAGTTCTAAATTTCATCAACTCTAATATGTGGGGGTTGGACCAGACCAGTGATTTTCAAATGTTTTTATTTCATTTATTAGCTGCACCCTTTGGTTAAATAAAATCTTACTTTGATGGACAATGTATAAAACAGATACAGTTGGGTTTTTCCTGGGAAAAGAGAGAAGAGGTGTCTGGGACCATGTGCAATGGGGACTTCCCCGGAAGTCCCTAAATCTCCACTAAAGACCATGATCTCTATTTTTTTATCTGTTTGTTTTGTTCTAATCCTCAATATCTGTCCAAGGTCTGGAGTGGCTGTCAGCAGCATGAAATAATCTGTTTTGTGGTCCATGGGCATCTGAGGAAATTGGTGCTAATTTGTCCCTTTGGGGACAAGTCAATTATCTTCATGTTAAAACAGAAAAATTCCCAGAACTTTATGGTGGTTGGAGGTTCTCTCATTTATGACTAAAAAAGAGAGAGAGAGAAAGCAAGCATGCAAGCTTGAGGTAATAGCCTCTGAACTATAATGAACTAAATATGAACTAGAAATTTGTTACCCTTGTATGATTAACATGGTAGAGTCATGTCTAGGACCTAACAACATTTTAGTATTTCTTCATCTTATTGAGCTCTGACAACACCCCAAGAAATGGATATGATTCTTATTTCATAGATAAGAATCCTATAGCAGTTTAAGTAACTTACTGAAATATTGCACGGGAATCACCTTTCTTTCTTACTCTTTTTTTTTTTTTTTTTTTACTATCATAAATAAGATGTTCAAATATACAGTTAACCAAAACCATGGAACTTCTCATCCCACAGAACTATCATTCGGTGACTCCCAGAGCTTTTTGCATATGAAATGGATAAGGAAAATGTTTGAGACAAACAATCTGAATTTTAAATACAGATCAAAGTCCTTGCAGCAGTGAAGAAAGCCTGTGGGTATTTCATGGAGGTTTACCAAGAAAGCAGGCATCTTACCCTCCACTTCATGAACTTATATTTTAAGAAGCTCAGCCATTCCAGTCCATGCAGAAAAATACTCTCAAAGGAATATTTACAATGTGGATCTTATATTAAACATTTGGTTTTATATACTTAAATATTTATAAAAGCATATGTGGAATAAATTTTAGTCCACAAACTAGACTGTGCAAAACATATCAATTTCTTTATTTCTTTAAATCAGCTCAGTTTTCTGACTCTCAGCCTCCATCTTTCCTCTAAAATGGCAAGAACATTGACCTCATCCTTGCTGGAACCACCTCCCTCTCCTTCCCCAAATCACACCAGAACCCTGAAGGTTTCCTTAGAATGAGGACAGTTGAGGAAGGGATCTCCAGCCTTTCAAGGTACCACCAACATCAACACCATGAGGCCCACAGTGGTACACCGGATTTTGATGGTGCCATTTAGAGTTAGGGGACTTTGCAGAGGGTGCCTCCCGCTAGGCACACCAAGAAGCCACCTTCTCTGGCCATGGCAAGCTGCATGGTCATGTGACCTGTATAGTTTCACATTGCCCTGTGTTCAGGAGAACCCTGGATTTTTTTTTTTTAAACGTTACTGTTGCCATCTTGAAATTGGAACAAGGGGCTCCATGGTTTCATTTTGCAGTGGGCCCTGCAAATGGTAAAGCTGATCCTGCCTGTTGCTTAATTACTACCCACTCTGCTCACTTTCTCAGCTGGGCTTGCAGTCCTCCTCTACTCCACCGGCCAGAAGAGCTTCTCTCTCTGACTCTCTGCCTCCATTCATCCCTCTTCCATAGAGTTTGGGGCACTTATTTTTTCAATGGCTGTAGCTATTTACAAAAACAGCCTAACAAACAAAAACACAACAGGAAAAGCCAAAGACATCAGGGGTTCTACCTTTCATCCTGCAAGAATCCCCCAAAGGAAGGAAATACAAAGGAACTGGTTCCTACTTGGGAAAAGGGAAATGGTAAAAGAAGAGAAAGCAAATATGCGGGGAGAAAACCCACACCTTAATAATTGAATGAATTATATTGTTACACAGATAGCTGTCTTTTAATCCACTATAGGTTATTTTCACGGTCCATTTTGATGATTTGGGCCTATGAATTAGGTATTTGGAATAGAACCCCAACACATACAGCTGCACCCATCAAAAGCGAAGGCAGAGATCTAAGCTGGGTATTGCTATTGGTAGGGTGACCAAAGATATTCTGGCCCAAACTGGGACACTTTCGAAGGGGGCATCATTATTTATTACATCAGAGCAGTAAGACTGAACCGGGACCACCATGGGCAACAGGGATTTGTGGTCCCCTCATCTATAAGTGGCGAAGTCAGGACCTGAGCCCCAGGTCTGTGGGATTCTCACTGTTTTGGTATTAATTAGGATATTAATCTGCAGCTAGCTCAATCAATGACCATGAGTGGTTTCTCCCACGTCCATTCTGTTGTGGTCCTGTTGATGCGGCCTGAGAAAGACTAGCTTCCCAACTGAAGAATTTTATTCACGAGAAGCCCAAGAACTGCATTCTTCAATTACAATTGGCCAGTCCTCCAGGCATGAATGAGGGAAGTTTCATCTTCAATATTTACTGAAAACAGACGCTGAAGTTTGAGAAGCAAATGTAAAGTGCTCATTCCAAAAGCCTCTTTATATACATGTTAAATCAGTTTGTGGGAAAGAGACCACAGAGATTGTTTAAACATTCATCCTGATGACACAACTGTTCTAAAATATGCAGTTCCTTGTAGTTATATGGGGGAATTAATTGCATATGGAGGAAGTCATCTTTTGAAACTGGATTAAAAGGAAATAGTTCATAACTCAGTGATATCAACATGCACACCATTGTGCCTGGGACTCAGCTTCGCCTTGTTTTTCTTATCTCAGCCACTGTCTGAAGACCTTGTTTTCTCGCTCAAGGCGTCATGACTGAACTATGTAGCTCTGTGGAGAGGAAAAAAAAAAAAAATCTGGGGCCAGAAGGGAAGAGATCTCACTTCGGCACAAGTGATGCTGCCAGGTGTCTCTTTCTGACCTTGGGTTCTGGAGTTCAGTTCCCTTCGCCATGTGGGCCCCTCAGTGGAGCACTTGTAGAGGAGGTCCCCGGTCCCCCTTGACCCTCGAATTCCATCAGCGTGATACAGCAAGTATTTGGGCGCAAGGTCCTGCCTCACCACACAGCGCGGTTTGATGTTCAGCCTTAAATGCATTACCCACAATTCTTCGCAGGGTCTCTTGTTAACCACAAAGCAGATAGCTATGTTTAGAGAGAAACAGCTCCTTATCTGTTGCACTCTAAGGGAAATCAGCAGTTTCCTCGAGATGGTCTTAGCTCTGCTCTGGGGCTCCGGTTTCTCTATGATACAATCAGCTGTCAACCAAAGCTACATAATGTGGTAGAACTCCCCCGTTATGTCTTACTCATGGCAGTAATCACATTTTTAGTACATCTGTTGTTTTTAAATTTCCAGCCCCATTAATTCTCCCCCTCCCCCCGCTTTTTTTAAAGATACGAGGAGTTGAGAATACCCATATTCACTTTGAAGTACCCTCACTTAAATGAGCGATTTGAAAAAGAATCGAGACATGAGGCAATCCTGAAAATATGAATAAAAGAATATAAATATTTCTCCAGCCTCTCCAGTCTTCATTAAAATACACAAGAGGAAGAAACTGGTTTGCCCTTCTATATTTAATTTGGACTCTAACCTCTTTGAAAACTTCAGCAATATGATTAATTTTAGCTTATCTTATGGAATGTCTCCCCACCTATAAATAAGTCTCTTCATCTTCAGAAGAGCATAAATATGCCTCCTGCTTTAAAGCTTTTTTTTTTTTTTTTAATATCTCTTACATATAATTGTAATGAGATTTATTTTCAGGACAATAGCTAAGTATCAGTTACATTTCCATTATGCTCTATTAGTTTCATGGTTGGAAAACTTAAGCGCAAATAAGCTTCTTTGGATGAATATGAATACAATGTTAATCAGAGTAGCATGAATAATTCAAAGAGCAAAGGGACCCTGATATTTGATCTAGCAAGACCAAGAAGAACAAGAGAAGAAAAGAAGAAAAGGAGACAGAAGAAAGAGAGGGAGAGAAGAAAAAGAAGAGGAGGAAAGAATAAGAACTTGGGAGTTTTCAATTTCAGGTAGAGTCTTAGAAAGTCCTTTTTTTTACATTTTTAAAATGTTACCCCACATAATGTTGGAAAGTTTGTGGCAGGTTGGAGGACAGGACAGGCATCAAAACCCCGATTCTCTACTACTTTATTAGCTAAGCGTTTGATTCTCCACTGTTCTATCCCCCAGATTCCCTGGGCTCAAGTGAGGCCCATGGGGTCTCGTGGGAAAGTGCTTTCTCTACACGAACACACCAAACACAGCAGTGTTTAGGTGATGGCTTGAGGCTGCTGATGTTAAAACTTATGTCCAGTGTGAAGTTATAGTCAAGTAGTTAATGGTACTTTTAACAACAATATGTGCTTGGTGATAAAAATCAACCTGCTCTATCAGGGATGGCATGCTCAGCTCTTAAAAATCATATTGCTACAGAAAAAAGTTCAGTATCTGGTATTTCTACCACAGTTCACTCCTTTTATTTGAATTCAAACCTTTAAAATGAAAACTTCCACATGGGAAATGAATTATCAATTTTTTCCTTTCTAGGTCATCTCCCATTGGAAGAATGGACTTTCCCTTAGAAGACAAAGGACGTGCTTTTCTCGGGAGAAATATCTCCCCATTGATAAATAATGAGCAAATCCAGAACACTGAAAGAGCATTCCCGCCAGTAGCATGAGCCGTGTCAGCACTAACCAGCTGGCCCCTGTCTGTTCTTCAGTCAAAGAAAATGGGAACTCAGCATGGATCCGAGTTCCCAAGGATGGGAGGATTCGATCTGCCAGGTGTGTGCATGGGCAGAATGCCTAACCCCAGGTCATTTTACAGAAAAACCTTGCTCAGATGTGGCCAGCAAAGCTGTGGAAGCTCTAGGAAAGCAAGCAAGAGGCCACAGTTGCTCTTTCTGCAACTTGGTTACTCTCTGCAAGACTTCTCTGTGTTTTCTCCAGTTGGTAAACAAGTGTTCAGGGAACTAATTAAGAGTCATGCAAGCCAAGTTAGAATGGAGAGTGGTTCAAGAGTTATGATTTCTACCATTCTTAAATTGATGCAATTATTCATGAATCAAATGTGCATTTAGAGGTAGGGAGAATGTGGAAAACCAAGGTGGCGAGAGAGAGGATAGTGAATAGTTGTCCCCTTCTGCCCGTTGGTTTCTATCTATGCAATCTAGGAATTGGGATCATACTTATGAACACACTTCGCAGGCACAGCTTTTGCATGTAATTACTGTGTAGAAAATCTTAGGCAATACACTTAGCTTTTGTCTAACCCAGAAAGGTGAACTGGAATGAGAGTGGCTTTCTGGATAATTCGATCCAGTGGAGTAATACCCTAGAGTCACCTGGTGATGTCAAGGTTCTTGCAGCTCATGCTTTGGAACCCAGTTACATGGGAGACCATGTTTGAACAATGTCCTTTAAGGAATTCAGTAACTAAACCCTGCTGGACAGGAGCCAAGACAAGCCTCTTTAATGCCAAATTCCACTCTAGTGGGTCATGTTATTGGATGGCTCAAATTAATTTGGGCCAGGAAAAAAGGGCCTCCTTTCCCTCAATAGTTGATTTTTTTGTCTGAATTATCCAGATAATTGCTTCACTTTTTTAGTCTCTTTTGTCTTCATAGAGGAGAGAGGCAGCTTGCTGATTTTGTTATAATAGAATCATTACCTGTAAATCTCAGAAATCACTCTCATGAAAATCTGTAACTTTTGTATATATCAAAAAGAACGACCCAGTTCCAAATGGTTATTTATTCTTTTATAATATTTTTTCATTTGTTCTTGTGATTCATTTAGCAAACATTTACTGGACAAACAAAAGATACATTATCCTTCTGTATCACGCCCATTTCTTCAGGAATCTCTAATCAGCAGAAATATCTTTAGAGTGCTATGAGGCAGGAGGAAAAGGTGACAAATTTTTGGAAAAGTTCTCCTGCAAAGGCTCTGTTTCTTTAAAAATGAAAAAGTTGAACTTGTGAAAGAAGTGTATTATTTGAAGCTGACATAGCACCTTTTGCTTGAAAAGATTTCAGGCGTTAACATTTAATCCTGACAACACTGGTCCCCTCAAAATAAATTGCATCTCATTGTGAAGACTGGGTAAGTGGAAGCCTTCCCCTTGTGTCTTTTCCTCCACTGGGTGATCTTCTCGATCTAGGCCACTTGTCTTTTACCTACTCAATTTCCCAGGTCATCCTGTAGAATCTGAAAACAGAAGATAAGAGAACTACAGGCAGGGGCGCCTGGGTGGCTTAGTGGGTTAAGCCTCTGCCGTCGGCTCAGGTCATGATCTCAGGGTCTTGGGATTGAGTCCTGGGATTGAGCCCCGCATTGGGCTCTCTGCTCAGTGGGGAGCCTGCTCCCCCCCCCCCCCGCCTGCCTCTCTGCCTACTTGTGATCTCTGTCTGTAAATAAATAAATAAAATATTAAAAGAAAAAAAGAAAAGAAAAAGAGAACTACAGGCAGAGTGGAGTATTCTTTCTGTCTCACCCCTCATTTCTGCTCTCTCCATACCCCTTCTCAAACTTAGCAGCACATTTGAAAAAGAAAGCAGGGGTGCCTGGGTGGCTCAGTGGGTTAAAGCCTCTGGCTCAGGTCATGATCCCCCACATCGGTCTCTGCTCAGCGGGAATCCTGCTTCCTCCTCTCGCTCTCTGCCTGCCTCTCTGCCTACTTGTGATCTCTGTCTATCAAATAAATAAATCAAATCTTTAAAAAAAAAAAAAAAGAAAACAGTTCATACTTCCAGGTAACCCGTTTGTTATGTATCTCCTTTTCCTTAATGGTATTGATAATTGCTGTCTTACTTGTCTCTTGCCAGCAAAAACAACAATAACAAATGGATATCCCCTGCCGGATAAAAGAAGTTATGTTACCTAAGGATGAGGGAGAGGGGGGTTATGTCCCCAGGGTGCCAAGATTCAGTGTTAGATTTGCTGATCATTTTGCATTCTTTAAGTACCATCTGCAATGACCTGGTGGTACTTGGGAACTGAAGGAAAAGGAGGCAATAACAGTTACGTGATAATAAAGTTAGGAGGCTCACTTGCTACTTGCCTGGTTGTGTTACCGTGTCATGAGTGACATCTACTCAACTCTAGCCCTTCAGAAAGGGTCAAGCAGAGGACAGAGAAGGTCATACAGAGTTTCAAGCATCAGATGAGTAGATGGACTGGATGATCATAAATTATTTCTAAATCCTGAAGTTTATTTATTTTTGTTTATTGTTTCAGTTTTTCACCCTGTGTGTGTGAGAGAGAAAGCAAACTATAATGCACATATAGGAAAGCACAAAGAGCAAACACCCATAAAATCACCATTTAGGTCAAAAACAGAACATAGCACCTCAGACGTCTTCTCGTGATCCTTACTAATCACATGTCCACTCTCCCCACTTTTATGGTAAATACCTTTTCTTTAACGATCTATCCTCTAAGTATAGATGGATCTGTAAGCAATATGATTTGATTTGCCTGTGTTCTCAAGTTTATATAAACAGAGCCACGTTTTGCTATTTTCAACCTTATGTTTCTAAGATTCACTCATGTTAGATATAGTTGTCCTTCATTCATTGTGTGGTTGGGCCCAGATAAGTTTTGGTGGTGAAAATTTAGAAAATCCTAGGCTCCCATGTCCTAGTACTTAGTACTTCAGTAGGATTGATGACTATACATCTAGGGTCCATTGCAGAGACTAGAATCCCCTGCAGCTAATTTAGACAGGTGGAGATTGACTGCAAGTTTTTTTTCTTAAGGCATGTAGAATCATTGGAAGGGCGGACAGAAGTCTTTGGGGTGAGCTTTTGGTAACCTTCCTGTCCTGTCCCTGAGTGTCTCAGTACTGGGCACCCAAGTAATGCCCACCACTCTATGATCAGGATTCTTCAGGCCTTGATCTTGAAGCCACTGCAATTAGAAACTGTTTTGATTAAGAAAGTACCATGTTTATGAAGGCATAAACGCTACAGACCCAAGAACCATTCTGTGCCTGATACAAATGTCACCAGCAAAAATGGGCCTCCTTGTTTTTCTTCCTGATACCCATGAAAGGTTACTGTGGTTATGGCTAAACCTCTGCCGGCATTGCCAAGAAGGACCAGGTGCTTCCCATGACATGCTTGCCCAGCAGAAATAACAAAAGCAATGGGGGAAGCATTTGGTTTGTAGAGCCTAAACACTTCTGGAATTTTACCCGCAGTAAGTAGGAAAATGTCTTCTGCTTTCCAGCCTCTGTGATACAGGAAACCTCTTTATGACCATGGTCTTTATACAGAGGCTCAGGACCCATCATTCACTAATCATGAAAGCACTGGAAGAGGTGAAATAGAACAGAAAAGAAATTTCAGAGGGCATCAACTCAGTTTTGTGCAACACACACACATTTCTGTATGTTGGACTGCTCGTAAGATGGTTTTCTTACTGTGGATTGAGTTAGAAAAGATGTTTAAAGGTCACCATACCAGAAGGAGAGTGAAAGAGACGTTGAGTGCCGATCCACCAGTATTGACCCCAGCTCCTACTATTGAACATGGAGTGATACACATAGTTGACAATAGAACATTTGGCAAGTCTTGTTGGCCAGTGTCTTTGAACAGTCCACTCTGGAGCATCTTCTTGTCTGGATCATCCTTTCAGCCTGACTAAATCGGAGGCAAGAGACAATGCCAGAGGTTTGGATCCAGTCTTCTCCACAAATTCCTGAAGCTCAGCTGGGATCAGCTCCAGGAAAGCTGGGGCTTGGCACTCTGTGTATTCCAAATACCTGGTGGAATGCTATGACAGGGCCACGCAGGTTGTGTCCACCTGCTCAGTCTTTGGAGTCATCCCCTATGAGCAGTGATCTCTCTGAGACACCAATCTGATTACTTCACTCTGTTTTAAAGCATGAAGTGGTAACCTTTGACTTAGAGCCATGATTCCCAAACTTCAGGTGTTTGTTAAAAATACAGATTTCCAGATCTTCTTCAAGGATTCAAATTTAATAGCTTTGGGATGGGGCCCAGGAATGTGTACTTTTAGAGGGAACTCTGGTGAATAAAAAACCAGACTCTGTAGCATGATCCAAGCAATTTGCCTCCACACCAACCTGGTCTCACCTCAGTTTTTCCAGTCTCTTCCTCTTCTTGCCCTTCCATCAGTCTCCCTTCCCTGCTCCCTACCCTCTCCCTCTGTAGATCATGAACTACTTCTTGTCCTTTTACCCTACATTATCACATGCTGCTTCTTCTAACTGGAACATTCTGCTTATTCTCACTCTCATCATGTAACTCCCAAGCTTCTACTCATCTTAAAGAAACCAACTCCAATATTACCTCTCTAGGAAACATTTTATATACTAGTAAGGTTTATGTCCCTTTGGTACTCCATATATTTTATACCTACCTGCATTTAATACATTGTTGTAATCACATTGAATTGCAATTATTTATTGACATTGTTTTCCCCTGCCAAAACCAGGACATTATTAGATGTGAACATTTTGTCCTATGATTTTTGTATCTCTGTTGCCTATCACAAAGAAAAGTACCATAAATGTTTATTGGATGAATGGAATATGTATGGATGGATGGTTGGATGGATGGTTAAATGAGTAGATACAGTTTTTCTCCTGATATTGATTGTCATTAGATATTAGGACTGTTACCACTAGAACAATTAATCTTCCATCAGGATAGCTGATACCTTTGGAAAACATAACACATTTTGTGTTAAGGCCAACTTCTATGGGATTCAATACGAGCCATCTGTGGATGTCAAGGCTGGTGTGTAGAGGTTTTATTAGGAACCAGTTATTGGCACAGTCTTAAAATATCTTCCCACAAAAATCACCCAAGAATCCCCAAGAACTCCAAGCACAAGAAACACAAAACTATACCAAGACAGGATCGCATGGGTGACTCAGTCAGTTAAGTGTCCGACTCTTGATGTAGGCTCAGGTCATGATCTTGTGGTCCTGGGATCGAACCCCAAGTCAAGCTCCTCGCTCAGTGTGGAGTCTCCTTGAGATTCTCTTTCTGCCCCTCCCACTGCTTACTTACTCTCTTCCTCTCTTCCAAATAAATAAATAAATGGTCAAATAAATAAATAATTGCCTGTCTTCCAAATAAATAAATAAATCTTAAAAAAACAAAACAAAACAAAACCTACACCAAGACATGCAATAATCGAATTTCTCAAAAGCAGTGATAAGTAGAAAATCTTACAAGCAGGTAGAGAAAAGCCACGTGTTACATACAGAAAAATAAAGATAAGACAGTGAATCCATAATCTGAAACTATGCAGACAAGAAGACAGTGGGGTCACATCCTTAAAATCCTGAAGGAAAAATGACTAACAACCCAGAAATCTATACTCAATGAAATACTTTTTCAATCATATGAAAGCTGAAAGAATTTATCATCAGCAGCACCTCAGTGTAAGAAATGTTAAAGGAAACCCTTCAAGTAGAAGGAAAATGTTACCAGATGAAAATGTGGATTTACTCAAAAGAATGAAGACACTATGGAAAAATACATAAGATTTATTTTGTTATTATTTATATTTCTTTTAAAAAATTTCACTATTTAAATGAAAATTAAAGAAATGTATTATGGGTTTTATGACATATGTATAGGTAAAGTGGATGAAAACAATATCATAAAGGCTAGGAAGACAGAAATGAAAGTGATTTATAGATCTGGATAATATGGGAACTTTTTCAACAACTCTATTCCAAGAATTTCAACAACACAGATGAAATGGATAAATTCCTTTAAAGATGCAAATTACTGAAGCTTACCAAAGAAGAAATATAGAACCTGCTTTGCACTGTATCTACTGAAAATTGAATTTATAGTTAAAAACCTTGTAGACAGAAAAAGATAATTTAGGAAAAAAAACTAGTGACATCAAAAATGAATTCCACCAAATATTTGGGAAATAGATAATACTAATTCTATACAAACTCTTCCAGAAAATTGAAGGGAATGAAATACTCCCATCTTATTCTGTAAGCTCACTATTACCTTGATTCCAAAATCAAACAAAGACACTACACAAAAATAGATCACACATATAACAACTGATGGATATTTGGACAGAACACATATGGATAAGTAATATTCAACAAAGGCAATTCAGTGTAGAAAGAATAATTTTTTCAAAGAATGATGCTGGAAGACACATACAAAATCAACAACAGCAACAACTTAGATTTATATCTAGAACCGTATAAAAAATAAACTCAAAATAGATTATAGACTTCAATGTAAACCTGAAACTATAAAAGTATAAACCATAGGCAAAGATATTTTAGATGTAACACCTAATACAGGATCTAGAATAGGAAAACTTGGGAGTGATGAATCATTAAAATTTCAGCATTAAAAACTTTTACTCTTTGAAAGACAATGCTTGGAGATGAAATCACAAACTGTAGACCAAGAGGAAATATTTGTATTTCATAAAGGGCTTGTGTCCAGAATATATTTTTAAAACCCTCAAGACAATAGTAAGAACAGACAGCCTAACTAAGAACCCAGTTTAAAAAATGGACAGAAGATGTGAACAGATGACATAGGAATGACAAATAGGCACTTTTCCTTAAGAAATACAAATCAAAACTGTGAGATACCCTTATATACAAATTACAATGGCTAAAGTTAAAAAGGCTGAATATATCAAGTGTTGAAAAAGATATGGAGGAACTAGAACCCTCATACATTGTTGGTGAGAATGTAAAATATTAGAACCACTTAGGAAACTAGTTTGGCAGTTTCTTAAAAAGTTGAAGATAAATCCACCAATATGATCCAGACATTCGATTCCTAGGCATTTACTTAAGAGAAAGAAAAGCATATGTGTGTGCAAGGACCTGTACTTGAATGTTTGTAGCATCTTTGTTTGTGATAGCTAAAACGTTCTCAACAGGTAAATGGGTAAATAAATTGTGGTCCAGGTTTCTCCCGCTATCCAAAAGTAGAGCATTCCCATGAAACCTTTCATAAGTCAAAATGGTGTAAAGGGAAAAAGCAATTACCATTCGATTGTATGAAAATATTTTTGAGCTTTCCCAGACCCCAAAGTAACTTCCCTTGGGTTTTTCTCATACCTTAGGACACATCTTGCTAAAGGATGTGCAAAATGAAATAAAACACGGAAGCTCACAGACACAGTTCAAAGCTGTGGTGGCTTGATGCTGAGATGCTGAGTGTAGGTCCTGGGGAAGGATCTTGGTGGGGCCTCTCTAGCTGCCCAGGGTGTGGGGCTTCCTCTGTAAAAGCTTGCTGCAAAACAAATACTAAATACTATTTTTGCTTTTCTCCTCTTTTTCATTAAAGCAGAAGTTCTCATTAGATTTCTTTTCATTAGCAAAAATGGGCAAAATATATGTCTTTCATAAAAGTGAATGGTAGAATGGGAACTTTTGAAAAGTAGGAGATACCCGTCTATTCATTCCAAGAATACTAATCAGCAACATAAAGGATAAACTATTGGTACACACAACAACACAGATGAATTTCAAAATAATTATGCTAAGGGAAAGAAGTGAAACAAGAGAACATGTCAACATATCCATAGCAACAGAAAGCAGATCAATGATTGCCCAGAGTGGGGGCAGGAAGGGTAGGAGGGAGGCATTACAAAGTGTCATAAGGTATATTGGTTTTGTATCCTTCAACTGATATTCACTATCATGATTGTGGTGATGGTTTCATAGGTGTATAGGTTTGTCAGAACTGATCTGATTGTACACTTTAAACATGTGCAGTTCGTTATGTCAATTATATCTCAGTAAACTGTTTTTAAAAGGCAATAAAATAAAATATTTTAAAAGTATTCTAAAGAATCCTTGAGAGGGGAGAATCCTTGGGTGGCTCAGTCAGTTCAGCATCCAACTCTTGATTTTGGCTCAGGTCATGATATTGTGGTGGTGGGATCAAGCCCCGCATTGGGCTCTGTGCTCAGCATGGAGTCTGCTTCAAATTCTTTGTCTCTCTTTCCCTCTGCCCCATCCCACTCATGCTTGCTCTCTCTCTCTCAAATAAATAAATAATTTTTTTTTTTTTTAAAGAATCCTTTATAGGTAGGTAATGGTGTCAGTCAACTTGGGAACTGGATGAAGGTAGCAGATTAAAAAGAAAAATAGGTGAAGTAGGAAATATGTCTACCAGATACCCTTGCAACAGGAAAAATTACAAAAACAACAAAACAAAGCAAGACACCATTTCTAGTCTAGTTTAAACATCTCTAGAATAAAAGTTATACATTAAAGGCACACTGTTGTAAGTAACTATAGTCTTGAAAAATGTCAACATTCCTCATATTTGTGATCACAAGAGGTGTGTCCTCAAGAAGAAAACTAGAACGCTGAAGTCAGGCTTCAGGCAGACAGGAGAAGATTCTCTCTTTCTAGATTGAGCTCTAGGGTCTTGTTGGAGGGGACAATATTTAGTTCCTACTTGGGGATGCCCATCAATAGGTCATTCCCTACCCTTTTCATAACTTCTCCCTCTGAGAAGTGTAGTACTTCTTTCATGGATATGGTTGAAAGAAGAAACAGCTCCCTCCCGCCTACCTTTCTCTTTAGAACAAGCTGCTTTTAGGTGACATGCATTCTCCTCTGTTCCTCCTTGAGGTAATTTTCACAGGGACAGTCTGCCTCCCCCAAATAATGGAGCAGCCTGATGTGATTAGATGCTGCCTGAAACTGGGACTGATAAGTCTATGATTCTGGTGTTCAGTATTAAGAAGAGCTCACACCCGCCCTCTTACTCAAGCTACGGTCTTTTAGATCAATTTTATCATTAAACAAGGAGGTGTTTTTGCCTTCATTTGCTGACTACTTTTATTTCTCAACTGGCCCTTGACTTGGTGGGGAAGATTACCCATTGGATTCTCTCAAAGACCCAATAGGCCTGGACTTCCAGAGGCCAAGGAGAGCTAAGGAGTGCTCCCAAGGGTCCTCCTATGCAGAAGCAGGTTATGAACTAGACAGGAAGACTTCCCAGAGGCAAGGGAGCTCTCAGATGCAAAGAAATAGCTCTGATTGTAGACATTCTTAGAAGCTCTAGCCTTGATTTCATGTTTCAACAGAGATTGAGGCCAAAAACTTGCTTTTATGTTTGGTCCATTCGAATGTTGACGGAACACAGTGTTCTCTCCCATCCCTCAATTCACATCAGCACCAGAATACCAGCCATCATTAATGAAGTATTAGCCTGAAGGATAGCCTTTTCATTTTTTGCAAGTAAATATTAGAGTGTTGAACAATGAAATCAATTCTACTGAAGGTGTCCTGCCCTTATGCTCCATTCATTTCTGCTGTTGAGGTCCCTGGAGCTTCCTTGGGCCTTGTCCTTTCTGAGTCTTGGTTTAGATTTTTCTTCAATTCATTGAACTTCCCCCAAATCTTTCCATTAAATTCCTTCCTCTGCTCAGGTTAACCAGAATGTCTTCCTGTTGATTGTAACCAACCAACCAACCAACCAACCAAACGAAAACTACCCTTAACTGGATACCTTGTTTAATTTAGATATCCAAACCTTTCTATTTCCTCTGTTAGAGCAAAAGGTGCATCTCAAGATTTCAGGTGAATCTAAATGAAATGATCATGGTTTACACTTATGAAACTTAAATTCTTTGGAGATTGGGAGAAGGGGTGTGTATTGCAGTTCCTTATATCCAGGCTGTTATAATGAGAATAATTTTGGGGGGGGGGGACTTTGACACGGTGAGTTTTTTTTATCCCCCAGTGTTTATCAGGATGCCTACCACATTCCAGGAATAAAATCCAAGAACACATCCTCTATTACCTTCTAGCAACATGACTGCTGTGGGGGTGCTATAATGTGAAGGCTAAATTCTTTGTTGGAAAATACCATGACGTGTTACTTCACCAACTGCTAAGATACTTTCCAATGGAGTTGATATTCCTCCTTAGCATCCATAGACCATTATCCCCCCAGCATTCATGTTAAATGAATTAAAGTTCTGTTAAATAAACTGCTGACTACCTTGTCCTGGACTGTCTTTTTATGACCTAACTCTTGGTTTTGCTTTCATATGAAAAAAGTAACCAAGGTTCCCAAATGTCAGATGATTTGAACTACTACAGCAGTTTTGGAGATTTCTTTTAAAGAAGTATGAACAACATATGCCTTCAAGATTCAAAGCATCTGCTGAAAGCATTTACACTTTGCATCCTTGATCTGCAAGCAGATTGTAGAATAATTCTCTGCCACCTGAGTAGGCGTGGTGTGCCTGGATGAAATGCAGATATTATAGAGTCTGCGTTTTCTGCTCTTGGAATTAGAAAATGCTCTACCCACATGTAGTAGAGAACATTTATGTTAGAAGCTGCCTCTTTCATTTCTAATGCATTTAAGCAACACTGTCTTTTCTGAGAACATTACAAAATATCAAATCCCATCAAATTAATGGGTGCATTTTGCTTGAGGCCATCCTGTGACGTGCCATCAGTGAGGACCCTAAATCACAATGTCGAGATGGCAACAAGATTTTTGCCATGAGTTATAAATAGCAAGCTTCCAACCAGGCTGTTCATCCTTTTTTGTGGGCCTCATTGCTCTGAAACAAAGACTATTTTCAGCTCGTCGGTGCACTGCTAAAAATTGCCTGAGTTCATCAAATTATCTAGTCTTATGTGACAGAATACTTTTTTTTTTAAAGATTTTATTTATTTATTTGACAGAGAGAGATCACAAGTAGGCAGAGAAGCAGGCAGAGAGGAAGAGAGGGAAGCAGGCTCCCTGCCGAGCAGAGAGCCCGATATGGGACTCGATCCCAGGACCCCGAGATCATGACCCGAGCCGAAGGCAGCGGCTTAACCCACTGAGCCACCCAGGCGCCCCCACTTCTCACTGTGGTGAATGTTAGAATGCCAGAGATGGACAGAAGCAAAGCACATGTGTATTGAAGGTACTACAATTTTGTTTGCTTCAAGAGAGTTTGAAGGCTTCCCTTTGTCGTAGAAATCTCAGAAAACAGGATAAGTGATATCAAGCTTGTCCATATGTCTCCAAACTGCCATTGAAAAAAATGCACGAGTTCCAGAGTTTGATTTTAAGTATTTTTTAATGGATGGAACCAATATTTGTAGTCGCATACCAGTAAGTCTTGAAAATGGATTGGCATTGTCTGTCTTCTAGTTGTGCTTGTTTAAGATGGTGATTTGTCCCCACAAAGGATAGTCAACATCTTCAAATGTTGTAGAATGAACTTGACCTCTTCAGAACTTCTCTGGCTTCCCTCGTCTACACCGTAGCTTAAATTTACTGCATCCTGCAAGGTCAAGAAGGCAACTGGACCAAGATTTCCCTCCTCCTTCCCTCCAACTCCACCTTCACCAGCCACTACACTCCCTGCCATACATAACAATAATAGTTCTTTATTTGTCTAGTCTATTTTAAGCCATCAACAAATAGAAGCCACTCTCTGAAACTCCTATCGTAGCAATTCCCCAGAATTGCAAGAAAGGCCATCTGTTGTCTCAACTATCTGTGGAGCTGAAGTGAAGGTTTAACTTAATGCTCTTCAGCAGAGCAATAGGAAAACATCCATCACCCACTGACAGGTTAGTTCGCCTGCCCCAACGGGCGGATGTCTGCAGTTGCACACATTAAGGAAACAGAGCGATCACCCTAACGATACAATAAAATCTAAAGACTGAAAGAAACGAAAAACTACTGCAAAGGGGCCAGAATCTTCCAGAACACAAAGGCTATTTCCTAATTGCATATCTGGTGTGTTCCATATTCACATTAAATTCTCTTGAGATTGCCGACAAGTTTAGGGCTCTGAGATACTTGATGCACGAGGCTTTTGAGCTTTCTGCTCTTGAAGTAGCGTTAGCAAAATGACTCTGATTGTTCATCCTGTGAGTGGGCAAACTGGCTTTGCCAGACTGCATGGAAGCCCTGAGAAAGTGACGAGAGGCAGCCTCCATGAGGTACACCGAGTTTCCTTCAGTTTCCCACCATGAAACCTCTAAACCTGCTTTTATCCATACTCCTTCCTTCTACCTAGCTAAAATAAAAAAAAAATAAAATAAAATAACAAAACCCAAAAAAACCCTGTTAATATCTGTTAAGCATTTATTAAGTAAGAGGCAGTATCTTGAGTACTTGACATGTATAGGATCCATTAATTCTCAGAAAGCTCTGTGAGGTAACTGCCTCATCAACAATTTCTTGGTGAGACCAGAGGGTCCCGGCAATGTGTTTAGTCACCCAACTGAGAAGTCTTAGAGCCAGGATTCAAACACAGTTATTCTAACTGCAGAGCTCATCTTATCTACCATGCTGGACCAGATGATTTCTGTTATTTAAGAAATTGAAACTCTTACTGATTCTGAATTTATTTCTATTGTTTTAAGTCAAGAGTTCTCGTTGTGAGCCCCAGACAGAAAGCCATTCTCTGGGAAGAATTTATTAAATGTTGTTGAGTAGCTCCTGGAATTGCCAGGGAACTGGCTGAATTCTACAAGTCAGGTATAATGCCCAGAATGACCAGCAGGACTGCTCTGATGAGGTTCTCAAGGCTACCTATGACCTCTAGACTCAGTGCTCCTAAGGCTGCCAGCTCTGAGTCCTGGATGCTGTCTCTGGCGTTGCTACCCCTGCTGGCGCCAGGCCTTGGTCAGCCTTGATTAGCCTCCAGCTGCCACCAGAGCCAGAGTCTCCCTTGCCATCCTTGCTCCCTGCACCAGGGATCCCAGATTCTCAGTTTGAAACGGGTGCATCCAATTGCGGGAGCCCGGTTCATGGGCTTGGCTCCTAGCTGTAAAGAAATTGGGAAAACAATGAATGTGCAGCATCTTCAGATTCTCTGCTAGTGAACCATATGGCCTTCCACCAAAAAGGCTCAGGTGGGTAACGAAAAAGAATGACAAATGTCTACTGAGGCAGGGTAGTGCTAACAGATGCCAACTTGAGAAAGGAAGTCTGCACAATGAATTCCTGGCCTCGGGAAGCTTGCAGAGGCTACACGGAAGACCCTGATTATATCACAACAGGAAGAAAGTGACACGGCTCCGGCCTGAGGAGCAGCTTTTCCCATGAAGGCTTAAACAACAGAAACCTGAGTAAGGAACAAAAGCTTAGCCATTGATATAAAACATATGATCTGTGTTTTAATTGCACTATCAAAACATCCCACTCTCCTCCAAAACACAATGTTTCTGAAAGTGCCCCCTCTACTGTCTCTAGGAGGCAACCACTTCTCTCAGAACTCTGGACTCTTAGGGTCATGAAGCAACACTTCCGAGGGCCTGAGGAACTTGCTGCCCGCGACTGCGCCACACCGGTGGCAAATTCCTTTGGTGAGTTGTAAAAAGCTCCTCGTAGTCCAGTGTGAGGTTTGCTCTGCCTTGGGTCAAAAGTGAGAAGGCCTGTTGACCCTGAATTATCATGTTTTAGACCATTTGTAGTACTTCCTTGCTCATCTTGAGGAGAGAGAAGAAAGGCAGCGGCCTCTGCAGAAGCAGTCAGCACGCTCTTCACGGAACCATGTCCTTGATGCTGGTGAGGAGGTATGGTGGGGTGAGGGGTCCCGGGGAAACAAACCTCTGCGAAGGCTCAGCTGGGGCATAGCTGCTGGATCCTCATGCCAAGATCTTCCCAGAATGGGTCTTTAGAGGATTTAGGTCTCTGAGTGTGGAAAGCTGGTTGAGAGCCAGCACACCTTCTCTGGAGGTGCAGGAACATTAGGGCTTTCTTTCTTTACCTGGTCTCTATTCACGCTTTGGAAATAAATATTTTCATATCGATTTTAACATCTCGCCGTTGCAGAGCAGCCACCTGTCACCCCTTGCCGCAGATCAACCACCACAGTTCCCCAGTCTCTGGCAGAAGGTCCTGCTTGCAGAGGAAGCAATTCAGCAGGGCTCTGGAAGACAGCCGAGCAGCAGAGGGAGGCCTCTGAAATCCACAATTTTAGACTCTCAGGGTGGGCATTTTCTTGTGGTGTATTAAGTAACACACCTACTCAAGTTTCTGTGTGAACTCAGTGGACAGCTGCCCTTTTAGTGAGAAGGGAATGCCTGCACTGTGCTCTGCCTCCCTCTGGCCCCCACCCTGCCCAAGTTCAAGCATAGGCTCCTTAGAGAAGGATGAACTGGAAAGAGCAGTGGAAAAAGAATGAAACCTCAATGATGACTCCACCGGCCAGGAGTTAGCCAGTCATGCAGAAGCCCAAGTGCTTGGGGGCTCACCTCTCACAGCCTCTGCATCGACCCCATGCAGAGGTAGGAGAAAGACTGCACGAACCCAAAGAGAGGCAGAAGCGACGAGAAGGAACCACTCAAAATGGAAGGGTGTCTGTCCTCATGTTTATCCTTGAAGAAATACCCAATTTAGGATGGAAAATCGTGGTTCAGAGAGTAGACTCTGAAGCCAGAATAATGTGGGTTCATATTCCTTCCAGAATTGGCATGACCTTACACATGTCTTGCTTAATCTCACTAAATTTCATTTTTCTCTTTCATGATGAAACTAATATAATGCAGCCTCGTAAGATTGTTATGGGAAATAAATGAGATATTAAATGCAAAACAGGTGATACCTGCTAAGCTCGTACTTTATGGACCAGTTATTTTAATGTTTTCATGGATAGTGGTAGACTGGCGTATTTAACAGGTCTCTTTTCTCTTGACTTGGTGGATGAGATATCTTTTCCTTTAAGGTGGGGAGTCATGCACTATTTACATTTCACATTTTACATCATACCATGTTTCTGCTCAATGAAAAACTCAAAAGGAAAACTTTTGGTTTGTGCTTCTTGCATTGTGCTTTGTGAAGTAGATGCTCTCCTCATAGGACTTCTTCCTGAAATGGATTCTGATGGGCTTAAAATATGAATTCTATGTGAGAGGGAAAATTTAGTACCCAAAAAGGGAACCCAAGAAGGAAGGTGAGTAAAGAGAGGAAAATGTGTGGAAATGCCATTTACCAGAAGACCCCCTTTCCCTCCTGTCTAGACTGAGTAATATAACATTGACCAATATAGTGTGTTATAGAAATGCTAATGCATAATGGAAGTGATGGTCAGACCTGAAGAGAGTTTACTTCTGCTTTTATCATGCGTTGCCTTTATAGCATGGACATCAGAGTTCTGCGGTGAGGTAGAAGGGCATGAAATATAGATTGTCAGGCCTCTGGGGATTCTGAGGAATGAAAGGTACTTAATAAGGATAAAATTCATCCTGGGCTTATTACCTTGCCCTCTTCTGTCTCCGAGTCTCTTGTATCATGAAATAAGTTTGGCAATGAAGTAGAAGAAAGAGATAATTTTAAATGATGGAGCAGGAAGTCTGTTCCTGGGCAATTTTTGGCAAGTTTGAGGATAAACAAGGAGGGAGATAATGAGACTAGCTCAGCAATTCTCCGACTTTCTTATCCTTTATCCCTTCAGTGAGCTTGTTTGGTCTCTCCTATTTAAGGAGAGAGTTATGGAATAGTTTTCCTTTGTTTCATCTCAGAAGGAAACTATGCGGTGGGAGGCAAAAGCAGAATGTAAAAGGACACAGGAAGCGACAATGAAGGAAGGACTGTCAAAAGGAAAGGGTGTCTTTGGTGGGTATATGATTTGGGAAAACCGGGATTGGGGGGTGATAATGTAGAAGGAAAAGAAACTACTTATATACTTCACATCAAATTTCTGTTCAGAATTTGAGGGCTCAGATTTCTTTAAACCTTTTACAGTTTCCCCACAGTCTTTCAACATATTGTGATTTCCAACTTGAAAACAGTTGACAAAAGGGTGATGAATAAACAATAGAAAAATTCTGTGCTCCAAACGGAGATCAAAAAAGACTTTATTCGGACACTTTTCAATTTAAAAAAGAAACTCCTTGGAGCTCCTGGGTGGCTCAGTCAGTTAAGCAGTTAAGCATCTGCCTTCAGCTCAGGTTCTGATCAGGGTCCTTGGATCAAGTCCCAGGTTAGGCTTCCTTCTTAGGTGGGAGTCTTCTTCTCTCTGCCTCTCCCTCCTCGCAGCTCATGCTCTCTCTCTCAAATAAATAAATAAATCTTAAAAAAGAGAAAAAGAAAAAGAAGCCCCCCTCCTTTTTTTTTTTTTTTTTTAACCATTGGGGAACACTAAACAATGAGAACAAATTTATACCTTTTAATTTTTGTAGTGAAAATCCCATTCTTTTTTTTTTTTTAAGATTTTATTTATTTATTTGACAGAGAGAGAGAGATCACAAATAGGCAGAGAGGCAGGCAGAGAGAGAGCGGGAAGCAGGCTCCCTGCTGAGAAGAGAGCCCAATGCAGTGCTCCATCCCAGGACCCTGAGATCATGACCTGAGGCCAAAGGCAGAGGCTTAACGCACTGAGCCACCCAGGTGCCCCGAAAATCCTATTCTGATGTGTGCTCAGATTTGCAGGGGTTGTGATATGTCTCCAATTATGCATTTGGAATTTCAAGCAAATCTCAGAATCACAAGTATCTAGATATGAAATGCACCTTCCAAGTCAACTCGTACAGGCTCCACCTGCTGCAGAAATCCCCTTACATGTATGACACCCGTATTTGATGCTAACAGAGCCTCTGCTTGATCTAGCACTAGTAACTCAAAAATTCCTGAGGGAGACATTCCTTTAGGAGAAGCTATCATTTGAGTCAAATTTTGAGTCAAATTTTCCTCCCTTCCTTCACCCTACCATGTACCACAATCTCGTTCCGTTCTTTGTCACTTCACATCAGAATTCTAAAATGAGCAACTCTTCTACAAGACTGCCCTCAAAGTAAGTGAAGACAATTCTCATTTCCCTCACTAGTTTTCTCTTTCCAGGTAAAGACATAGCTCCCCTTTCTTCACCCACTCCCTAACTGATATAATTTCCAGAAAATTCCCCATCCCCAAAATTTTGTAGAAGTTTCTTTCTTCCTTCATTTTTTTCCCTCTATTAAAAGGCAGACTTTCCTAGAAGAGCAAACAAAATGTTCTTTTCCACAATCTGATTGGGCTTAACCATTCCATATGCATTATGGCATGTGATAGTGGACTGTAAAATTTTTTATTGCTCTGCGTTTGAATAGAGGATGACTGCATTTGTTAAACAAGCTCTTTCCAAACAAGTCATAATAAAACCTTTATAGTATCCCACTTCATCACATAACTTTTTAATGCTTCTCCTTTGGTTTGGTTTTGGTCTTGGTTTGTAGTCCTTCACTTTTTTCCCCTTGAAGTATCAGAGTTTTTGTAGAAATTCCCATGGAGAGTTTCAAGTTGGAAACCTGGTCCTAAACGTCTTTTCCCTGAGACCCTCTCCTGGGCTTTTGGACTATGAATCAGGCCGTGTGGAAATAATGATGCCATCCATGTGGTAGGGCCCAGTGCAGGGCATATGTGCAGTATAAAGTCCGTTTATATATGGTTTGAAATTGTATCCCAGGGTTTGGAAAATGCAGAAGTTTATGTGATGGATATCATGACCACACATGAGGTGTTGTGGAGATACACATGTATCTTAAAATATACATAGCTACAAGAATATACATATCTGTATATATAATAATGGAAAGCTTTAAACTATCAAAGCCTTCAGGCAAATATTTTACAACTATCTAATAGCATGTATTTATAACTTAACCTCTTGACTTTGGAAGTTAAGATTTGGCACTGCCAATGCCAAGTAAATACCAGCCGTGATTCGTGGAGGAAATTCAGGCCATTGGCATCAAATAATTAAGATGGTCTTACTTTGAACATTCTCTCAATGGATAGAGGAAGTACAAACATTTTTAAAGCACCAAGACTGATTGTGAGATGCCTCTCTCTGGTATTCTGATTTTAAATGTTTATCTTTGGGCTTAAAGAAAAAGTCTCTGTCTATGAAAAGACTAGGATAAGTTACAAGATTTAATGAGTCCTTTCCCTCTTCATCACCCACACCCCTCCCTGAAACATTATCAGTATTTGTGGGGATGCTGGGAATAAGAAGATAAGCCAGTCGGTCTAGCTTCATTTAGGGAGAAGGATTCTGTAACTACTTTAAGGTATCAAATGGAGAACAGTTGGAAAAGCAAGCTTGATTAAAGACAGCTAACATCATTTCAGGAAGGGGAGTCGTGCCTAACTAATTTGTTGGAATTCTTTGAGGAAATCATTGCACCAGTGAACTGGCTGGGGGAAGGGAGGAGATTATGGGCTGAGTTTTTCAGAAAAGGCTCTACAGAATTCCCTACTGTTGGTTAAAATGTTTGAGGACTGAAGTCATAGAAGTGTAGGACAATTGGCATATTGGACGAAAAACTGGCAAAAGGGGAGGAAAGAAAGGGTAACTATGAACAGAAATGTGTCAGCCTTGAAAATGGGATCAGAAGAGAAGTTGCATCTGACATATGAACTGACACTTTCTGGGGTCGCCGAAGGTATCCCTCAGAGACATTTATATAGAAGAGGGTTGGACTGGGGGATGGGAGAACTCTGAGAGAACTGAAAGCAGATGTTCTTTTTGTGGGGACTTCTCCTCCACTCCGAAGGGCCCTGCACCATCCATCACGTGCTGGTGGTCAGCCTCAGCTAGGTAACTTTTTTTTTTTTTCCTGAGAGTCTCCAAAATAAATGCACTAAGCAATTCTATTTGATTTAAACCCTAGCATAGCATGAACCCAGAGCAATGTGGATATACTCTAAGGTGAAATTAGCTTTTTCCCTTTCTGAAGTTGTTTAGAGAGATGAGAAAGAGAGTTCATAAAACAGCATTTTTTAAAAAGATTTTTATTTTATTTATTTGACAGACAGAGATCACAAGTAGGCAGAGAGGCAGAACCTGATGCGGGGCTCAATCCCAGGACTCTGAGATCATGACCTGAGCCAAAGGCAGAGGCTTAACCCACTGAGCCACCCAGGCACCCCCATAAAACAGCATTTTATCCCCTGCTTTCAGTGATTAAAAATTGTGTCACCTAGAGATTGACAATTCTGATAGGATCATGTGGAGGCTTCCATCCTGTCCAACTCAATACTTTTCTTCTGATTTGTCTGTTCCTCTGCTTGTTAGTGTCTCTGGCAGTGTTCAGAAAGGAAACTGCAGGTTTAAAAAAAAAGTTAATTCAGTTTCAGGTCTTGCATCCTTTCTATAAGACAAGGTGAAATTCTAGGAGGGCTAACCATGAACTTTCCTTTGAGTGTTTTCTTTTCTATGATTATGGGGAAAATCCTCTGCACACGTGGACCCCAAATAACTCTCCTCATTGGTACTGGATAAGATACGAGTTTTCCCTGAAAGAGACAACCTATTGAATTTTATTTTCAATTAAATTAATAATCTGAGGAGAAGAATATCAGGAAAGTAAAGTTTGATGAAGAGAATTGGGGGGGAAGGTTTTCAAGGAACCAATGCCTCAGGGCCCAGATAGGTGACACTAATGAGGAGAAAGGTGAATCGCCCATTGTGGGAAAGGGGAGCCTGTGGTGCCTACAAGCACACACCCTCCAGGGAAAGCTGTCTACATCTGGGAGATGTCTGGAGCACTGGGCTTGCCAAACTGAAGTCTCCACTGGCTGGCTGAGGCCTTTGGGCCTCCTTTGGGGGACCTCTGGATTAGAGCAATGGTTTCCAAACTACTGAGACTGAGGACCACTTTTCAATGTTAAAAAAAAAAAAGTGAGGATTCCTAATATAATAGTTTCGTATCTATTGACTAAAAAAATTCACAGAAACAAAATGTTTTGATGCATTATTGTAATGTGCAAAAATGGGTTTTGTGGTATACACTGAGCCTGGTGCTGTGAATAGGAGATTGAACATAAAACGACCCCTCCCCTAGTCTACTGAGTGAGGCAACCAAGAGAAGAGATGATCACCAAAGATAGTTACTGAGAGAAAAGAAGTGAGTGCGTGGTGCTGTGGGGTTACATAGGAAGGGCAGCTAACTGAATTTTGGCAGAGCTCAGGGAAGATCTCCCTGAAGATGGGCAACTCAGCTGAGACTGAAGTATCAGGGGCAGTTGGTCAGCACGCGGCTGTATGTGGAAGAACAGATTCAAGCAATGGTTTCCAATAGTTTCTTCAATGGAAGAACAACATGTGCAAAGGTTCTGAGGTGAGAAAACAGATTTCCCTCTAGGAAATGAGTAGATCAGTGCAGCTAGAATAAAGGGAGGAAAGGTAGAAAGTGATAGGTGTCGAATCTAGAAAGAAATGCAAAGGACAATCACTGAGTAATCTGTATGTATTTTTCACAGAACATATTCATTTGGCTTTAAATCAACCCCCAAATGGCTAGATAAATCTTGAGACCCTGACCAAAAATGCAAGGCTCCCTCAGATTGGAAGTTCAGACTTTGGGAACCAAATAGACAGCAAGTGGACCTGTGTAGCCTAGTTCATTAATTTGCTAGGCCGGCCATAGCAAAGTATCACAGACTGAGTGGCTTACGTGACAGAAATGTGTTGTCTCACAGTTCTGGAGGCTGTCTGTCTGAATCAGAGTGTCAGCAGGATTGATCCCCTCTGAAGGTGGTGAGGGAAAGATCTGTTCTAGGTCACTCTCCTTGGCTTGTTGATGGTAATCTCTGTATTCACATGATATTCTTCCTGTATACATGTCTGTCTTCAAATTTCCCTATTTTGTAAGGACACTAGCATCTTGTACTAGGGACTATCCTAAAAACCTCACGTTAAGTTAATTACCTCTATAAAGTCCCCATCTCCAAGATAGTCACATTACAAGGTACTCGGGGTTAGGATGTCATCCTACGAACTTTAACAATTTAACTTGTCATACTCCAGTCAGATGACTCAAAGAGAGTTGGGGAACCCAGGGCATTTTGTCAACTTGTTAGAGGTACTTGGAGGGGTAGGAGGATGGAGAGAAGACAGCAAGAAAGAGGAAGAGAGGGGAGGGGGCTGCAAAGACCAAACTTGGCTCTTACCCTACTCTTGTCTCCATTTGGCCCAGCTCCATAATTCCTGACAAGCTGGCTGTACCAAACCACAGGAAGTAATCATTGCTTCTCACAGATAAGGAAAAGGTTGAAGTCACTTCCTTTCTCTTCCTTTGTACCGTCTAACAACCATCTTGCTAACAAAGATCTTCTCCAAGTCAATGCCTCCCTCTTGTCCTGGGAGAGCCTAATCCAGAGTTAATTTTGAACTTGGCTCTTTGGCGAGAGTCACCTAATCAGAGTATTTCTCAAGAGAGATGTGGTCTCCACATCCTTGTTTCCCACAGCAAAGAACCTCCGTTCTTAGGGCTCCCAGTCACTTGGGCTGTCCGAATTATGTAGTGTCAAAAAGACCACTTAGAACTAGGTACCCTTCCACTCAGTTTGGACAAAAACAAATCGAATGAAATAAATACAAAGAAGGCAGATTTCAGTCATATATGTGGATCCACTAAAGAAAGGGCAGTTAATAAAAACCAAACTATCTGAGGTGACTTTCAATACCTTTTTTATTTTTTTAAGGCTTGTTTAGGCAGAACAGAATCAAGGTTTCTCTGTGCCTCCATGGACAGCATCTTGTTAATTGCATTGAGGAATTCTCTGGAAAACGTCAGTTGATTTGAATCCTCCTATTATTTTTATTTAATTTCCAGATGTGCTCTGATGGTCTTTGGAAAATAAGCCCTCATGATTAATATCCCCAGCAGTGCTCAATCAGTAGATACTCTAAGATTGTAAGTGCTATTTCTCCTTATTTTCAGGGTCTACTTAATCTCTTTATTTTTCCTTCGAATAAGAGATGAGATTTCATTGTAGCAGGTGAAAGAGAAGAATGCAAGGTTTTTAAAAATGAAGATATGGCAACTTTTTCTGAGAAAAGCAAGTAAGAGTGTGGGATTAGTTTTCCTTCCTGTTCTTGGCAATGACTCCTAGGGAGGTAAGGTAAGAGAAGAGACACTTTGGAAATAGAACTCAAGGCCAGGAAGGAGTCATCCATTTTTTTCAAATAAGGAGGTAAAGGAGAAATGTTAACTGGAGGCTAATTTTCTCAAGTGAAAAAGGTATGATTAAGTCTTAGATGCTTCACTTCCAGGCCAAAACATCATAAGGATGTCTGCCTCTTCTTCAGCAGAATCTGAAGTCCATTTTCAGCCCTGTACCCAGAAATGGACTTGGACATGTCTATGCATGACTGTCTGTAGCCATGCCAGAGGCCATCTGAGAGACACATTGTCACGGCAGAGTGCCTCCTGATATTCAAGGGCATGGTCAGGTAGATTTCCTTGGAGCCCAAGACTAATGTTTCCCACTTACGGAGAGAGCACAGGGGCAAGTGGTAGAGCTTAGACCAGTGCCTGGCATGTGAAAAGTGATAACTATAGGGCCAGATTTTTGACAGAAAATTACCTGGGAACAGGTTAAAGCTAAAAGCAGATCGGTTGTAAGTTGGTTTTCCAGCTTTCTGTCCACCTTTTAACAAGCAATTCTATGTAAATGAGATTCCATGAGCCCCAGAGCTGAGTGAAGCATATTGTCATTTTCATCCTTATTCGTTCACAAGCCATTAAAATGGAGATTGTGCTACTTGGGAGATAAAGTGGAGCGACTGATAGGGACAATATATCAACAAAAGTTTATCATGTGCAAACTGTGCTAGGCTCTGCACACTGTTCTGTTAAATTCATTCATCGACCTTGAAATGTAGCCTTGGAAAGGCAAAGTGATGGGGGTAAAGTCACTCAGTTAATGAGTAGACAATCAGATTTTTTAAAAAATATTTTATTTATTTACCTGACAGACCGAGATCACAAGTAGGCAGAGAGGAAGGCGGGGGATGGGGGGGGTGAGAAGCAGGCTCCCTGCTGAGCAGAGGGCCCCGATACGGGGCTTGATCCCAGGACCCTGAGATCATGACCTGAGCCGAAGACAGAGGCTTAACCCACTGAGCCACCCAGGCACCCCAGACAATCAGATTTTAACCCCACACCCATCTGACGTCAAAGCTGAGGTTCAAACACTCAGTTTGTGTGGACTAATTGTTTGTCAAATGTTTAGTCTTGATGATGGGGAATCAAGAGTTATGGAGCTTTTTAATCCATGTGCAGTTAATTCTTGTTACTTGCAGTAGTAATGTGAGGTATAAAGTCACCATAAACACTGAATTAACAAATACTGAATGATTACTCCTAGAAGAAATGTATGCTTAGGTTCCTCCAAGTCTCTGATCACAACATTTTTTGTCAAGCAATCAATACATAATCTTGCCTTATATGTATTTCTATTTAAAGATCTTTTACTTAATATATGCTATTGATTCATGAACACTGAACTCATGGCCAAAAGCACCGTAACTTACGTCTGAATAAAACTTCTCTGCATTTTCTTCATAAGGCACTTCACAGCCTTCTTGCACTTAGGAACATTAGACAGTGCTACACGTGGGGAGGGGCATTTTAAAAAGCAAAATTGCCCCCAAAAAGCATAAAAATGCAAAAACTTGGCACTAAGTAGACCACAAAAAAGACATTTTTCTACTGCATGGGAGCTGAAACAAAAGGGCAGGGTTTCATCTTGTTTAGGCTTAGGTAGGAATGGTGTGTTGGGCATCTCGGATTTTTCACCATTTTGTCCATGTTGGTGAATAACTACAAGAGAGCTGTGAGTATTGATTTTAGGGTGACAAATATAGTGAGTAGGCAAATTTGTAATTACAGAATCCATGAATAATGTGGATCGACTACTTCCTGGCATAGTTATTAAGCTAGTTCAGGCAAAGAAATCCCACATTTCAGAGGAAAAATTAAATACTGCTATTTCATTAGCATGTTTGAACGCAAAAACCAGATAACTGCTAAATACATTCCTTTAGTTTTTGCTTAAGTTCTGTGGGTCAAAAGACGCAACTCGTGGTGTACTGCATTGCTCCATATAGAAGATGAGTTTTATCAGAGCACTTATCTCTGAAGTTTCTAAAATTTCTTTTAAATTAAGTTCTTAATGAACTTTCTGCCTCTTGAAAGAATGTTCATTAAACAGAATATTCTATAAGTGGAATACTCAATCTTAATTTTTATTCTTCTCATCATTTCTTCCAGATGCCTCTGGATAGCTGCTCCACCCAGTTTCAGTCAAGAGTAGTTATCATCGGCCATTTCCGCACCGTCCAAACCCTGGTTTGGAACACAGCTTATATGAAACTTCATAGAGACCACCAGACTCAATCTTCTCCAATATCAGAAACAGGAGGAATTAAGGGCAGCATATTTGGTTGACCACTCACCTAACACACATAATCATTTTCAGAAAACTCGATGAAACATGAAAATCAAGATGCTAAAAACCAGAGAAGGTATTACCTAATTTTTTCCTCCCCATGATTTTTTTCATAAAGAATGATGGGTGACTAGTTGGCTAATAATGGTGGTATCTATGATATCTAATCTCCATAATATCTATGGAGAAGAGGCTGCTTTTCAGAAAAGTTTGCCTCTCCTTTGACTGATTGACATGGAAGACATGCTCTTATTTCTTCCTAAAGGTTAAAGTCAGTCTTTTAACCTAGAATTGAAGATTTCCCATGATTTGGACTCAGTTTTCAATGCATTCTTATCTTCCACCACTGCCTAATTTAAAATCTCGGTGCCAGTCATGTGGCTATTTTAGATAGATGAAGAATAAGGCATAAAGAGTAACTGTTAGGAGTTTAGAGTCTATCGGAGGAGGTAAGACTAATACGCACAAAAATGAAAGATGTAAGGGGTTATATGATTAAGATTCATTAATGTGACATAGACATAGGGTTTATGCAAGTTTGAAATCAACACACACACACAGAAAGAGAGAGAGAGTAAGAAAATGGATCAGTTAGGGAATGCAAGGTAAATTTAAAATGGTTCTTGAGGAATGGTAAGAATTTCCACGGATCTGAGGAAGGGGTGGATTGGAGGGAAAGAGGAGAGAAGAGTGAATCCAGATGAGGGAAACCAAAACAGTGAATGTTTGCAAGTGGGAATGCGCAAGACCTTGGTGGGGCTGTAAACAAACCAGTGTGAATGGCAAAGGCAGTGCGTCCTGAAAAGTAAGAGGAAAAAACTTGGAGACACAGGGAAAAATTTAATTGAAGTGGGCAAATTATTTTTAAAAATAGGGGCAAAAAAAAAAATAGGAAGGAGCATTGAAAGTAGGTGAAGTAGAAAATGTAAAGCCAATGAAGGCTTTTAAGAAAGCAACTTGCACTAAACTATAAATCACTGAAATAGATACTTACTGATTTCTTACTATGTGTAACAGGATTTTCTGCATCCCACCTGCTTTTGACAAATTCTTTTTGAATGCCTATCATGTACTAGATATGACAAAAGCGACAGAGCTATATGGGAGTGAACGAGATCAGAACGAAGATCAAAATGGTCTTTATATTCCTGGAATTTATAGCCTAGTCATATTCATTTCCATTATGTTTTTCTCTTTTGACTCTACATCTCAGGTGGGAAAGTCCTCAGTGAGTGACACTTTCATCTTTCCAGATTTGCAAATATGTTTGAGTTCAACCTAACCTTCCAAGAAGTTGGTACATGGAAGAAGCCTTCTCTGTCCTCTCCAAAGTGGACAGGAGCCCCTCAGCAGTCCTCAACACCTTATGCTTCTCATTTCCAGATAGTATTTAGAAATAGCCCACTCTTGTCCTATCAGCTTTCTTGGCATCTCCTGTCAACCTAATCAGACTAGACAAAAAAGCACCCTGGGGCAGAATCTTCCCTCCTCTCCACATTACCACTGCAGGTGCTCAACAAATGTTTAAATAAAATGAGTAAATGGAGAGAATGAATGTGAGTTTTCCTTATCTGGATTTTTTTTTTTTCCCTTTGGGGCAATTTTCCAGAGAGAAAGGATACATCTAGCACAAGGAAGGAAGATAAGTTCCATCTTTATGTATGTGATAACACTTTTGAAATGTGTTTGGTTGTTCTTATCAGGCTATTTGGAATGTGGTAACGTAGAGCTAGATGTCTTGCCTTAAGGTGATTTAAAAATGACAAATCTCATGCATTTTTTTCATTTCCTTAAGGGCTGTAATATTAGCCCACCCCATAAATCAGAACCGTTGGTTCTGTCTTAATGCCACAGGTATTTCTGTAATACAGACTGTTCAATAAATTCTCAGGCAGTTATTGGTAAAAACAAGACAAATCTGATTTAACTGTAGGCATCCTCTTGGAACCGTCTAGCTCTGAGGTTTGGATTTAAAACACTTTGATGTCACCATGAGACTTGTTACTTCCAATTCATTGTCTATAATTCTCTTTGGCAGCCTTGCAAAACAAATCTTGGAAAGCGCAGAGAGAAAGCTATTCTCTTCCTAGAAAACTTGGAGTCTTTTTAATTCACTCTGGATGCCAAGGACAGTGAATGGAAGTTTTTGTCTTGTTTGTGTATTTGCTTGCCACTTGGCTCACTCATTCTTTTATTTGTTTTTTTAATGGATTACTTATTTATTCTTTCGATTTTCAAAAAAATAGAAAATATCCTCGTTTGGGCAATGCGTTCATCAAACTCTAGGTGGCGCCCCACGAGGAACCCGTGGGGGTGGGGGAAGGAGTATGGCCGCAAGAGCTCTCAGAATGTAGTGAAACCACAGAACACCCAGGCTGATTCTGAGATGAGGGTGGGAGCTTCCCGTGAGGGGGTGTAGGGTGGGGCAGAACAGGATGTGTGCTTGGGTTTCATTTGGAAAAAAAAATACATCATATTACAATATAGTTTACTTTCATTTTTCTGGTTGAAAATGGTATGAAAATGCCCAACTTTCCTTGACCACCACCCTCCTCGCCTCTTGGATTAGGTTGCTGTGCCTTGTAGTTCTTCATTGCAGTCGTAGCACACTTGTAACTGTCACAGCATTTCATTTGATTACTAATTATTAACCGATTTAATTATTTGTTTAATATCTTTCCTCTGTGGACTGTCTGTTCTGTGGGGGCGGAGATGTGGCTGCGTTGGTCCCTGCCGTATGCCTGGTGCCCAACAGGACACCTAGCAGGGGGTAGGCGCTCACGAAATATTTTGTCTTGTTTGCTCATTTGACTGCGGCTCCATGCAGTTCTTACATTTGGTCATTTGTCTGTTCAATCCTCTATGGCCACCCTTTCCCTTCCCAGTGCCGCCTACGCTTCATCTTACCCCGCCACCCCCCTCCATGCTGCCCTCCCAATCTTCCCACCCTACCCCATTCCCCACCCATCACTACCTTCTCCCATTTATCTTGCGTGTGTTTAAGATTTTATTTATTTGAGAGAGAGAGATTGAGAGAGAGCACATGAGGTGGGGGAAAGGCAGAGGGAGAGGGAGAAGCAGACTCCCGGCTGAGCAAGGAGCCTGACTCAGTGCTCTGTCCCAGGGGATCATGACCTGAGCAGAAGGCACAGGCTTAATCAACGAAGCCACCTAAGCACCCCTTATCCTGGGTTTTAAAATTTAACAGACATGAAAAAGTGGGAAACTAGATGTCTGAAAGCAACTTTCCCAATAGTCAGATCTTCAAAGTATAGGGAAAGAATAGTAAAAATTTTAGAAAGGGCAGTTTTGACAACGCAAAAGAGAAAGAGGGACCTCCCCGACAGCCATTTCCACGGGTATCATGGCTTTCCCCAGCAGGTGCCGCCCGTCCTGGGTTTGGACAGCTGGAGGCGGGAGAGCCCTTCCCTCTGAATGGTCTGGACTGGGGACAACTGGCAGGAATCACAAGTGGCTTCTTGGCACACCCCAGCAGTACTTCAGCTTTCATAAACGGCTCATCTCTGGAATTGCAAGGTTCCAGTGCATAGGGGTTTCCCCTTTGTTAGATCCTGACCTGCAGTGCTGATCCGAAGCCAAAGCCATTGGTCTGCCTCTTAAAGGCAAAGGAAGGAAGGAAGGAGGGGTGGGGGGAAGGAAGGAAGGAAGGAAGGAGAAGGGGGTAAGTTGGAAGGAAGGTAAGGAAGGAGGGAGGGAGGGGGGAAGGAAGGTAGGAAGGAAGGGAGGAATAGAAAGAAAGAAAGAGAGAAAGGAAGGAAGGAAAGGAAGGAAGGAAGGAAGGAAGGAAGGAAGACAGAAAGAAAGAAAGAAAGAAAGAAAGAAAGAAAGAAAGAAAGAGAAAAAAGGAAATCAAAAGTTTGTAGAATATTGATTGTTATTCACAGACACCTAGCATGCTTATTTGTTAAAATACATTTTAAAATTAGTGTGAGTTGAGAAAAAGTTACTATGCCATTGACAGCCTCTCTCTGCTCCCCACCAAAGTGATGTGAGTAGAAAGACAAAGGTTTGTAAGACTACAGCTCCCAAATCCTTAAATTATTACCTACCCAAGGAACAAAACATCTGGAAAGGAACTTTAAGTCACAGATGCCAGAGCAGAAAGGCTCTGAGACAAGTGACTTGCTGAAAGCCACTCAGTTCAAGAGTCAGGGCCAAAACTCTGGTCTTCCGACCAGTTCTGGGCCCTTTTCTTTCTGTGTACGAGCTGTAGTTTTTCGGTTTCTGTTAAAAGGAGTCTCAAACAGACCGTGTGCTATAAATGCATTGCCTCAACTCATTCTCTTGTGTAAAACCTCACAGGGAAGCTAACTTCTGATGGTGAGGGGAAAATATTGTATCCTTTACAAAATGGTCAAAAGAGAGACAACTCGATAGCATAAAAATGTCACATCCCCCACCCCCCAACTGTGAAGAGGAACCTAGCATTATTGTGTGGACAACAAAGAAATAAAGAAAAAAATAGTGTGTGGGTAATAAAGAAACAGATCCCTGTTGATTGCAGATGTAATGTGTGCCTTTGAAAAAAAAAAAAAAAGAGTCCAAAATATTTCCAAACATTCTCACATGGACTGCCTGCATCTGTCCTATGTAACCTGAAAATGATTTATCCTTGTGAAATCATTTGTACAAACCTGCCAACAATATGAATGATATTGTTTGTCTACTGTCTCAAAATAATTGATTTTACATACATTAAGCTAATTAAAATAGCCAGGCCCTTTCTTTGCAGAAAATCCACAAACCTACTTTTAATTGTGCCTCAGAGGTCAGGAAAGCAGCTTATGGAAGAGTCTAGGATTTGTTTCAACCTATTAAGATAAACCCTAAAAATGTGTTTTTAATACATTGATAAAAAGTACATTAAAATATTTGGTATTTTTAGTCAGTCTCCAACTTACTAAAGGGTCCTTTCCCAAAAGTTAGTGGGTAAATGGGTTGTCTGGAATTCAGAGTGCATTTTCCCATAGAAACAATGTCACCCATAGGACTTAGTTCCCAGACTACCCTTAAAGCTCTGTTTAACCCATAGTGTAGCAGACTTCTGTGCATTTTAAAATTATCCTTTGAAGTTTAATATTCTTCATTGATTGGTTCAAAATAATTGGTCAATTTGTATGTTATTTTAAATGCTAATTCCTAGAAAGACCAATTTCAATTCCAGGTTTTCTCAATGGCAGATGGATAGTTTTGAGTAATTTCTGTAGAAGGCTTTTGAGGGGTACTTTCAGGACTCTAAACAGAGATGATGCTAGTTCTCTAGTTGTTTAATTCCACCTGATCACTTATGATTAAAGGGGGGAAGCAGAGAGAAAGGTCTTGGGTCCCACTTCAACTTCCGCCACCACGATGGTAACAAGACAAGAAATGAAAGAGAAGGAAAGGAGCAGAGAGGTTAAATTCTGTGCATGGGCATGTGAACAGAGAGTCCCTAAGCCTTGAGTGGTGAGGAAGAAGGGATGGGAAGGGACATTGGTCTGTGTTTTCATAAAGAACCAGGACTGGCCTTGGGCCTCCTTATAACAGAAGGAAAAGGAAAGTATCAGGGGTAGTCCTTTGTGATCATACGCACTGATGCTTAGGATATTCAGTAGGAGGTGTTTGTTGCTCAGGGGCAAGAGTTACCTGATTTAGGAAGAGTTGGACTCCCAGTTTGAATCCATACACATCTATTAAAGACTTAATGTTCTAAAAGCTGGGGAGAAAGGGTCAACTACAGAAAATATCATGTGATCATGCTTGACTTTGTGGAGATAATAATAGGTAACATTTACTACTTGTTTTTACTCGTCTAACCCTCACAATGATTCTATGAAATGAATCATCACTCCATTTCACAGTTGAGGAAACTGAGGCACAGAGAAGATAAATAATTAGGCACAAAATTATTTGGCTAGTAAATGGAAAGGGGGTCAATATTTGACCCCAGGTAGTCTGAGGGCAGAGCTCGTGCTCACAACCATCATGCTATCCCCTGTGCTGACATTTCTCTGGTCAACACTCATGTCTCTTGTCAGCAATTTCTTCTGCCTCAACTACATCTGGGATTTGGAATACTTTCAGAGCAGTGGCTGTGAATGGAGACTGGAAATGGAAGAGGCATCCAAGGTCATGCCTTTCAGGCTCCCTTCAAATTCTACAGCTACTGTGAAGAAAGTTGCATTCCCACAGAGAACATGTCAGGCTGGAAGAAAATTATGACAAAAGGTCTCCAAAAAGACCTCTGAAACTTGGATCTTATCTCATTCTACAAGCCAAAGCCAGTTTCCTAAATCAAAGAATGAAACAAAGTACATCTTTATCAAGTATTGTTTTGACATTATTCCCCTTTGTATGACTGGACAGGCACTCCCATTGTCTCTTCAAATAATTTTTAAACACTCCTGAACTTTGGCTTGGAGACCCTCCTTTGAAACGAATTTTCCTCCCTGGACATACTACGTCATATTTTTTTATTTCAACCTGGCAAAACTTATTATCCCTCATAAAACTTTACCCTCTGTCTTCTCTAAGCCATCACATAAACCATTCCTCCTGATTATATGTACCTCTTCTCAAGCCATATCCATTACCCTGTCAACTTTCCATGGAGGTTAATCTACTAGTGAAAATTTAAGTGGGCTCCCGGGGCAGAGTAGTCTCACTGTGGACTGGGCTCAGACAGCCAGTCCACGTTCAAATTCCAGTTCTGCCCTGTGCTTATTGTGCCATGTGGGGTGAGCTATTGGACCCATGTCACGGTTTCCTCACCAGCAAAATGAATACTATACTAATGGTGCCAGCCTCACAGCTGTTCTGAAAACTGAATGAGATCTTGCATGTAAGGAACTAATTCAGGGTAAACAGTCATAAACATGAACAACTGTTAGTCCCCATTATTATAATTCTTTTGGAGTGCAAAATAATCAGAGATGGGTACAAAGAGAATTTTATCCCACCATTCTCTAGAAGAATGAAAAATGAGAAGAAATGGATGCCCAACCATAGCTGAGTTTTGCAATCAGTTATAAGTCCAACATTGGGAATTGTTCAGACTATATTGGTGACTATTTGAAAAATAAACAACAGAATCTGTAGAGTGTGATATTGGCTGGGGTGGGGGGAAGTGGGGAGTAGGCAGAAATGTTGCTTAGAAAGAAAACATGGGAAGGGGCACCCGGCTTCCTCAGTTGGTTAAGCATCCGACTCTTGATTTTGGTTCAGGTCATCATGTCAGGATCATGGGATAGAGCCCCGCATTAAACTCAGTGGGGAGTCTACTTGAGAGTCTCTCTTCCCTTGCCCCTCCCCCAGCTTGTACACACGTGCTCTCTTTCTCTCAAATAAATAAGTAAATCTTAGAAAAAGAAAAAAAATGGGAAAATCCTATACCAAAAAGTAAATTATAAGCATTTCCACAGAGATAATGTGTATGGAGTGAGCCTAGGTATTGGGATTATAGATGATTTTTTAAAATATTTTGTACTTTTCTCATGATTTCTAAATCATATCCCTTTTATAGTTAGGAAAATTATATGCTATTGAAAAATACTGTATATGGTTTAGTCTTCTCTGATGATCTCTTTCTGGCTCCAGTTAATTCAGACATCCAGCTTCTCTACCTCATTTACTGCCTTTCTTACTCTAGAGATTTATATTTCCTCTGCACAGCTGTAGTTGGTTTTGAATAGTTGACAGAGTCTGTAGTCAGTGTCTAGTTATATTTACGTGAGTCCTCTCTCCCTCATCAGACCACATTTCCACCAGAGTGTTTTCCCTGTGTTTTCTCTATAATTGTGCATAATGACTTGGAAGATCTTCGTCCCAAATTTTAACTGAATGAGGTCGTGGTAAATAATTCAGGGAAAAAAAAAACTTGCTTAAATTGGCTCATTATTAACATTAACATTTATTGGGAGCTAGGGCTCAAATGTTAGAAATGGAGGGGCTTACCTACCAGTTGGGAATCAGACCTTGTACCTGAGACAATGCTACGTATTTATGCAGCACTTTCATTTCCTCTGGGGGCACAGAAATGTCAGATTTTCAAGGCCTCTTGCATTGAGGAGGGTCATATGACTAGCTCTGACCAGTAGAATGGAAGGACAAGTGGCGTATGCTACTTCCAGGCCCTGAGTCATTGTGTATGTTCCTCCATGATCTCCTGTCTCCCTGCTGGCTGCATGATGTCAGCTTGACCTTGAAGCCACAACATGGTAGAGTCACAAGATGGAAAGGGCCTAGGTCTCTGAGAAGAAGCACCCCAGAAAATTACCTAAACAGAAACCTCTGAAATGAACAGTGTTATAAACTTAAGACTTCTCTTACATAAAGGCATTGAGATTTGAGGATTATTTGTTCCTCCAGTAACTCTACCCTAATAACATAAAATTATATAAATAGTAAGGAATTCAAGATAACATATTCTAAGTGTCAAACAAAAAGTAGTATATAATAATGCTTTACTTTTCTCCAAGACCATTTGCTTCCTTGCTTTACCCAACCTGCTATAAATCTTGATGAGTAGTAATATATCCGTTGTTGTGTCACCATTTAAGAAACTGAACTTCATCCTTTGAGCTAAGCTCCAACCAAGATTCTCTGACTCCAAATACTGTGCTCTTCCCCTATTGCATGCCAACTTTTTGCCTCTAGAACTACAAAGTTCAGAGCAGTGACTAATGACTGAATTACTTATACAAAAGAAAATGTCTTGACTAACTTGTTTCGATGGTATTTCTGAGGCATGTACTACAAGAAGTTAAAATACGACCACCAAAAATAGAGTTCCAAGGACAACTGAGTTCGGGGAACACTGGATTAAACAAATGTGACCAGCAGTTTTCTACTTACTGCCAAGTTCTCAGAACCTTTAACTTAAGAGGGGGAAGCTCAGATGGGAGTGGCATGAGCTTGTCCCTTACATTTGACTATGGAACTCTCTTACCATAAGTCATCAGGAATAGTGGGTGCTGAACTATACTTTGAGAAAGATTGTTCTAGATAACTTTCTCAGTTCTCCATTGCCCCCCACTTCTACTTTAGTTTGTTCCCTTTAAGAGTGTATTTCTCAGCTAGTGTTGGGGACAGCAAAATTCTCAAATAAGCCCATTTAACCAAGATCAAGGGGTCCTCTGGGGGATTTAAAAAATGGCATTTATTATTATTATTATTATTTTTAGTTTATTCAAAATAAGAGCAGAGCACATCATGGTTACTGGAAAAAAAGAAAATATAAGTAAGCAGGAGAAAAAGAGATGCAAATCAACCAACTCTTATTGAATACAACCGGTATACTCAACCTGCAGCATTTACTACTGTGGGGGGCTGCTGGAGCAGGAGAGAGTAGGATTTGAGGAGGATTAGATAATTTTATGAGCGTGACTAACATTTAAAGCTGTGTGAGCTAGAACAAAAAAGATACAAGGAAATGAAGTCTCATGTTCCAGGATGTAAATGGATCGCATGTGGAGGGAGGGGCGAGAAGGAATTCCCACCCCGCAGTCCAGCGTGGGATATTACACAATGCGCCAGGTGCAATAGGCTTGACTTTCCCTCTTTATTTTCCTTTTCCTTTTCTCTGGTACATCTGATTCTGGCTAAACAGGAGGTGGGGATATTAGCTCTGACAAATAGCGATTTGATCCCACAGGGCAACTCCTATTGAAAACCAAGACAACGCAAATATTTTCAATTCTTCAAGTTGAACCCAGACTAAGTATTTTGTTTAGTGGGTGATCTTTTTTGTTCTTTTATTAAGGGAAGATCATTTTATGAGAGCTAAGAATATTTTTATTCCTAGCATGGGAAGAATTTAAAATTCCCAACCAACACATTGTTCAAGCAAATAAAATGAACTGGAGCGTTGGTGCAAGGTAAGGTAAGATCATCTTAGTTAGCTGAGACTCTTGAGGGAGGATGAGTGGGATCTTGAAATGGTGGCTATTTGAAAACACTTCTTTCATCTTAAGCAGAAAAATGAAATGTGTTTTTGAGCTGTGGTATTCTGAGCTTGGTGATGATTGAAGGCCCTGGAAGAGGAGATGGCAGATTTTATTGGGCTGGGTGGGTTCTCACCCTCCATCTCTCTCTGGGAAATTTTGTGAAAATATTCAACTCCAGTGGTTCAGTGAAAAACATTTGGGCCCCAGGGAATCAATGAAAGCTAAGTTTTATAGAGTGAATCTTATCTGAGACCAGAAGAATTAAGACGCAGAACTATGGGAGATAGAAAACAAAAGAAGTAGCAAAGCCAGCCTCATGGTACAAAAGCTTAGTCTTTTAGCTTAGAATGAGTCAGTTTCTTGACATTATGGTTTTGTCTATTAAGACTAGGATAAAGAATCAGTCACGTCAGGGATGATGGGCTTTTTTCATTGCAGAAACTTGGTTGACTTTTGCCTGAAGTCTGAATGATCTGGATGTGTGACAATCCTGCATCCCAATAAAAACCCTAAATATCATTTGTGTCAGGAGGGATTTTTCCTCTTGATACCCAGCAATCTTTCTGAACCTATGCAGTGACAGAAAACTCCACCCTCCAACTCATCTTTCCTGGCAGAGCCCACTTCCCATAATAAAAACTTGAAATTTTAGATAGTTATCCCATTTGCCAAGTTTATCTTGCACCTACAATTGGCTACATGACTCAGTTCTGACCATTTCTAGCTTGGGAGATCGTAGGAATTACTTTTCTTTTTGATAAAAAGAGAGAGATACGAGCAGAAGGATTTTTTTCCTCCTGCTACCCCTACTTCTTCTCTTTGATGTAGTCTTGAAAGACTATGATGCTTAAAATTGTGACCATGAAATAATAAGCCTGAGGATCAAAGGCACCACTGTAGGGCTGACAAGGTGACAGGGCAGAAACATCTCGATGCTGTGATGTTGTCCTTGAGCCACTGTTAAAACCATGGGACCATGCATCTCCTTGTTTCTTGTTGAAGCCACTTTCAGGTGGATATTCCATTATAGCCCAAAGCCTTCTAATTAAAGACATCAGTGAAAAGGTGGCTATGAATTTCAATAGAGCGTAGAACCCTGAAGAAACACATGGCCTCTGGCCATCTTGAGTCTCTGATATTCATAGACGTACATTAACATATTCCTCTTGGAGAAAGTAGACAACCAGGACTTGCTTGACTGTGGTGGGAGAATCCATTGACTCATGTTGGCCCAGCCCAAGGCCAGGAACATTCATCCTCATCAATGCTGAGAAATCAGCAACCATGGATATTACAATTCAATATGAGAAAGAAAAGGAAGATTCTACTCCACATTTTGCACAATGTTTCTTTACCTTTTCTTTGTTTCTTACTTTGACTTCGGACAACTTCTTTTACTTTCTATTTTGTCAATTCTGATGTTACTTCTGGTAAAGCAATAAAAAGAAGCTGGCTGATTGACTCAGAATGGTGCCAAAAATGTATGTATGGAATGTTAGGATATGTTCTATTGAATAAGCAGAAATTTAGTTAATCTTCAGAGGGATCCAACATTCCCCTCTCCCCAATACCATCATTGCCCAAATTTCACACCCTCTAGTCCTACTAAGCGATTTCCCAGACTGACCTATCTTCCACTCTTCATATCCTAAACTAAAAATCCAAAACTATTATTATTGAAGATAATACAACTCAAAGGTCTGGAAGAAATTCTGCTCTAGGGAATATATCCACTTTAAAAATTTGTTTATTTCAGAAATTCTTGTCCTCATTTCTGTTCTTTAAGAGTTTGAGTTTCATTATATGTGAGCAGGGAATTATGATGTGTGCCGTATTTTATAATTTAGGTAATTTTGAAGACATGCAACTTTTTTCTCTTCCATCTGTCAGATTTTTGATTAATAGTAATACCATCCTGAGCTCAGCACAGAATCAGAACTGATGAGCAACCAAGGCATTCAAAGTTCAGTACTGAAAGTAATGCCCAGGAAATTCAGTTTTCTGAAGGACCAAAATTTAGCAGTTGGACCTGAAATGTGTAAGAAGAATTAAAAGCCAACCAGAAAATGCTGTTTATAATGCTACGAAGGCCTGCTTCACATGCAAGGGACTTGGTGTGATTTGTGTTGTGTGGTTTTAGCTCTGTTGATTGTTTTTGTTTTGTTTTATCTAAAGGCTTTTGTGCTTTTGTTTTTCAGATAAAAGAAAGACAATTTTGCCTGAAAATAAACAAGCAAGGCTCTGCCCAGCAACCAAGTGTGACTCGTGCAGACACTGCTCTTCCATTGGAGATGTTGTTTTATCAAAGGTCACCTTTCCTCTGTATGACACAGGCATGGCCAGACATAGCCATTTCTCAGGGTGTGGAGAAAGCCTCTTGGTTCCCATCAAACAAAAGGAGCAGTCCTTGGAAGCTCAGCAGTGAAGCCACCATTAGCTAGATGGGTGAGAGGTCTCATGATGATTTATCATACCTTACCTAGAAAGAGTGCAAATCAGGAAGCTTTCTGCTTCTGTTTCTTCTGTAGCTAAGTAGAGGTTATAACAATGCAAACTTTCTTCACAATGCTGCAGTAAGGAATGATTATTCAAAGTAATAATAAAAAGATGCTCAATGTCAATGAAAACAACAGTGAGATGCCAGAAGCTCTCTCATTCATTGTTGGGGGAAATACAGAACAATACAACCATTTTGGAAGACAGTTTGATGGTTTCTTACAAAACTAAACCTATTCTTACTATACCATCCAATAGTCATGCTCCCTTGGCATTAACCCAAAGGAGTTGAAAACTTATGTCTATACAAAACCCACACATGGATGTTTATAGTAGCTTTATTTGTACTTGCCAAAACTTGGATCTAACCAAGATGTCCTTCAGTGGGTGAATGGATAAACAAACTGTATTATTATCCAGACAATGGAATATTATTCAACATTAAAAAGGAATGAGCTGGGGTGCCTGGGTGGTTCAGTGGGTTAAGCCTCAGCCTTCGGCTCAGGTCATGATCCCAGGGATCCTGGGATCGAGCCCCGCATCGGGCTCTCTGCTCAGCGGGAAGCCTGTTTTCTCCTCTCTCTTTCTGCTTCCCTCTCTGCCTACTTGTGATCTCTGCCTGTCATATAAATAAATAAAATTTAAAAAAGAAAGAAAGAAATGAGCTATCAAGCCATTAAAAAGACATGGAGGAAACTTAAAGGCATAATAGTAAGTGAAAGAAGCCAATCTGAAAAGGGTACATATTATATGATTCCAACTATATTACATTCTGGGGGGAGGAGTCAAGATGGTGGAGAAGTAGCAGGCTGAGATGACATCAGGTAGCAGGAGATCAGCTAGATAGTTTATCAAACCATTCCGAACACCACAATTCCCACAGGAGATTGAAGAGAAGAAGAGCAGCAATTCTAGAAACAGAAAATCGACCACTTTCTGAAAGGTAGGACCTGTGGAGAAGTGAATCCAAAGTGATGGGAAGATAGACCGCAGGGGGAGGGGCAATGGAGCACAAAATCAGAACTTTTAAAAGTCTCCTCCACTGAGGGACATCGCTCCAGAGGCTAAGCTGGGGTGAAGCTCATGTGGGGACAGTGTGGTCTCAGGTCCTGTGGCGTCACAGAAGGATCAGGGGTGTCTGAGTGTTGCAGAGCTCACAGGTATTAGAGCGGGGAAGCTGGCTACAGAGACAGAGCCAAGGAGTGAGCTCTCAACTTGGGGTTACCTTAAACGGTGATCCGTGGCACAGTCAGACCACTGCTTTGTGGGCAGAGACCCCACAAGATCCTGGGGAAGAGCGCAGGGATCTGCTGGATTTGGAGACTCCAGGCAGGGCTGTGTGCCAGAGACAGAGACGCTGGGTCACAGTCTGGGTGAGCTCGGAGCGCGACTGGAGGCCAGAGAGATGGGAATGATTGAGCACTTTTCTCCGAGGGTGCACTGAGGAGTGGGGCCCTGAGCTCTTGGCATCTCCGGGCCAGAGATTGGGAGGCCGCCATTTTCATTCCCATCCTCCAGAACTCTACGGAAAGCCTTCAGGGAACAAAAGCTCCTGAAAGCGAACCCTAGTGGATTACATAGCCGGGCCCCTGGTAAGGGCGGTACAATTCCACCTCAGGCAAAGACACTTGAGAATCACTACAACAGACCCCTCCCCAGGCAAAGACACTTGAGAATCACTACAACAGATCCCTCCCCAAGAAGATCAGAAAGAAACCCAGCCAAGACCAAGTTCACTTACCAAGGAGAACAGCAAATTCCAGAGGAGGAGAAAGCAAAGCATGGAATTCATGGCTTTCTCCCCATGATTCTTTCGTCTTGCAAAGTTAATTAATTTTTTTTAATTTTATTTTTTTCTTATGTTAAATTTTTCAACTTTTACTCTTTCCTCTTTTAACATTTTTTAACTAGTTTATTACTCTTTCCTTTTTTAACATTTTTTAACTAGTTTATCTTAACAATACCTTTCATTAAAAAAATCTTTTTTTTTTTTTGAACCAACTATATTACGTTCTGAAATAAGCAATGTTATGGACAGAATAAAAAGATCAGTGATTGTCAGGGGCCTGGGGGAGGGAAGGAGAGATTAATGGGGGGAACACAGGGGATTTTTAATGAAATGAAACTATTATGTATGATACTATAAGGATGGATACATGTCATTATACATTTGTCCAAATACATAGAATGTAAACAATGGACATCCAAAGAGTGATCCATAATGATAACTATGGACTTCGGTTGATAATGATGTGCCAATGTCACTTATTGATTGTAGCAAAGTAGAGTATGGGATGTTGATGGAGGGGCAGGCTGAATGTGTGTAAGGCAGGGTGGAGCAAGGAGAAGAGTTATGTAGAAACTCTGTACTTTCCACTCAATTCTGCTGTGAACTTAAAATTGTTCTAAGGGGCGCCTGGGTGGCTCAGTGGGTTAAGGCCTCTGCCTTCGGCTCAGGTCATGGTCCCGGGGTCCTGGGATCGAGCCCCGCATTGGGCTCTCTCCTCAGCGGGGAGCCTGCTTCCTCCTCTCTCTCTGCGTGCCTCTCTACCTACTTGTGATCTCTGTCTGTCAAATAAATAAATAAAATCTTAAAAAAAATAAAAAAAAATAAAAATACAGCCTGGAAATTAAAAATAAATAAATTTTAAAATAAAGCATTACCACACAGAAAGTAAGTATAATCACATAATCATACATAAATTAATAAAAATAATTATTTCATGAATGCTTTAGGATTAGGTTTAGCCTTACATAACAAGAAAAACAATAAAATGGTCACTTAGGAAAAGTATAATATTTTCCTCTCATGTGAAATAGGTATACAATTTGGTAGTCCTGGGCTAGAATGGTAATACCACAGAGACTGTAGACCGATGGCTCTCACTTTAGCACTTAACTACTCTCCTGTGATCTAATATGATTGCCAGAGCTCCGGCCATTACATCTGTGTTCCAAGAGGCAGAGATTGAAGAAAGGGAGAATAATGGCATGCTTCTTCCATAGAGACATACTGGAAGTTCCATATTACACTTCTGCTCCTATCTCATTAGTCAGGTGCTTAGACAAATAGCCACATCTACCTATCAAGGAATCTGGCAAGTTGTTAGCTATTCAATTTATATTAAATTCTTTAAAATAAAAATAGAAATTTGGCTAAAAATCAGTGCGCTCTTTCTATGTAAAAAGGGAAGAAAGAATATTAGAGTAGACAGCTAGCAATAGTGCTAGATATGGAGATAAAATGCAGTGCTCGATACAAAGTCTACAAGGACATTAGATCAATAGGGTAAATAAACATGTAAGCACACTGACATTATATATGGTGGCAATGTGTTAATGATAGGAAGATTTCAAAAGAGGACACGAGTTTGCCCAGCTGGGGTGATCAGTGAAAGCCTCCTAGAGGTAAAGACACTACAAGGACCTAGAGGAATGCAGAGAATTTGGGTAGTAAGAGGTGGAACAGAGGGCAAATTGGTATGAGAATGACATGAGAGAAGGCTAATTGTTGTCTGATAATGTGGGTTAGACCTGTCATGCACATATTTTATTCTATGCAGGCACAGACATTTCCTAGGAAGGAGAGACTTATGTCTGTAGTTTGGGTACTTACCCTAATGACATCAGTTTCTCTCTTCATAATCTGTCCATCATCTGCCTAGGGTGGGGAGTGAGGGAGAATTCCATTCAACAACACACAGTTTGAGTATCTCAGGCAAAGGGACTCTTTTTTTTTTTCTTTTTGTATTTATGATAAAACACCCAAATATACATCCAAGTGGGGATTACCAGTCTGGGTTGGATCCAAGAGACTTCGGTTACCAGAACTATTTCTCATCATAAATCCCCAAACAAGTTGAGTTTTTCACTTCCTTTCCTAATCTGCCGTGGAGCACAGCCGAGTTGCTCGAAGTCATCTACATTTTGGCAGTGACTACAATTCCAAGATGATGGAGCGATTCTTTTCCATATACATCATTATTATTTCTAGTATAAATATTTATCAAGCACTCACTGTGCAATAGAGAACAGCTCCTGCTTGGTGGTCTTCCCAGATGAACAAAATAAACACGAGTAGAGGCCAGAAGAAGAGGTGGGACGAGAGCCTCAGCTGGTGGGAAACAATAGGAACTGATTTTCCACCCCATCCTCTTTTGTTCCTGTTGGATATTACTTGCACTCCACTGCCATAGTTCAGATATGTAAATTATGTGTGCTTTTATTTGTTTAATATGTACTTCTAGAGGGCTTTCCACATGTGATGCATATTCCCAAGCTCTTTACAAATGTCAACTCATTTATTCTTCACAGGAATCCTTTGAAATAGGCACTAAATATTATCCCATTTATAGATAAGGAAACTGAGGCATAGAGTCATTTGTCCAAGGTCACCAAGTAGTAAGGGTCCAGAACAACACCATCTAACAGAACTTTCTCTGATGTCAGAAGTGTTCTGTGTTGTCCAATAGGATCATCACTCGTCCTATGTAGCTATGGAGAGCTTGAAATGTGGCTTATGTGTCTGAGGAACTGACTTTTTTATTTTAATTTTTAATTTATTTAATTGTAATTAGCTTAAATATAAGTAGCCACATATGAGGGCTCCTGGGAGGCTCAGTCCGTTAAGCATCAGACTCTTGGTTTCGGCTCAGGTCATAATCTCAGGGTCCTGGGATTGAGTCTCACATGGGGCTCCATGACCAGCAGGGAGTCTCTCTCTCCCTCTGCCCTTCCCCATCCCACCCACAAATAAATAAATAAATCTTAAAAAAAAAATAGTGTAGTAGCCACTTACATCTGCCTAATGGCTACAATCATTGGTCCAACAGCTATAGTCTATATTCTGGGCTACTGTGCTAGGGTTCCTTCCCCTCTTTCTTCTAAATAGAAGGCCAAGAACATAGGGGGATTCTTTTGTAAAACAGAGTTCCTGCCTGGTGCGTTCACTGTCTGATTATGATAAACAATGTGAGATGTGAGTTTGTGGGAGAAAATGAGCTAATCACTCACATGGTGCCATTCCGCATTTATGAAGACGACTACAATAAAGCTCTATTTCCACTGAAAATTTCTCACAATTTGTAGCAGGTGAGAAGGTCAACAAGGAGAGACCGGGGGACTGATTAGGTCATGTATAGTTAGTGGCAAAGCAACATTTTAAGGAGCAAAAGGCAATGTTACAGTATCTTGTGTCTGCTTGGAAAGGTACAGAGTAGAACAAGGTCATGTGCGGTGTTACTCTCAACCCTCACATTCCCATTTCCTCTTTCCTTCTCCATCCAGATGCACCTGATTGTACTCTCGTTGCAAGGCAAGCTCCAAGGTCCTTGAAGACTGCTCTCACCTCTCCATCTAAAAGCAGTCTCTCTAGCATGACTCTGTCTTTCTTCTGATACGTAATCGGCTCTCTACTACATCATTGCTCTGCGAGCACAGGCCCTCACTCTCCCATGTGCCCTCAACTCTTTGAGATCTGATTTATCTTTGTGTGGATTGTCCGCAAAACCTGCACAGTTTCTTGCTCACATTCCAGAGATTATTTTAACTTTTGTCTCTGGTTCCCTGTGGGAAATTCTAGCTTGTGCTTTTATTTTGGCGTTGACTGCAATGTATTGGAAAATTTGATAATAGTCTCTCTCCCCAACAAGATTATAAGCTCTTTCATAATAGCACATATCTCAAAACAGATGCTCAATGAAGAGTGAACAACTATTTGTTGATTTAATGGGCATTGTCAGAAATGGGAAGTGTATTTCTGTCTTTGGTTGGAAACAAAACAGAACCCTCCTCCAGCAGAAATGTTCTATATGTGGTAGTTTGAGCATTGAGTTATACCAAACTACATTTACTATTTTATAATAGCACGGTCATGCGGAGGGACAAAACGTAATTGTCATAGACACTGAGTACATTTTCTTGCTTAACTTTGCTCAAAGAACACCCGTCATTGAAAGAGAGTTGGATTTTAGTGAACTGCACAGAACCCAAAAGAGAAAAGAGGCGTGAAACATGGTAATTAGGCAAGATACTGAAAATTTCTACAAGTCTCTCAAGCTCAAACTTAAGAGACTACTTTGGAGAAGTTTAAGAAAGTGTATGTGAAGGATGTTATGACATTAGGTAAAGTGAGGGAAGGAGCAGAGGGAGGCTGAGATAGACCAAGATCACTTTACCAGCCTTTGATTTAGTTTAATTGATCGAACACATATATACACATAAGGTAGAAAAAGAATGAGGAGATGGTGAAATTGACAAACATAAAGTACTGTAACAGAAATTACCGTAGGTTGCCTTGAGTAGGAGTGGAAAAGTTTGTTATACTAGGAAATAGTCATTTAAGTGGAAAGATGGTTTTTCATGTCTTTTATGGCTTGTTGTAAATGATTAATTAAATACTCTGAGTGTTTCATTAAAAGCATGCATTCCTTCCAAATTAAAGCGTGTAGAGGCTCGTTATAAATAAATTCATTGGGTGAATGAAAGGAGCATTTACTTCTAAATGAATATTACTGGCAAATTTCATTCTTGACATTGATTAAATAGGCTGAATTTATTTTAATGTAAAATACGAACAAATTACAAGGCTAATTCGTTTTCTACCGTAGTGGTTTTGCATTATTTTATGCATTTAAAGTGATCCAACAATTTTAAGAATTCACTCCATAAAAATCATTTCATGTTTGAAAATAAAAGAATGGATAAGACATGCTTCCTGCTTCACACTCATGTTCTACCTTCACACTTCATAGAACAATTTTAAGTGCCTATGATGTGCAAAGCATTTTCTTGGATGCTGTAGACAATGGAAAGAAAAATAAGACTTATTTCTGCCCTCTAGAAGCTCAAAATGTCATAAGAAAGACAGATGCATAAAATAACTCTAATATAAGACAGACTTAGGTAAGTAAGTGCTAAAATAACAAAGGTACAAAGTGCTTGGGGAGTCTAAGAAATGGGGGGGATTAAGTCTGATGGGGAGGGGATCAAGAAAGGCTTCTTGGAGGAGGAAGGATTTAAGCTTGGCCTTGAGAGATGGCTGGGAATTTAACAAGAGGCTCAGACAGAGAAGAGGAGAGAGAGGGTTTGTGTGGTCTGGGTTGCCGGGTTGTTCTACAGAGAGGTTTCAGTGTTTCTCTGGACAATTTTGAACTGTCATATGGAAGAGACGTGTGACACAGAAAATACACAGATCAACCAAGAACCGGTCTGCGAATACCGCTTTGTGACTTCAGAAAAAGAAACCATGTCAGGCTGGGGTGTGGGCTACAGAAGTGACAGGTATAATTAGACATTGAGCAGGTCCACATTTTTTTGATTAATAAGTTTGTTCTTCTTTTGCACCGACTCATGGGCCTAAAAGGAACCTCAGGAAGTTACAGAGGTTGCCCTTGACTGTGGTGTTTTTCTATGTGGTTCCCTTACCCTTGGCCCCACAATGTGAGCTCTTCAAATGCTGAGACCACATCCTTCGGGTTCTGCATGAGGACCAATACAATAAAACACAATGGCGGCATCGATAGGAAAGGGCTTCTAATAACAAGCTTCTGTAGCAATTTGTGTCTCTCTCCCAGCTCTTTCCAGCCTTCCTGTGCAAGAAGAAAGCTGACCCTTGAAAGGATTCATGCTGCTTTCCTACCATCTTGCATTAAGAAAGTTATCCCTACCTAGCTACTATTTAGAAGTCTAAAGTTTTAGCGTGTTAGATCTGGAGGGACTGTTAGGAATAATCTAGCCCATTCCCTACATTCTTCCTTTTACAGTGGAGGAAAGAGAATCTTGGGGAGAAGTGATTTGGCTAAAGTGACACACTGAGTGATTGGCTGATCCGAACCAGACCCATAATGTAAGTCTTTAGGTGTCCTAACTTACAGATCAGTTTCTTCCCTCTGCACCAGACTGGCTTCTTTATATGTATCAATGGGTGTGTGTGTGTGTGTGTGTGTGTGTGTGTGTGTGTGTGAATACTTCCAAGAGTTCAGCTCAAAGCATTCAGTAGGATCATATAAAATAATGTATGCTAAACTAAATAAGTTAAATGCATTGAATCGAAATCCTCCCACTTGCAAAAACTTTAGAATCCTGGGAATTTCTTGAGTTGCAAGAAAGCTCAGCCCCCAGGACTTGCAGTATAAACACTGTGGCTAATTTGTTGAAGTGAGATGCCATTGATGATTCTCCCTGCCTTGAGAGATGACAGGGCTCCCTGACGGAACAAAGCAGATTGCTGGGTGAGAGCAGACTGCAAAAAGTGATCAGGAAAAGACAAGACATTTTACTGAGACAGATAATCCTTCTTGAAGAGGAGTTGGGGGGGGGGGAAGACAGCTAAAAAGGAATTCCTCCTGTAAAGTTCGGCTTTCAAAGGGCAACCACTTCTCTGAGCTCTGCCTCTGCCCCCAGCATGTTGGACAGAAGTTGGGGGGAAGCTTGGTGAGGCTAGTTGTTCAATTCTACCGAAGTGGTTGTAGGAACATTGAGCAGCCTACTTGAGAGGCACCCCGACACTTGACCTATGCATTCGCTATCTCAAAGCCAGACAAGAACAAAATTCAACAGGTTTCCTTTCTAGCTCCTTGTTAGTTACTTTTTTTTTAAAGTTTGTGCTTACAACCAAAAATGATACCTGCTCTTATGCTGAGTTTCTTATCAGAAAAGAATATCCACAAGCCTTTAGTTTTGTCCTTTTGAAGTGGTGTGGTTTGACACTGCCCTTTTGCTTTCCGTTTGCTTTTTAAATTCTATTAATGTTGGCAGCATCATTCAAATGCATGGAGTATTTTTTTTATTCTTTAAAAAATGCTTAATTGTTTCCATCCATTGATACTTTACTTCTCTTGCTACATAATAACTTTTTCCTGCTTCTACATAGGATTGTTTCATCTGATGTTAGAAGGACAAGCTACTTTAGCAACCCCTTAATTCGTTGTCCCATTTTCTGGAGGCAGGAATTCCCAGGATTAACAGACGGCCCAAAACTCACACAGGGAAGGAGGGGATGTACCCTGGCTAGGACTCACCTCTCTGTTTCTACCATTATGTTCTTTACTGCAAGGTCCTTTTGCCTTCGTTAGAACAGCGCCTTAAATCATGTTTCCCCCGGGAAATATGCCTCCCTTTAGGTTTTTCAGGGTGCTCACCTTCAAAGAAATTTCAGAAAAACCACAAAATGCCTTCCAATTCTGATTTAGTGGAAGGTGGAAAATTTCTTTCCATTTTTAAATTCCAGAGAGGAGAGCCACTGTTTTTAAAGTCATTATGTTTATTTGTAACTCTATTATGCTGGTTTGTAATGAACTAGTTCTGGGTAACAAACAAGCCCCAAAACTCAGTGGCTTATAGCAACACACATGGACTTTTTGTTCCCTGGCCTGCAAGGGATCAATTTCAGGCCGCGGGTTGGGTTCAAGTTTCTCTCATTCTGGGACAGGAGGCTGGTGGAGACTTGCTCATCTCATGCAGATGGTCAAAGCCCAGGACAGCCTGGCCATGTAAACCAGACGAAAACCTCTGCTCAAAACACAATTGCTCGTGTTGCTCTGGTCAAGGCAAGTCACGTGGCAAAGCTCAAAGTCAGGGATGCAAGCCCACTTGCTCTTCTAAGAGGCATTGCCAAGTAATACGGTGAGAGGTGTGGACATAGACGGCTATTCTAGGGTGGGGTGGAAAACCGAGTGAACATTCCAATCCAGCAGTGTGACAATTCAAAAGAGAAAGGAAATACCACTTTTCCTCTAGAACCAGAAATTATACTACTGAGTCCTCGGGGATGACCAGAATAAGACAAAACCTCATTTAAAATGTCATTTTCGAAATGCCTTTATTTTTCCTATATTATTGAGCACAGGGTTGATTAACTAGATAGTCAATGAATTTTTGAGAAATTAAAAAAAATTCCATGTCCACTTTAGTTCACTCATGGATTTATTTGGTCCGGGAATATTTATTTCGTGCCACTGTGTGCTAGGCACTCTTTGTAAGTGTATAGGATACATCAGTGTACAGGAAGGAAAAAAAAAAACAAAACCAAAATGTTGCCCTTTTGCACTTTTGGAGCCTCTGTTCAAGCAGGGAGAGACAAACAATTTAAAATAAAACACAAATAATGAGTAAAGCCTGATATGTACTTTAAACAAAGAACAGGCTAAAGGTATTAAGACTCCGGGTGTGGGGGACGGTCTATAATTTTTCTGTAGAGTGGTAAAGGGTAAGTCTTATAGCAAAGGTGACATTTGCCCAGAGACTTGAAGGAGGTAAGGGGTTTCTCACCATTTTCCCCACAGCCAGAGTTCCATAGGGGGTCCTCAGAAATGATTTTGAGTGTGAGTGTTGGGGGGTCATGCTCGGGGGGCGACAGTATGAGTGGAGGGCTTTGGATATGCCCCCACCTTCCCCTAGCAACAACCAGAGCGCTTCCAAGTCTAAATGTAGACTTAGTGATAGATTCCTTTTGGGGAATATCTTGTCATCAAAAAAATTTACAGATGTTTTAAAACACTGTGTTAGATTGTAAACTCATCAGGGTCGAATATCTGGTTGAAGATCTTGAATAAGAACTGTGGGAAGTTGATTAATCATAAATATTAATGACAGTTCAATTTTGTGATAGTCAACTACTCCTTCTGTTCTCATCTCTCATTCTTTTCCTCTTGGATTTTTCCTCTAGTCCCATGGCCTTAAATACCATCCATATCCTAATGTCTCAACTTTATATTGGCTCTGGCTCCTTCACTAGACTCCAGATGGTTCCACCTGGGTAGCTCTGATGGAAGGTCTCAAACTGAACATGACCAGTCCCCACCACCCTCTGCTTCCCAGTCCCTACCACTCCTCTGCCTCCTTCACTGTCTTGGTCTCAGCAAATGCACTAACCCTTATCCCTTTCTGGCACCTGCAGCTCTACTCCCAAGTAGCTCTTATACCTGCTACTTCCCTTCATCTCCACTGTCATCCAAGTCCCATTATCTCTTGCAATGACTACAGTTATGGCCTCCCAGCTGGTTTCCCTGCTCTGCAATTAATTAGCCATATTATAGTTGGGTTGTCTTTTAAAAATCAGTAAGTCATATTGTGCCATCGCCCTCTGATGCTTTACATGATAATGTAAATAAAACTCAAACCTTTTACCATCATCTACAAACCCCAGCAGGATCAGGTCCCTGCATGTGTCGGTGACCTTTTGTACCTCCTTCTTCTGTATATACCACTGTAACACACCATGCTGGTCCCCACCTCAGAGCCTTTGCACCTGCTGTTTTAGCTGCCCAGATGGCTTTGCCCCCTTCCCCACACATCAAATTTTCATGTGACTGGTTCCCACAACTGATCCTCATCCTAGCTCAAATGTCTGCTCTTCAAGGAAGCCCTCCCAAACCACCCAGTCATTCTCTATCATGTCAGCCTTCATAATACTTATCACTGTGCCCAATTACATTGTTAATTTATTTGTTTACTTGATTGTCTTCTCCACCACAAGAATGAAAGCCCCCACCACAGCAGAGATTTTGCTGATAGAACCCAAGGACCTAGAGCAGTGTCTGACGTATAGCAGGTGTTTGAAAAGTATTGACCAAATTAACAATGACTAATTTCATGCCTTTTCAGAGATGAGTGTTGCTAGGAAGAAATTGGAAAAGGCACCATAGCACTGAGTGTTGTGGAAGTGGTGGTGTGGGGATAGGGATTTGTGGCTTCACAGCAAGGTGAAAATGGAAAAGAAATGGGAAGTTAGGAAAACAAGTTTTTCCTGCTGTGCAATTATAACTGGGTCTGGTGCTAGATTTTGGTCTTCTTGACATCTCAGATCTCCTTCCTCTATCTGTATCTGCTAGGTTCTTTGACTGCAATCTAGGAAAACCCACACTGCAACCAAAAGAAAGAAGAGGGAGGGAAGGAAGAAAGGAAGGAAGGAAGGAAGACAGGAAGACAGGAAAACAAGAGGGAAGGAAGAAAGACAGGAAGGGAGGGAGAGAGAGAAAGGAAACAAGAATGGAAGTGAAGGGAAGGAAGGAAGGAAGGAATTCACAGATTAAAGAGTAGCTCATAAGCTGGTAGTGAAAATAACAAAACCAGGTCTTTGTGCAAGAACAACTTTGAGGATCTGAGACCAGGAATAAATGGACCTTTTTTTCAGTACACTGAGGTTGAGATAAAAGGATTGCAACAATTTCTTTTTTTTTTTGGCACTTTATTCAGGTTTCACTTCCTGGGGTAAGAGTGTCTGACACAGCTTCAGTCCAAAACCTACTCCTGGATGCAGGCATGGAGTGAGCCCCGCCATCAAAAACCCAGTGGACTGTTATCAGAATAACAGGTAATGGATCCGGGACAGGCAAATATAACAGCCGTCCACTCCATTCCATGAAAGTACCATAGGGTGAGGTGTTTCATTTTAGAGTGTCACAATCTAGTTTGCAAACAAATAAAACTAGAGGTCACTTATCTCAATGAAGGAAACATATTATTGCTTGGAAAATAAGGCATCCTTCCTGTTGACCTGCGAGAAACGAACAGAGATGTATTCCTAGTCATGCATTTTTCTCTCCTGAGGCCCATTTTAAGATCAGTGTCTCTCATCTTCTGCAAACTGTTAGCTGGAACAGCGCCTCTCCTACCTCCATCAGGGCACTGCTGCTTCCTGACCACAACGTTTCCTCTCTTTCCACCTCTCCAGATTTCAAAGCAACTTGGACAACAAATTTTAGCGTTAAATAAGATAACTCTAACTATAAGCCTTGGGTAATTTCCTATCAAATATAAATGTGTTCCTACAAGTAAAAATGTGTGTGTGTGTGTGTGTGTGTGTGTGTGTGTGCACACGCATGCACGTACACATGTATATGTTAGGTGAACGTGAGAGGATAGGGAAAAGGTGAAAAAAAGGACAAGAAAACTTAGGGAGGAAGTCTCAACAATGGACAAGCAAAGAGAATATCCCTACAGTGAAAACATTTTATTTCCCCCCTTCCCCAAGTTCATGGATTTTTGCGTTGTTGGAGCTAGGAGATTTTGAACTGTAAAGGAAGGTTGGCTACATAAATATCCACTTTTATACTAACAGATACATAATTACTTGTTTGTTATTTCTTCAGCAAACTTCACTGTGACCTCACTTGCACTAAGCACAAGTGAGTGATTCAGCCATTTTTCCCACCCCCAGGATGCTGACAGGGTAATAACAGAGGCCAAGAAACAGGTGGAAATACCAGAGACCTGGAAGAGTGTTCTTTGAGACGGTGTGAGGGGGAGGGAGTTGAGGGTGTCGGGGGCTCCTGTCAATGAAAAAGAACATGAGGTCTTCAGCAAGAAACTGGACTTTCAGGCGAGAGAAGTCCATTCTCACTAGTACATACACAAGCTTGAGCTCAGAAAAGGACAGATTCTCCTCCAAGAGGAAGAGAGCTAGTAAGGCCTCATGAGAGCCACTGAGAACAAATGAGAAGAGTGGAAAGGAGCGCAGATCAAAACCGAGGCGGGGCCCGGTAAGGAAGCAACTCTCTCTGCTGGGGTCTGGAGCTGAGTGGGAAGGTGCAGAAACAAAGCCTGGTTTTGTGGAGACCAAAGCAAATACAATTTTGAGGGCTCCCTTGAAGAAGAACAAAACAACTGTGATTATAAAATAAGGTTGGAAAGTGAGTTTTTATTTACAAAGAGAAACTGATACACACTTTCATACTTGTTTTCCTAATTTTTATTTTTTGGTGGCATTTTTCTTTTTGGTTATTCATTCTTTATATAAAAATTACTGTGTGGTATCATTCTCTAAAGAGTGAACGGGAAAATAATTTAGTCTTTATTCTGTCATGAATGATTGTTTTAATTAATTTAGTGGGATAGTTTTGACTGATTGTCAACCTAATCAACCTTTGGCTTACAATCTTATCCATCTAAAGATCAGAAGAACTGTTCCCAGATTAGCATCTGGCTCTGTGTGTTTCACCCCTTGTTCCTCCTCCAGAGTCTCACAGGTCTTTTTGGCACCCATATGGCCTGGTGTAGGGTATCTTCTTACCATCATGCCCTGTTGGGTCAGCAGAGCAGTACCTTTGGGAGTAATGCTGGGAGCCTTCTAAGCCTGAGAAGATAAGAAATTGTTTACCTCTACACAGAATTGTCTGTGAACCACAAAAACATATCCTACTAAATCCAAATTATACTCAGTGTTTGCTTAGCTAGATGCCAGAGATACCTCTGGTCACTCTAACACCACTGAACATGAGGGCAAGTAGGACAGAGTGAAAGCTGATGTAGAAAGAGACAGCGGTATTAGTCAACTGTAGTCAACTCTTGTTCTTTCACAGATTTTATTAGCTGTAGGGCCAAGCAAGCACATTACATGGGGCCCACTTAGGACCTTAATGGATAACTGTGCAACAGAAGGACTTTGAAACTTGTCAGACCCTGGACTAGGCCTGGCGTAGTCAAGAAACCTCAGAGTAGTGCCCCAATGTGCAAAAACCACTCAGGAAAACAAAAGGAAATATAATCCAGCATGTTAAGATCTGGGAAAGAGTCTGCTACCTTAAGAGGAAGAGAAATAAGTGAGATTTTGGAAAGGTACATAGGGTTTCAGCCAGTGCCCAGATTAGCTCCAGCGTCTGCACTTGTGACTGACTCATGTGTATGTAACATGTCCCCGGGGACCCTGTATAAGTTATCAATTGCTACATAACAAAGTACTCCAGAACTTAGAGACTTGAAACAACAATGTATTCGCACACAGTTTCCCAGGGTTAGGTATTTGGTAATGCTTAGTTGCATGGCTCTGGTGCAGGGTCTTCTGTGAGGTTGTGGTCATATGTTGGCTGGGACTCATCATGTGAAGTTTCAGTTGAGGCTGGAGAATCCTACCACTTGCATGCCTGGCATGTTAAGACTGGTTGTTAGCAGGAGTTCTGAGTTCCTCACCACAAGGACCTTTCCACAGAACTGCTTGAGTGCCTTTATGATGTGATGGCTAGTTTCCTCCCCAGTGAGAAATCCAAGAAGTAAAGGGAAAGCCTCAATGTCTTTCATTACCTGATCTCAGAAGTTACACTCTGATGAGCAGACATGTTGCCAAAGAAGACATACAGATGGTCAACAGATACATGAAAAGAAGCTCCTCATCAGGGAAATGTAAATCAAAACCACACCTCACCTCACACCTATCAGAATGGCTAAAATCACCAAGTGTTGGTGAGGAAGTGGAGAGAAAGGAACCTCATGCATCTCAGGTAGTAATGCAAACTGGGGCAGCCACTGTGGAAAACAGTATGGGGATTCTTCCAAAAGTTAAAAATAGAACTACCCTACAATCTAATAATCACATTACTTTGGTATTTACCCAAAGAATATGAAAACACTTATTTTGAAGGGATATGTGCAGCCCTATGTTTAGTGCAACATCATTTACAATAGCCAAGCTGTGGAAGCAGCTCAAGTGTCCATTGATAGGTAAATGGATAAAGATGGGGAATACACACACACACACACACATACACACACACACACATACACACACACTGGAATATTGATCATCCTTAAAAAGAATGAAATCTTGCTATTTGCAACAACATGGATAGATCTAGAGAGTATAATGCTAAGTGAAATAAGCCAGTCAGAGAAAGAGGAATGCCATATGATTTCACTCATGTGTGGAATTTAAGAAACAAAACAAATGAACAAAGGGGAGAAAAAAGAGAAAGACAGACCAAAAAACAGACTCAACTTCAGAGAATAAACTGATGGTCACCTGAATGGAGGTGATTACAGGGATAGGGGAAGTAGGTGTAGAGGATTAAGAGGGCACTCATCTTGATGAGAGCGGAGTCATAGATGGAAGTGTTGAATCACTGCATTTATACCTAAAACTAATATAATGCTGTATCTTATTTACACTGGAATTTAAAAACATTTCTTTAAAGGTTTTATTTATCTGACACAGAGATAGAGGGTACAAGTAGGCAGAGCAACAGGCAGAGGGAGAGGGAGAAGCAGACTCCCCACTGAGCAGAGAGCCCTCTATGGGGCTCAATCCCAGGATCCCGGGATCATGACCAGAGCTGAAGGCAGACACTTAACCAACTGAGGTGCTCAGTTTAAATTAAAATTAAAAATAAAAAAAAAAAAGTTACCTTTTGACATTTCTGAAAAATTCTATTGGTTATACCAATAGATTATCAGTCAGCTGTATTTCCTAGAGGAGCCAACCACATAAGAGTATGAATACCAGGAAGTGGAGATGAAGGACCTTTGCGGGATCTGGCTTCCACTGACCATCCACCTTGTAATATAGGCTAATTTTGTACAGCAGCAAAGCAAAGTTTGGAAATACTGTCCTTAAAAAAGTCAGAGAAGGCCCAAGATCTCAGGAATGTGTATGCATGTGTAAAGGGGGTGGGAGTAGAGGGTCTCCAGCAACCATGGGCAGAAATCTGGCTCACAAGCTACAAAGAAATATAAAGTGTGACTTGATTTTGTAGATGCATCTCTTGAACATAGAAAAGGAAATAAATCCTCAAAGGCCACATTACCAGTCAGTAGGGTTAGAACCCAGCCTTTGGTCAAGTTACTCCCTTCTTATAATCCTTCACCCCATCCTTCCTACAACACCTTGTCCCAAAGAAGGAGTCTTGTGTTTGGAGATACCCCAAGGGGCCCTGCTTTACAAAGTACTGGACATAAGTGGGGACACAATGAAAACTTAAAAAGTAAAACTCAGAGTTCAAATTGGTTTCTGAATGTTCCAGACATGCAGTGCCAACTTGTTTATCTTCTACAGAAGTTTAGCCTTAAGTTTTCAGAACACAACCTTAATCCTTACCCAGACAAGGCCTTCCCAAGCCAATACCAATGTAGTGCTGACTGTGTGCTAGACATTGTTCTAGGACTTCTAGCTATGTTGACTGATTTTAATCTTTACAAAAGTCTCATGAGGTAGGAGTGCTGGTGTTATCTGCATTTTAATGCAAATTATTGACAAGCTTACAGAGCAAAACGATTGTTCTAGGATTCAAATACAGGAAGTTTGATTCCTCTGGAATTTGTTACATCTTTGTCTTTGTCTTTGTCTTTTTTCCCTCGCCTGTTCCTGCCTTGGTGGTGCTCTTTCAGTGAAGCTGACATTCGATCTTCATGTTTGTCAACATTCATTAATAAGAATTCTTAAGTATCTGCAAACGTGAGGCCCTGAGCTAAGAACTCAGTATAAATTGATTGAAGAAAATAGATGTGTCTCTGCCTCCCTGATTTCACTTCTAATAGGATCAAAAAAACCTCAAACGAAGCAATAGATAGATGTATTTAAAGTTCATAGGTTAATAAATAAGGACACAGCTTGAAATAATATTAAATGTTACAGTGGAAGCAAATAGGGTACTCCAATAGATAATCCTGGTAGGATCTATTTAGACCTATGGTCAGGGAAGTCCACCTTTTACTCTGAAACTGATATCTAAAGGATGAAAAGTCTAAAAATGAGATAAGGGAAGAGGTATTCTAGTTAAAATGGCAGATAGAAGACATTTTTCATCCTTACCTCCTTTCCTGTCCTACTAACATTAAGTATAAAAATAATTAATGAGAAAGAATCCCAGAAGACAAAGAGCATGGGTGAGGAGAGTGATAATTGTGGTTGCAGGAGTTGAAAACATTTTTGGAAAATAAAGAGTAGAAGGAGGACTTAACAAAATGACGAATGCTGAATACCAAATGCTTACAATCAGGATGCCATGTCACAGTACTGAGTTCTCCAGAAAAGTCTCTGGAATCGAAGATACCTGACTTGTGGCGGGCAGGAATGGGAGTGTGGGAAGGAAATTCAGAGAACAGTTTGAAAGTCAGTATAAAGGTTACTGAGATGCCCCAGTTCCATCCTCCTTCCCACCAGTCTTGACAACTGTCCTTTCCTCAGCCCACCAGGATTCCAGGGGCTTGATATCACATGGAAAAGTTGAGGGGCTCCATGGATCCCAGGCCCAGAGGCAGTGGGGAGAGGTGCATAGAAACAAGGGTAGAAACACAAGTCTATATATTGGAACCTGATTTCTAGTCCTCCCAGCCTCCTGGCTCTCTGGGTTTGGGTTATAATCCCATAATATCATGTGGGATATTATAATATCATAATATCACTTGACTCTTTTTAATTGTGTACTTTCTTTTTTTCATAAAAATGATACATATACATACACATATTCTTCTTTTTTTTTTTTTTTTAAAGAGAAGAGGAAAGGCATTCCAGAGAGAGGGAACAGCATATGTAAAGTTGCTGACTGGTGCTGTTGGGATGGCAGAAGAGGTCCCTGTGACTGGTGGGGAGTGGGTGAGAGAAGAGGAGCCTGGGAGATGGGGCTGAAGCGAGCCCACCAGAAGCTGCAGGACCTGGTACGCCCATCAGAAGGAGTATAGGTTTTCTTTGAAATGCAGCCATGAAAGGGTTTAAAGCCATGGGTAACATGATCTTATTTAGGTTTAAAGAGTTACTGTAGTTGTATAAAGAATAGATTGTCACATATTTAGCTGGGGCTCCTCATGAAAAATTATGTATCCCGGTACTTTCGAGCGGAAAAGACCTTCAAGATCATTTAGTCCAACCCTTCCTTTTAAAAGATAAGAAAAGTAAGACACAGGAAATTTATGATTTGCCCAAGGTCACAGAGCTAATAACTGTGTGTGAGACTTTAAACCAGGACTTGGAGGGTGATAGATTATACTTTTAAGAAATCATTCTACTCTCTATTTCCTTTGGCCAGAAGTGATGTCTCCCTTTCCTGAACCTTCATCTCACCTTATTTTTCTCTCCTGTGGTATTTACTCACTTATTACCTCGATCGTAGTTCTTTGTGTCCACATCTAGTCTTATCTCCTTTATGAGACTGTAAAAGCAGTCTCGGGAGAGCAGGAAGTATGGCCTCTATCTAGTGTGGCTTTGTACATGGTAGGTGTTCAGTCAAGTTTTCTTGAGTGGATGGATGGATGGACGGATGGACGAATGGATGGATGGATGAATTCTCCATATGCTCTAAATAAAACAGACTGTCTACTGACTGCCTATGCTCATGTAGATGTTACTCACTCTAATTTACCACTCTACATTACCTCCTAGCTATATTTTCATTCATTTCCTTTAATATAAACATATTGGAAAGTCGTCATTTTTTATCAGATGAGATGAGGTGGCCTAGAAAAATGTCATATTTTTAAGTCAGGCAATTATTTCTCCCAAAATTATCAGCAGGGAGAGCCTCTCCATACTCTCCCCCGCTGGCTGGGCTGATGCATTCTTTCTCAACACATGGTCCTTTGGGAATTTATTTCTTATCAGACCTTTCTTTCTTTTTTTCTTTTTTCCAAGAGATGGTTGAGACTGCCCATAAAAAAACTAATAAAGTGTGCAAGGTAAAACAGTGATATCACAAAAGGATGTATGTTTTGCGTATGTTAATAACAAAACTCTGGGCTGTCCCTATGCCCTCTCCAGCAGAGAAATACAGAAACCCATGAATGAAAACTAAGGCTGCCAATAACGGAGAAAGCCTGGAAAGGAGGCTTGGGAGCCCTGGATTATGTCCCTGTGTTCAATTTTGACTTGTTGACTAGCTCTGGTAATTTCTACGATCTCTTTCTCTCTCTCTCTCTCTCTCACCTTGGTATCTTCATCCATAGAAGAGAGATGAGAAAATTTGCAACAATCAGTCATAGGTCTAGTTTCTGCTACAACTAAATGACCCATCCACTCTGTCAATAACATCAGTCAGACTGGTCTGGAGGGTAACTGTGATTATTTTTGGACTCCCAGATTTGGCTTCCTGCACGCATGCCCTCATTAACATATTGAGAGTCTTTGCTGGAGATGAGGCGCTATGTTGTATTTTGGCTCCTCGAGGGAAGACACGAGCTTCAGGTCATGGGACTCATGATGATCTAAGATCTCCACTAAGGCAGGAGGCATTCAGAAGACAAACATGACTCACTGTGCTTGGGATCACAATCAACTGTTCACAAACTTCGGTTTGAGGGTTGGGAAGGTCTGGAAAAGATTCTAGGGTACGGCTCCATTCGGAAGGGTACAGACTGTTTCCCTTGTGAAGTGACACATGTCAGGGTTGTGAAACAGCGGGAACTGGAAAAGAGGACCTTGTGTCAATTCCCAGAGAGTCATCCCGCTGGCCCCACCACAGACAGCTTGTGCTTTGTCCCCTGGTGCCCCCCTGTTTCAACGAAGCACTGCCTCAGACCGGTTCGCTGCTTGGCTGTATTGGTTATCTATTACTTTCAAAGGAGCCATCCTCGAAGTAAGTGGTTTAAGCTTACAACATTGTATTATTCATTCTTTATTCTGTAATTTGAGTGGGGCTCAGCTGGGCTATCCTTTCACTGGCTTTGCCTGGGGTCATTCACACAGGAGTCTCAAAGGGGCTGGAACATCCAGAAGAGTCACAGGTCTCTGCTGAGATAGGTGGAACAGCTGGGGGGTGGCCTGATCTCTCTCCCTCTCTCTCTCTCTCTCTCTCTGTTTTCTCCCTCTTTTTCTCTTCAAGTGGTTTCTCCGGCAGAACAGCCAAACTTCATGACAGGGTGACTCACGGCTCCCAAGAGCACAAAAGCAGAAGCTGCCAGACCTTCTCAAGGTTTATGCCTACAAGAGCCACAATGTCATTCCGCGGTGTTCTCTTGGTGAAAGCAAATCACAGGCCAGCCCAGGGTCAACGAGAGGGGAAACCGATTCTACAGCTCCATGTAGAGAGTGGCGGAAGAATTTTTGGCCATCTCAAATACGCCACAAACCACAGTTAGGTAGGCAGATCTTGTCGGATAAAAGAGCGTCTTGTTACCTGATCATTATATTCTCTCAGTTTCAGACACTTTCTGTTTCCTATCCCCGATGTTCCACTCCGCAGTGAGGCCTCTCCTCTGGAACTCCATGTCTGCTGCTTCCGCCTCTCTGCTACCGGCAACCAACTTCTCTCTGCTCACTTTCTCTCCACTCACAGTTTCTTATTATTCATGGGCTCTTCAGTTCCGTGGTATTACTGCCTGGTAGCTTCAGCTGCTGTAAATGTTGGTGGTGTACAGAAAAGGTTAGCACAACTGGTCTGAGACTGGTATCCTTAGGAAGACTTGCTTGCAAGGTTAACCTTGACTGACATCTGGGAAACTTGGATTTGGGGAGGTGTATTAAGTTTCTCCAGAGTATCAGAACCCAAAGGATGTATGTGTGTATATGTAGAAAGAAATTCTTTATAAGCAATTTGCTCAAGTGATTAGGGAGACTGGTGAGTCTAAAATCTGTCATGTGGCTGTTGGGCTTGAGGCCCAGGAAAGCCAATGGTGTGGCTCCAGCTGGAAGGCCAGCAGCCTGGAGACCCAGGAGGACTGATTTGAAGTCCAAAGGCAGTCTGCTTGAGAATTCATTCTTTCTGTTTTGTTCTGTTCAGGTGTTCAGCTGGTTGGATGAGGCCCACCCATATTATAGAAGGCAATTTGCTTACTCAGAATTTGCAGATTTAAGTGTTATTCCCATCTAAAAACACCCTCCAAGTTGACACATAAAGTTAAGCATCCTAGGAAGGTTCCCACCGTTCCCAGAACTGATAAGAGTGACTCATTGTCCCTAAACTATTTGCACAAGCAATGTGGTTCATGCCGAACAGCTGCTTTCATTATTCTCATAAAGAATGAAGAAAGGAATTCCCAGTCTGGAATTTTACTACGTGCTAGGCAGAGAGTGCCTACGCGATTGGTCTTCAGTAACAAACCCGGGCACCATGTCTCTAATGAGCTTCCCTGGTAGACTGTACCTCACATGTGTTGTCAAAACTCACTGCTGGCAGAATTAAGCACATCCTGTGTGAGTCCACAGAGAGAGGACTCCTGGAAGCTTATGCCTGGTTTCTTCCAGATTTTGCCCTGTGTATCTTTTCCCTTTGCTGATTTTGCTTTGTATCCTTTTGCTATAATAAATCTTAGTCATGCCTATGACTGTTCGCCAAGTCCTGTGAGTCGTCCTTGCAAATCAGTGAAACTGGGGGAGGTCTGGGAGACCCCCAGCCAAGCAAAAAATGGTAAAATTCTGTCCTCAGTGTAGGTCTGTCTCTAACGGTTAATACAACTGAAACAAAGATAGAAGTTATTTCATATATTTAAGGTCTTATATGAGTGTAGCACTGTGCTACATATCATGATATATTCAAAGGAGATATTAGGAACACAGATGAGTGACCAAGGCTTTCCAGAGGGAGTAGAATATTTAAGTAGGAAACAAGAGCAAGGAAGATAGTAGAACCCAATGTTCGAGAGTTCAGACCTCAGAGACATGGCCAAGTCCAAATCGTGACCATACTGGCTATTAGCGAGTCGTTAATCAATGTGAATTTTAAATTTCCACAATTAGAAAGTGGCATCATAATAATAATGGCTAATTAGTAAATACTAATTAGTAATTAGTAAATTAGTAATTAGTAAATACTAAGTGCCTACCATGTCTTATGAACTTCATGTATTAACCCAACCCTCACAAAAATCCTATTAGGTAGGTATTATTTTAGTCCTTATTTCACAAGTTCAGAAACCGAGTCCCACAAAGAGATCTTGCTAATACCTACCTCTTAAGGGACTGGGAAGCCTAAATGAGTTAAATGCAGTGTCCCTGGACGCTGGGAGCTTCAACATGCCACAGACAGGGAAAGATTTTTGAATTGAGGAGTGGTAGAAATGTGACCTGGAGCCAGAGTTAAGAAGGTCTTGAGCATCATTTTAGCACTTACTGTCTAGGGCTGTGATTCTCTAATGGACACAGAACAGAGTCCCTAGAAAGCATTTGTAAGCAATAGGAAATAACTATATATACTCTATTACTGATGATCAGGGTAAAAGTTCAAGAAGAAAACTTAAGGGAGAGATAATCTAAATATGAAATTGTGAATGTTTTTTTGAAGAAACAAGCATTTTCTTTTTCCGTAAATGGGTAAAACACGATTACTATTTGATTTTAAGTAGCTTTGATAGATTCAGAACTCCTGCATTATAATGACAATGGCAAAAGATTAATTTGGGCTAAGATATATCTGGTGTGGGGCACAGAATTTGGATTGACATTGAGGAAAGTACAGTTAGGGCACTTTTGCATGAATTTGAGCATGAAGAAATGCAGGTCTGGCTCAAGGTGAGTTCATGGAAAATGAAAGGAGGTCGAAGAGCAGAAGATCAATGATGAAGAATGGATGGTATTTTGTCGTCCATGAGACTTGGGTTAAAATCTTTGCTTCACTAATGATCAACTGCCGACTGCTCTGAAGCTCATTTCCTCATTGGTTACATAGAATCAATAACAGTTACAGTAGGGGGCTGCTCTAAAGACTGGGTCAAATGAAAGGGCATGTGTTTTTTGCCGCTTGGTACAGGAGCTGTTGTCATTATAAACGTTGCTTGTGTGGGTGTGGGTGTGGGTGTGGGTGTGGGTGTGGGTGAGTGAGAAGCTTGAGGAGCCCAAGATGGCTGTGAGGATTTTATTGCAGAAGCCAGAGAAACACATTCGCTCAGTGTAAGCAATAGGAAAGTGGGAAGATTAATCCAATCCTGAAGGAAGATTATTGGTTTCACTTTAGGCACATAAAATGAGGGCAAATCCTGTGAGTTTGCTATGCTGCCAAGACAATGTTAATGAGCATAGGAAAGTGACATTATAACCTTAAAGAGAGTGATACACACATTATCATTTTCCTGTTTGTAGCATCTTGAATGGCATTTATTGTCCTCTTAATTTCAACTATAATGTATGGAAGGAATTTCAAAGAAATAGAGATTTAGAGCAAAAAAGTGAAGGGAGTCCCAGAGCCAAGAATAAATCGTATACAATTTGTGATACAAGGACCCCAAACTGAATTTTTCTAAGTTGAATTGTGATTATTGTGTGTTCAGCCTTGCAATGGTTGTATCAACTAAAATGTACTGTATATGGGTGGAATTAGTTTCTTTTGTGTGACTTTCCATGAATGGTTAGATCGTTCATGTCTGAATTGAGAGTACTTTTTGGAATCAGGTAGTCTTGGCTTTGAATACTGGCCCTGTGTGCGAATTTGGATAAACTTCCTTACTTCTCTGAACCTTAGTTTCCTAATATGTAAAAGGAGGTAGAAATAAGACCTATTTTCAGGATTCTTGTGAGAATTAAATGAGATAACATTTAGCACTCACACATAATTGGTAATCAATAAACCTACGTTCCCAATCCCTTTGCCTTCCTTATAATGGCTTTGAAGCTATTAGCTACAGATATGATTTCAGAAGGTTTAGAACCATATTCACAATCTGGCTTTTGTGTTAATCAATGGAAGATGACAAAGAAATATTCTAAAATCTGGCCTGAATGGCTAAGTTCAGATTAGAACTATGAATAAAAATACATTACATTGAGTATTAGTAAAACACACACCAGGCTATACCTATGAATTTATTATTTTCAATCTTGATACTTTATATGTCCCTTTTCCAATAAAGATTACGTTCAAGTCTTCCAATGAAGAGCCATTACATCATTTGTTGGAAATTCATGGATTTCATTATATCCCATTAGAAAACGCCAGTCTTGTCCAGGGAAACATAATGAAAACACCACTGACCTAATGGAAGTCAAGTCACTTACCCTTTTGAGAACTGGCTTCATCAATGGGAATGCATATCATGATGGTCTTGCTGACCTGGCAGATCTGATAAATTCCCCCTTATTCTATGAGTGCTATTGTAGCATCTAGAACTTATCTCTTGTTCTCCACCCGCGTGTACTTGTGCAATATATAACTTTCTCTCTGGATCATAATCTCTGTGATGGAAGGAAACACATGTCTGTCTCATTGCTATTTTCCTGAAAATCTAATGCAATGCCTGGCACCTCACAGAAACACAATAAATGTCTGTGGAAGGATGAAGGAAGGGAAGTAGGAGGGAGGGATCCAGTATGGTACTTGGCAAGGCAGTCAGCACTTTAAAAAAAAGTTGCTTAATGAATGGAGTAAGTCACATTTCCTGTTTTTCTTAGCCATACTTTGTAGGACAGAACAAATGTATCTTAGTCCTCCAAGAAAAGTCTCAAGGCAACTGCATGAATATTAATGAAAACCATATTAATATTATAATACTAGCTAAAACTTTATCAAGTGCCCACTATGTGCTGGCAACTTTGGCATGTATTAATTCGTGTAACCATCATAATAATGCTGTGGAAGAATTTCCATTTGAAAGATGGGGAAACTGAGGCCCAGTGTGGTTTCATTTGTTTCTAAGATAGTTAACAGTGGAAATAGGATTCAAATCCAAAGCCTGCTTGCCTCTTCATTATCCTGCACACCTCCTTAGGGCCTCACCAGTCCCTTGCAGTGGTATCTAAGTCTTTACTCAGAGCTCAAGGGCCAGGGTGGTCAGGCCCCCTGTGGGCAGGCTAAGAGGGGCCACAGCTGCTTGAGCACACAGAGACAGCCCCTCAGGGTCCATGCAGCCCCTGCACAACAGGAGTTCCTTCCAAGGCCTCAACCATAGAACCTGAGACTCAGGTTAGAAATGAATGATCAAGAGAAGCAAGGAAACTTTGTCTTCATAAAAGACCGAAACAAACACAAATCTCGAAAACCGAAGAACCTGGATCCCAAGGATCAGGAACATGTAGGAACGAATGCACTGCTGTAAAGAGAGCTTGAGGAGGGGGGATGCCTGGGTGGCTCAGTGGGTTAAAGCCTCTGCCTTCTGCTCAGGACATGATCTCAGGGTCATGGGATTGAGCCCTGCATCGGGTTCTGGGCTCAGCAGGGAGCCTGCCTTCCCTCTCTCTCTACCTGTCTCTCTGCCTACTTGTGATCTCTGTCTGTCAAATAAATAAATAAAATCTTAAAAAAAAGAGAGAGAGAGAGAGAGAGCTTGGGGGATTGCTGTTGGGGTCTCAGAAAACTCAGAAACAACAAACCAGAGTGTGTTGGGTCAGAAGATGATTGAGAAAGCATATCCAGGAAGGACCTTCCACAAAAGACATGACTCTTTGTCCACCCCAGTTCCATCCCTATACCTACATACATTTCGTCTCCTCCCTCTCTGTCTCTCTCCCATACATGTTTACCCATACATACATGCTCATCCCTGCACACACGCATATATATACACGGCTGCTGCCAAAATGTTCGCACAGGTCCCAGGTTGCTGGCTTCTGCTCTTCATACAACAATCTTTGGAAAACAGGTTTAAAATGTCTGGATCCAGGATCGAACAAATGGACAGTGCGGGTGTTTCTGTCTCCTTCATCTCCAAGGCAAGAACACGTATTCCGTTTCTTTTTTACCACCCTTGCAGCACCTATTACTAGATCCCATATGCTCTGCACGTACTTGGCAGTCAATAAATGCTTGCTGAATGGCTGACTTCTTCCATCTCCCCCCCAACCCTTTCCTTCCCACCCCTACGGCATTACTTTAAAGATCTGCTGCAGAGCTGTGGGGAGAGGTTTAAGATTCGTTTTGACAAATAACCCTTATGGGTGTTTAAAGCCAAAAGATCGAATATTTAAAGCCGAAATATGAGCTGTGACTTCATGGGTGTTCTGTGAAGAGATGCATAAAGCTGTACAAATAGATGGCCTTTCAGACAGGACATAACAGACCCAGCATTGTGCATTTGCAAATATACAGAGGAGAAGAGCCCCAACTTCACTTTGAACTCTACATTTCCTCCTGAAATCAGTTTAAATGCAAGAGTGAAGGTAGTTAAATCTTCTATATTTTTAAAAGGAGATCTTACAAATACTTTTGGCCTTAAAAGCCTGTGTCATTGATTCATAATATAAGAGGTGACATTAAACCTATCCCTCCTGACTCTCCCCACAACCCAGACAGGAAAATATAGGCAAAACAAGCCTGGATTTCATGGGCGTAATGGGAGCAAACTGGTTGCCATAAAAACGGGCTTTCAGACTCCCTGACATGAGATCTAGGTCCTGGAAAGTCTTAGGGAACCAAAACAAGGATCTGGGGCCAGCAGACGGTTGAAGAACCGTAGCAGAATCAGAATCATACAGTGGCTTTGGGGAATGACCTCGTGATGATGCGGAGCTTAGAATACAAGTCTCAAGAAAGAAGTGAATATGAGCTGAACAGACCCATCAGCCAATAGGGTCCATTTTCTCCAAAGGTTTTCCAGAGTTCCCTGACAGCTTAGGTTCATATGGTAGAAACCAGAGTGTATCCTGCCTCTGTTCTGGCTCCAGCTCTGACCATCCCATCTTGTCTTAAAGCAGCTGACGGGGAACAGTGAACATCCTGAGCTCCTGGCTCTTACTCCCTATTCTATGTTCTACAAATGAACTCAGCAAGAGGAGGTTATCTAACATGTATTATTTTTGTTTTAATTGAAGTACAGCTGTTTTTGCACTGAACTATGTTTGTCTCATGGTGAAGAGGTTACCTGGGATAAACCTACAATATCTTCGTTTTCTTGATAATGCATTGTAGTTAACGAAGAAATTTCTCATCTCTTGTAATTCTCAAAAACAATCTATAGGATGGCAATTGTTACTATCATTGGATAGATAAGGAAATGAAAGCTTAGAGAATTTTATTCAATTGTTCATTCATTCAATAATTATTCTTTGGGATCCAATTATATGTAGGCACTGGAGACACAAAGATGAAAAAAACCTGGTCGTGACCTGAAGGAGTTCACTGTCTATCATGTGGAACAAATAGGTAAATAAAACATGGACAGTGATAGGAGTAGTACGTTGGGCAGATGTATAATGATTGCAAAAGGAAAGAGTTACCAAATTTGCCTGGCTGTGAATGAGTAGTTGTCTCAAAGGGGTCTTAAGAAGAAGAAATTTGCGGGCACAGAAACCAGTAACTGTATGATGAACTTGAGGCTACCAAAGAGTTCAACATGGTTGTGGGTACAGAGGAAGGAAAATTAGATTGGAGAATGGTTTCTTAAGGAACGTGTTACCAGGAAGGAGCATGGAGGTTCTGGGTTAGTATGGTGGGTCATGAAACGAAGTCTTCAGGAACTCAGGTTCATTTGATTTTAATTCACCACATGTGGCCTCCATCTTCTCTTCCTGCACTTGAGCAGGTAGAAGACTCCGGGATAGCCTTTTTGTCTGAGACAGGACTTCCCAGATTTATTTCCAAAAGTCGGGCACATGCAAGGAAAGAGAGTTTCAGGAAAGAGAGATTTTGGCCAGACTAAGAAGATATTTTCATAGTTGGGGAAGGAAAATGGGTCTACCTTCTCGCCTGGCATCTCTTGGAGGACATGGTTAGAGATGAAGGAAAATGGCCATGAGATGACCCAGGGGGAGCTGGATCCACGGCCTGGTGCTCACCCAAGATTGCTCTACCCTCAGCATGGTGCAGGAGAACCAACCTGATGGGATGATATGAGCTAGAATAATCTACAACCCAGAGAAAATATAGCACTATATGAAACTACAGCAAAATCCCAGTTTGTTATTAAATGACCTTCCAGAAAGGACAGAAGTTATGACCTAAAGGTTACAATTAGTTGATATATATAAGTTAAAAAGTGCATTGAAATACTGAAAACGAGGTTTAAAATGTATGAGAGATCAAGACAAGGAGTGAAGTTCCTATCTACAACTCTGCTCAATAGTGGAACTTGGTGTGACAAGACTCTATAGCTTCAGAGGGGTAGACGGTCAAGAAGAGATCCAGAACACATTTTTTGTGACTGTCCTTTTCCTTAATTCAGATCCTGTATAGAAACAAATTCAGACTAGGTCTATGTATAACCATATCCACTATTGTAAATGTTTCAAATAACTCCAACCTCCCCCCCCCAGAAGACACTCTAACATTACTTAACTGAGTATTTCAGGACAAATGCGTGTCACGTTCATGTACGGAAACATCCAGAGAATATTCTAAGTTATGGTCTAATTTTTCCCTTTACTAATACAAATGCTTAAGCCAGGATCTCTGGGTATGGTGTTTATCTAAACAACCTCATGTATACAAAACCCCAGAGATGTTGACATTGTCGAGAACAAGCATGATTTGTAAAATCAGCGTGATCCTTCTATTTAAAGCAATGTCCCCTGGATGTGGTCTGAGCTTGAGAAACAAGTCCATTATATTTTCTTTCTGAAGACAATATGTCAAACATTAAAAATGGTTACATATCAGAAGTTTGGGAGGGCGGAATGTCAGCCCTGCAAAGAAGGAAGTCTATTTTATTCCATAGGGTTGGGGATAAAGGGCAGCATTGTAGAAATCTGAGAAAAACCTATGCTCTTTGCCTTCCTTTTCTGTTTTGCCTCCGCCTGTTTTGCCTCTGATCCTAAATTCATTCTATTTAATTTTTTCCTTGACTTCAAGTAGTTTTATCTTAAAATGTTATAATCCAAATAAAGTGGCAAAGGGAATTCTACAAAAAAATAATAATCAAAACCATTCAGAGTTCATGTGCTCGGGCTAAACTGTATTTTTGGAATGGTTGCTTTTATTTTTTTTCTAGAAGTCCAATGTGTAAATTAAGTTGCACCAAGGCAAGTCAGATTACTCCCTGCCATGTGCAGCATGCAATGTTTTATGTGACTTTTTACCCTCTTATTCAGGAAAACAATACGTTCTTGTATGGCAGCCAGACAAAGTGGTGATTCACACTCACCCAGGAGATGCCAAGTACTGTACCTCCTAGAGGAAACACACTCACCCATGTGTGATGAGACTGCTTTGGATTTCCTGAAGTGATTCAGCATGAAATGGAATCCAGTGCTGACCTGAATATTCATAGATGTTACCAATCACAAGATTGGATGTACCAGAGTTTTATTTGCCTTTGTGAGACTCCCTCTCATTTATTACAAGTTCAGAGATGCATCCTTGTTAGGCTGAAGTGGAACATTTCCACTCAAGGAAACTGATGAAAGAATTTGGCCTGTCGCTTATTAGTACAAATAGTCAAGGATATTTCAGGAAAATGTAGCTAGCTACGGTTCTATGATCGAGAATGCCCATTGATTCCTTCTCTTAAATTATGTAGTTTTTAGCTCAAGAGAAACACTGAGCTCTGTTGGCTACTGGCTCCATTATCTCTAGTTTGACAATGGGGGTCATGGTCTCTATTAGAAAAGACACTTATAAAAATCCATAATGTGCTAGATGTCAGGCCACCAGAAATTATTTCTTTGAAATGCAAACAGAGGTGTAAAGATGAGATGTGGTGGCACTAGGGAGCCAAAGCGAGTCATTGAGTGAAGAAGTAAGAATCTGATAAAAAATCAAGGGCAGTCTTAAACTGCAGAAACATAGCTGCTTGAGAAATCCCGCTACTTAATCCTCTGGAAACAGTATTAACAGCAGCATCCTTGGACTACAAGGATGAGGTGATAACAGGAATGATGAGGGGAGAGAAGCAGGATCTACAGGAGCTCTTGTGGGCATGGCCATGGGAGGGCAAAGAGGGCTTCATGTACATGCTTGAACTAAGCCAGTGAAAAACTAACATCATTTGGATCTGTGTAAAAAGCAAACAGTCACCAGAGAACTTGAATTTAATTTCTACAGCAGAGTGTTTTGTCCTTCAATCATAAACTGTTTGGAAGGTTAGATTTTCAACCCAAATTATCAAGTATCACAACAAGGTCTACCCCAAACTGAAAGCTGAGGAATCTAGAACTAAATTGTCAAGAAGAAAGGCTGAAATGGGACTCTTGAGGTCGGTCTTTAAGGGGAGCACAGTGTGAGAAAGGGACCAGCCACTTCTAAACTACCAGCTCAGCCTCTCTGGAAAAGCCGTCTCTCCACCAACAGACATCAGATGTTTAAAGGCTGGGACTGGAGGTGCAGAAAGCCTCTTGTGTCCCAAGAATTTATATGGACTAGCTTTGCTATACCAGCAACTTGCTGGAAATACAAAATCCCAGGTTTCATCCCAGACTCCAGAGTGAACATCTCCAGGTGGCTCCTGGCACACTAAAGGAGTGGCAGGTATGTGCCTTGATTAATACAAGTCGAAAGACTCTCTGAAAACTCCAGTTCCAAGATGACACCTAATTTACTTTTTTATTCTTTGCCAAGAATAAGAAAAGAGTATTTTTATTTATAACAAAAAATATAATATCTTATAAGATTACTCTCCTGTAATATTGATATGTATGTCTAAGTGTTACAGGTGTTAAGAACTTCCATGAATGGGGTGCCTGGGTGGCTCACTCGTTAACCATCTGCCTTCTGCTCAGGTCATGATCCCAGGGTCCTGGGATCAAGCCCCGCATCGAGCTCCCTGCTCCATGGGAAGCCTGCTTCTCCCTCTCCCACTGCCCCTGCTTATGTTCCCTCTCTTGCTGTCTCTCTCTATAAATAAATACAATCTTAAAAATTAAAAAAAAAAAAGACATTAAAAAAAAAGAGCCTTCATGAATGTTCTAGGACAGTGGTTCTCCAAGTGTGGGTCCCTGGACCACATCAGGGTCCTTGGGAACTTGTAAGAATCCAGAGTGCCAGGCTCCACCCCAGACCTACTGACTCAGACACCTTGAAGGAAGGGCCCAGCAGTCTGTGTTTTAACAAGCCCTCCAGGTAATTCTGATGTAGGTCCAAGTTTGAGAACTTTTGCTTTTAAACCACCTCAGGAGGTATTCAGAAGCATTATAATCATTAGCTGTGCTGTGAGCTCTGAAGTAGAGAAAAAAATCTTCAACAAAATGGAAAATTATTCTGATAACCTTGAAAATTATCAACACAGGATGTCAAAGCCTCTCTCATGGTACCTTCTAATGGATTGACTTACACTGTTTATCTAGAGAGAGGTAAGTTGGTGTTTTTATTACTATTGACCCTTTTTCAAAGTAACGGATAGGCCATTTCATTTCCAATCACTACCTTCCTGGTGAAGCCCCATGATAAGGCCCCCCAAGCCAATCATTGTGGCCAGGGGGTTGGAACAGTCTGATTGACCAACGTGATAATGCATCCCACCCTCCCCTGGTAGGAAAAGGAGTTGCTCTCCATTCCCATAATATGAATTAGGAGAAGTGTGATTCTTCTGAAATGTGTCAAGCAAACAACATATTCCTCTAAGATTCCGCTAAGATCATGACCATAAAGACAATACAAGTCTGTAGCTGTGAATGTCCATCTCTCCACAATGTAGAGAGATCTCAACTAAGAATGAAACTGGCCCCCAGAAAAAAGAGAGAGAGAGAGAGAGAGAGAAAGAGAGAGAGAGAAAGAGAGAGAGAGAAACCTGAAAGTATTGTTTGAGCTCCGGGAACCAGCTAGTTGTGAAGTCAAATCAATCCCAGGACTTCTCAGTCACAGAAACTAATAAATTCCCTTTTATTTTGAGTTAATTTGAGTTGAGTTTCTGTCTATTATGACAAAAGAACCCTGACTAGTACAATCTCTAAACAATTCGCCCTTTGTGTGAATCACATCTGTCCTAATAAAATGCCTCCACAGGGAGGCATAAATAAAAGAGTGCCCCGGATATTTGGTCAGGACCTCAGAGATAAAATGTTGGCACTACCTCTTGAAGACAACTTAGACTGGGTATTTAAGTCTCTGAGCTTCTCTTTATTTACGTGGAACAGAAGAGCTTGATATAGATCCACTCAAGGAAAAAGAACTGGTTAGAGGCCTTGGAGATCCTTTATTTTAGAAATGAGAGAACCATCACCCCAGGGAGTGGAGCGTTCTCTTGATAAGATCATGTGGCCTGCTGACCCCCTGCTTGCCCTGACTCCCATTCTAGCACCCTTCCGATAACCACCCTTGATGGACTCTCTTGAGGGTACTTGGCTCATTGTTATCTTTATGCACTATATCTATTAAGACGGTTTTGGTTGTAGGTAACTCAAATGAAGACTTTCATTAAGAGATTTATCGTTCATATATCAAGAAGTCCAGAGAAAGTCTGATTCCACTATCTGCAGAAGAGATCAACAGCATCAATAAAAACTCAGATTCCTTCCATATGGCCTTCTGCCATTTTCAGCATGTCAACTTTGATTCCTGTTATGTCACAAGATAGTAATAGCACTTCACAAAAAGCTTTTAAGCCAGAGGAGGGGGAAAAAATCCCAGTATTATGTTCCTTTTTAAGACTGAGAGAACATCTGTCAAGGGCCCCAGAAAGCCTCCCTTGCCATCCCATTGGCCAGAACCAATCACTGGTAGGGAAAATGGAATTTCCACTTTGGCTTAAGCAACTAAATTCTGACAAATCTAAGGTGCCACTGATGTCAGAGAAGTTGAAATTCTTAAAAATATGTATAGTTTAGATGATTGCAATATGGTATCATCATTTGCTCTCCTGGTGGAGAACCTAAGGGGAAGCTGGGCTGCTTGGGAGGTTTCTGCTGGCACACATTTCTTTCGGTCACATTCTACTGGTCAGAAATAGGGAAGCCTGGGAAATGTAGTTTAGCTCTGTGCCTACGAGGAAAGGGTAACATGTGGCAGTCTCAGTCCTTGGCCATCTAATACCTGAAGCAAATTAGGGTTGTGTTAACAAGAGAAGGGGTGTAAATAGCTATGGGATACCAACCTATAGAATTTACAAGGTATACACTTAATGTAGAACAAGTTTTGGAGAGAAATGTCAACTTCTACAATCTGCTGTGTAAAAACTGGCCTTTGTGAAGCAATACTTCCCAGCCCTGAAATGTGGGCACAAGGTTAACTCCTTCCAAAGAGTAGAGTTCAGGAGGGGGCATGGGGGAGGGGGAGAGAAACTTTGCAGTGGAGAAACTGACAAACACTACCTTATCTGGGTTATCAAGGTTAACATCAGCAGTGATAAGATACAAATTGATAGTATGTACCTTTGATAGAGCATAATGAAAATGGCACTCTGTCTCTATGGTTTTCCTCCCCAAATCCTGTACCTCCAGCCTAATCATAAACAAAACAACATTTGACAAATGTAACTGAGGATGTTCTATAAAATACACAACCAGTATTCCTCAAAATTGTTAAGGTCATCAAAAGTAAGGGAAGTCTGAGAGACTCTCGTAGCACAGGGAAGCCTAAGGAGACATGATAACTAAATATAATGTAGTACACTAGATGAGATCCTGAAAAAGAAGAGGGACATTAATAAAAACTAAGGAATATTGTCTAAAATGTGGGCCTTAATTAATACTAGTTGTACGAATTAATTAATTGAGAGACATGTAACAGGAAATTGGGCGTGAGGTATTTGTGAACTCTAACTACCATCTTCACAATTTTTCTATAGATCTAAAATTATTCTAAAGCTAACCATTTTTTAAACAATTTATTTATTTATTTTAGAGAGAGAAAGCGCATGAGCAGGGCAAGAGGCAGAGGGAAAGGGAGAGAAAATCTCAAGCAGACTCCCTGGTGAGCCTGACACGGGGCTGGACCCCAGGACCCTGAGATCATAACCTGAGCAGAAATCAAGAATCAGATGTTCACTGACTGAGCCACCCAGATGCCCCTAAACATTTTTTTTCAATTGATCTTTGCTTGAGCCAGATAAACAGAGCTGGCTCCTTTTCCCTTTTGAAAAACACCCTTATTCAGAAGTTTCTGCTGTTAAATGTGGGGAGCCTGTGCCCATGCACTCTACTTGACTAAACTGATTTTAGACGGAAGGATTTTCCTATCTCTCCAGAACCACGTACTCGTAGATCACCACTGCGGAAGCTCTCCCACGTGTGCTCCTAAGAGAGCCATCAGCAAGAATGGCCCCTGCACCGCAAGGGGAACACACAGCATTGAAAATTCTGGTGTCCATTCAAACTGGAAGATAGGATATTTTGAAGGATCCCAAAGTTTAGATTTCTAATTCATGTACAGATATAAGATATCCTCTAGCTCTTTCATTAAGAAATGCCTGGAAAAGAAAGTAGATATAACCATGCAGTGTTATTTGGAGAATTATCAACTTATTTCTTTTCTCCCTTTTTCTTTCTAAGGATTTCGAGAGCATTTAAATAGAGTCTAACAGCCCTTTGATGATGAAAGTTTGAATTTTTTGTTGCTGTTTTTTACATGGAGACTCTTAGGAAAAGGAAATTATATGAGGTATTTTTTGTCCGACTAGGTAATGGTAAGCCCCAAGCCCTTTCTGCAACAGCTGCCACCAGTCCTAAGACATTTGGCACTTTGTGCGCGTTGTATAGGAAAGCAGCAATATCTGAGAGAACAAGAGGTGCCTGCAATTTACATGCAATAAGGACAAATATTCTAGTGACTTCTGATGGTGTTTTCCTCCTCTTATGGCACCCACATGGACGTCCGAGAGTATCTTTAGGTCAAGAAGTCTAAGCAACAATGTAATTAATAGGGCTTCAGACATTAGATCTGATTCTCTAGTAAAAACAACTACAAATATATCTGTGAACCCCTGACATCTCGAGCCACCATTTTAGGAACTCCTGGTTCACCTCAGGGAAGGACTTCACTTCACCGAAAGCCTTTCCTAATGATTGGATAACTAATAAAAGTCAATGTTAGGAGATTCTATCTATGAAGATTAAATCATATAGGAAGGTGATCATCTTTGAAAAGATGAAAGTAAAAAAAAAAAACCTATCTCAGTTTTTAAGAATCATAAGTTCTATGTAACTTCTGAAGAGTGTCACTTCTATAAAAAAGATAGCAATAGCTATAGAGGTGGAAGCCCAAGGAATGAATAAACTTAAACAGCCTAAACAAAGCAGAAGATAAAGAACAGTTGGACTTGACCCAGGTAGGTTTCACATAGGACAGTCCTGATTTAAATGGCACTTGGAGCTTCCAGGAAGAATTCAGAGAACCAAGAAAGAAAGGAATGTGTAATTTAAGACTGACTTGTGACTGGTATGGTCTTATAGAACCCTTTTGCGGGTGCCATATGCTCTTCAGTTGAATGATTACTGTCTAGAGGATTACAATATTCCCAAAAGGCATCTGGCGTTCCATAGCTGACCTGTGTGTTAATCTGGGAGGGAGAAGAAGCAGGGAGATGACATGTCCTCAGTGGGCTCTATCTGAAGCAGAAATTTTGTCTTCAACATGTACCGTTTGTTGTTGGATCTGAAGTAGCACAGACTCCTTGTGTTCACGTGGTTTATTAAAAAATCAGAAGACAGATATAATAGAGCAATTCCAGACTATTTAAAGGAAACTCTGAAATTTTTTTGGTTGATTAACTAAGAAACGGGTATCAGTCTTTTATTCAATTTCTAATGAATACTGGTTTTTCAAAAGTTTTTTTTAAAGATTTTATTTATTTGATAGAGAGTGAGAGAGAGCATGCGCAGGGAGGAGGAGCTAAGAAAGAGGGAGAAGCAGACTCCCTGCTGAGAAAGGACCTCCATCCGGGGCTAGGTACCAGGACCCTGAGTACCTGAGCTGGTACTGAGGACCTGAGCTGAAGGTTGACACTTAACCAGACTGAGCCACCGAGGCATCCCTCTAATGAATTTTGTTAAAAGGAATAATCAACACAAATCAAGTATGATGACACTCAGTAAAATTTAGATTTACAAAGTTTGTCCCAGAGATACTGCTTTTATTAAAGTAATTGCCACTCTCCCTCCTTCTCTCTCTCATACTAGCAAAAACTGGAAACCACAGAATCATTAGGAACAAAAAGCTGATGGATGGATCAAATTTTGTAAGTATTTGCTCAGAGAAGAAAGAATTGATCCTTTGAAAATTTAAATAAAGTTTAAAGTGGAAAAAAAACTGTAAATGGTTTAACTGATCAGGGAATTAATCAAGATTTAAGGAAAACTACGCAGAAAATGCCTTTTTGACAAAAATGCATTAAGGTTGTTACCATTTCCATTGAAAGGACTTATTTTCATCATCTCAGCCTCAAAACTTCCTCAGGGTCAAAGCAATGAGAATCAGACATATTCTGTGATGCCTCAATTTGTTATGTAGAAGTTGAGTGATGCTCTTCACCTCCCAGCTTCTGTGTATTTTGTTCCCTCTGTCTGGAAGTTTCCACTCTGTTTTCATACTCTAGGAGAACCTCAAGACTTTTCCTGCAAGGCTCACCTTACAAAGCTCATTTCCAGACTGGTCCTTCCTGACCTCCAGGTAGAATTAGATACTTTTACCCTTTATATTCCCTGAGGGACCTTTTAAGAATATTCTATCTATAGAATACAGATATATTATATATATGTGTGTGTGTGTGTGTGTGTGTGTGTGTGTGTGTGTGTGTGTATACATATATATATATATATACTCTATAATTTCTTGTCTGCATGGCTCTCTTACTGGATCCTTGTTGGGCATGGCGTGTGTTTTAGTCTTTTTGCTATTAAAGCCCTGGCACACAAGAGACATGTGATGAATGAATGTCGAATTACTGAGTGGATGTACAAGGGAGGTCTCCATGTTACCCACTCGATAAGTGGAATTACTTATTCTTTATTTATGAACAAAATCATCAAACCCGCACTGAAACTTTAAAGATGTATTTAAGAAAAAGTGCTTTGCCGTAAGAGCTGTATTCAAATCAGTCCTAAACATGTATTTTGTGGTATTTCTCTCTCTCTCAACAACACCATCCTCCTTTGCACCACTAACCTTATCCACAATCCAGAAAAGTAGTGTGTTTATAGGAACCCACGCAGGACTGAAATGGCCAGTTTAGGAGCTCCTCATGGGTGTTGGTGGCGGCATCCCTAGAGTGTGGGAGCAATTTCTGGGAGGTCCAGAGGTTAGGTCAGCCAAGGGCTTTTTCTTTCCATCCATCCTCAATTTGACTCTGGATTCAGCTGAATATAGTTAAAGGATTAATTGCCCATCATTTTGTTCCTTAAATTAAGAGTCATTGTGGTAAGAACCAAGTGTAGCAATGTGGGCCAACCACAAAAAAAAATAAATTACTTTGTAAGTTTCAAAAGATTTTCACCAAATTACTGCTCTGCATAAATGATGTTGGGGGGAAAAAGTTTGTTTGAGAAACATTTTCTTTTGTGACTATAATAAGGTATGTGTACCCCTGCTGAGATATGAGTCACATCCCCCATGACAGGAAACTGTGGCCAGTTTTTGTGGGTTTGGGGTTTTGTACTAAATTTTCAGTGCCTCATGTTTCCTATGACTGATGAATGGATCATCACCTGACTCATAGACTCTTGCTATGGACGGCCAAAGTATAGCTTTTAGAATTCAGTAATATGGCACCCTGCTGCTCTCAGTTTTAATATGGAGGGGGAAACACCAGAAACTTGGGATCATTGCTTTAAAACATGGGATCATTTGCTTTGAAATGGACCTTTCTGTGGTCACCTCTTCACAGCCTTTGGCAGGATTATAATCAAACAGGTCTAGACTGGTTTATAATTCTTATTTTAAAAGGCCTCCCATGCCCCCTTTTTAATCTAAGTAAAGTAGGTGTCTGAGTCTGTTCGAACTGCTAGAACAAAATACCACAGACTGGATGGCTTACCAACATTTTCTTTCTAACAGTTCTGGAGGCTGGCAAGTCCAAGGCTGACTTCCTTGTTCATGGGCAGCCAACCTTTCCCTGCATCCGCACATGGTAGAAGGGGTGAGGGTGCTCTCTTGGACCTCTCTTATAAAAGCACTAATATCATGGGGCGCCTGGGTGGCTCAGTGGGTTAAAGCCTCTGCCTTCGGCTCAGGTCATGATACCAGGATCCTGGGATGGAGCCCCGCATCGAGCCCCGCATCGGGCTCTCTGCTCAGCAGAGAGACTGCTTCCCCCGCCTCTCTGCCTGCCTCTCTGCCTACTTGTGATCTCTGCCTGTCAAGTAAATGAATAAAATCTTTAAAAAAATAAAAAAATAAAAGCACTAATATCATTCATGAGGACTCCACCCTCATGACCTAATCACCTCCCGAAGATCTCACCTCCAAATACCATTACATTCTCATTCAGATTTTAACATAAGAATTTGAGGAGGCAAAACATGCAGAGTGTAGTAGTAGGTACACAAAAAACATTTGTGTTTTGGGCGCCTGGGTGGCTCAGTCAATTAGGTGTCTGCCTTTGGCTCAGGTCATGATCTCAGGGTCCTGGGATCAGGTCCCACATGAGGCTCCCTGCTTGGTGGGGAGTTGGCTTCTCCCTCTCACTCTCCTATTGTGCTCTCCCTCTCTCTCTCTCTCTCTCTCTCAAGTGAGTAGATTAAATCTTTTTTAAAAAGTTGTGTTTTTTCCAGGTTAAGGACATGCCACCTCAGCTTCAGCCTTCCTGAAAGCAAATATTTTTTACTCCTTTATTCAACAAATATTCATTGGATGAGTAAGTGTGCCCTACTTGAGATAGGCAGAGATGAATTAAAGCTGCAGTCAAGCAGCTTAGAGTATGGTGGGGGAAAGACACAATTAAATACAGCAAGTACCATGAGAGAGGTATTCCCAGGTGCACAAAATGGGTAAGTGCTAGCACTGAGAAAAGGCATGTTCAAATACAGGAATTCGGGAGAGAAGACCGCTGATGGAAGCTCATTTCAGTAGAGGTGAAGCACGGATTACGGACATTACTATGGAAAGTGTGAGGGACCAGACCGGAAAAGCAAGTCAGCAGCTACATAGTCAAAAGTCATGTGGCTTTCTGCCAAGATCTTGAAAGAGTCCCAGAAGTTGTTAGCAGGGGGGTTCAATGAGACAATTTGCAGAAGTATTAAAGGAAGATTAGATGTAGGTGGGCAGAGCAGCTAGAAGTCTATCATGATAATCCATGGGGAAAGTGGTGTAGGGTCTGAGTGAAAGCAAGGTCAGTGGGAACAGACAACAGGGGAAGGAAGTAGAGGTCATACGACCAGGTTATTGACTCTGGGTTTTGGTTCAGAGCCCTTAATATTGGAGCCCAAACCCCTGTTCCAACCCCAGAGCACAATTCTTAAGTCTTTTTTTCTAGATATACTCACTCCCTTGGCAATCTCAACCAATCTGTGATGCTACCCAAATTTGTACCTCCAGCTCACGCCACCCTGAACTCTAGACTTGAAAATTTAATGGCCTGTGCAACATCTCCACTTGGATGTCTAATAGGGATATTAAGCTTCCCATGCTCCAGTCTCGAGAGAAGGCCAGTCCCGAAACCTCTTCTACTTGTAGTCTTCTCTATTTTTGACAATAGCAATATCACTTCCAGTTGCTCGGGTCCAAAGCTTTGATGGAATTGTTGACTCCTCTTTTTTTTAGACTGTCCACGTTCAGCACATGAGCTCATCCCTGGGGCTCGAACTTCAAAATTTGCAGAGTCCAACCACCTCCCAGCACCTCCACTGCCACCACCCTGATCTAGGCTACCATCATTTAAGTCCTGGTTTCTTAAAATAGCTTCCTAACCAACCTCCTTGCTTTTTTCCATGCTCCCTGCAGTCTCTTCTCTACATGGCAGCCAGGATGAGTGAGCTCCACACTGTCGATGTTTTCTCTGAAACTTTTCAAAAGCTGAAAGAGTAGTACAACAAAAAATGTCTTTCATAGCTTTTTATTTTTCTGACCCAGGATCCAATCAAGGTTGATGCATTCATTTGTATATCTTTTTAGTCTCTCTCAATCGAGAATAATCCCCCAGCTTTTGAAAGAAATGACATCCACTTGTTCATGTAGATTGTCCCACACATTCTGCATTTGTCAGTTTCCTCACAGAGGACGTCACGTATTGCATCACATCAAGGGGTACATAATGCCAGGTTGTCCCAATATTAGTGATGCTGTTTCGTCACTCTGTTACTGTGGTGATCCACCAGAGTTCTCCTTTGTGAAGATGAATTTCCCTCTTTGCAATTAATAAAAAATGATGGGGTGATATTCTGGTATCCTCCAAATACCTAATTCATAACCACTTTTTACCCGATGGTTTTAGCCTCTATTTATAACCCTTCCTGTATTATGTATGGGATGTTGCAAAATGGTGATTTTTTTTAAGATTTTATTTCTTTGTTTGACAGAGAGAGAGATCACAAGTAGGCAGAGAGGCAAGCAGAGGGGGAGGGAGAAGCAGACTCCATGCTGAGCAGAAAGCCCGATGCAAGGCTCGATCCCAGGACCCTGAGATCATGACCTGAGCCGAAGGCAGAGGCTCAACCCACTGAGCCACGCAGGAACCCCTGCAAAATGGTGATTTTAAAATTACTCCCACTTCTTTTATTTTTTAGCAGGTAGTTTAGTAAAAAAAAGCCTTCCCTATTTTTTTCTTTTCTCCTTCTTTCTCCGCAACCCCCACTCCGCCACCACCTTTTTGCACTTCTCCCTCCTTCTCCCTTCTCCTCTTTTTTCTCTTCTTCCTCCTTGTCCTCCTTAGCCTACCCCTTTTCCTCCTCCTCTTTTTTCTACTGATTTTCACAGCAGACTCTTAGATTCTTTTTAATTTCGTGTGTTACAATCAATTACCACAAAATGATACGTTTAAAATGCGTATCAGATCCCGTTCCGTTTCTCTACTCAGTCTCACCTGCGACTCCCCACTTCACTCACAGTGAGAGCCGAAGTTCCTGCGGTGGTCTACGGGCCCCAGCGTCATCTGTCCCCAGTTCCTCTCTGGTCGCATCTTGTCCTGCTCACAGCTCCTGTCTGGTCTCTTGACTATTCCTCCAACATTTCCCACATGCTCAGGTCTTCAGCCCCACCAGGGCCTCTCTGTGGAATGTTCTTCCTCAGATATTCACGTGGTTTTATTCCTCCCTACCTTCAAATCTTTTCTCAAAGCTGCCTGGCTAGATGTGCAAACATTTTTTTGAAGTCAATCCACCCTACTATACTTTATTTTCTCCCTCACTCTTACCACTTTCTTACATTAGTTATTGTGTTTCTTGTCAGCTCCCAACTCAGATACAAGCTCCTTGAGGATGGGAATTTTGTCTGATGCACTGCTGCAGCCCAGGGGCTGGAATGGTACCTCCCCAGTTCATCTTTACTGACTGGATGGATGCATAGATTGGATGAAGGGTTGAAGGAGAAAGAGATGCCTGTTTCTCAGGTCTACCCATCTGAGATGACAGCGCTCTACTCTCTGAAATAGGGAACACAGAATAGTAAACACAGAGGAATGTGTTTGGGAACAAATGTTGAACATGTTGAGTTTTAGGTGCCTATGACATTGTGATGTGGAAAAACCCAGTAGGAAGTCAGCTAGACCGAGATTTAGTGGGTACACTGGCTATGAAGTAGTTTCCAAACACCTAGAGCAAAGTCATGTCTAAATTCATTTTAAGTGAATTGAACATTACTGAATTGAACTAATATGAATGGAAAAGCTAAGAGTCTTTCACCTCCCAATCTGGCATGCTAACCAAGCGTGGGAAGAGAGCTATTAACACTTCACTGAGTCTGCTAGGTTTTGAACTGCTCGGCTCAAAGACAGCACTAAACACCTGGTAATAGCTCTAACGGTTTGTCAACAAAGCTGGACCTGTTAGTTTTCTAGGGTGATAACTGTTTCTAGCAGTCGAAAGACTTGGTTAAAAGATGCCTGCATCCTATATAGACCCATTAGTACTTAAAAAGTGTCATTTTGTTGATGATCTACAGTGTGGTAACCTTTGAATTCTTTTTGTCAAAAGATAAGAGAAGCAACATCAGAATTATTTTTTCCTTCATTAGGTACTACTCTCCTCTCTTCCTTGCTGCCCCTTTATTTCTCCCAGCCTGGAGAAAGTCTCCAAGAGGTGATGAGCTCTAAGAATTCAAGAAGAGTTTGTCTTGTGTGGCATCACCTGTGTTTAGATGGTGCCTAGCTTAAAATAGGTGTTCGGTAACTTTTATTCAGCTCTGTATCAATATCCACTTTCTTGATTTCTGAACCACCATTCACATCTTTGCTCTATCCCAAAATCTCAGTCTCCCATCTCTCAACAAAGTCCTGAGCCATACACTCAGTCCTCGTAGTCTGAAGTAAAGATAACGACAAGAGAGAGAGAAGTCCACAGTGTGAAATTGTCCATTGTAACTTTGGATGTAAGGGAAATTTAAATTTATTTCAACATCATAAAACCAGACACACAGCAATGAATAGGAACATGAATCTTTCTGGATGCTTATGGAGAATTTCCACGTGAGCTTATAAATCCTGCCCACATGGTGGGTCATTCCATTATAAGCTCCTGGAAGTCTTATTTTCCTTTTGAATGATGGTATGTAAAGTAGACGCTGTCATTCATGTCTTAAAGAAAAAGAGATCAAAATGAAATTACAGGCATATAGTTCAGCAATTTCAGAAGATTTTTGTCATTATTTATGACAATGACAATACTGATGGTGTGCTGATCTATAGTACTTTGAGATAGTGGCATTACTCAGTTAAAGACATTGTAAATCAGAGAAGCCACCCCTTCCCCTTAAGGTATAAGAAAATAATTAGAGTCTTCACTGGTCAACATTAAGGTCAAAACTGAATGTATATTTAACTTGTCCATTGTTTTTATGGCTCCCTTTCCTTTCTCCTCCTCCTTCTCCTCTTCCTCCTCCTCCTCCTCCTTCTTCTTCTCCTTCTCCTTCTCTTTCTTCTCCTTCTCCTTCACCTTCTCCTTCTCCTTCTCCTCCTTCTATTTCTTCTCCTTCTCCTCCTCTTCCAAACTCCTCCTCTTCCAACTCCTCCTCCTCCTCCTCCTCCTCCTCCTCCTCCCCCCTTCTTCTTCTTCTTCTTCTTCTTCTTCTTCTTCTTCTTCTTCTTCTTCTTCTTCTTCTTCTTCTCCTGGAACAGAAACTGGGGATATAGTTAAGTTAGGAAGGCAACTGACATTAATAGCACTTCCTAGAGTAACAATAACAAGATGACCAGATCAAAACAGCATCGGCCCCAAAAGTATAGAGCCACTGAAATTCACTTCAGGGAAACTGGAAATTAACAGTTGTTCAAACTCCAGTACTGAAATAAACCTTGCTATCCTGACCTTTCCCAAGGATTTGATTTTCTGGCTCCTGTGTGTATATGTGTGTCTTTGTGTGTGTGTGTGCTTTAATTCTGCTCAGAACAGATTTTCTATGTAGTAACTACTAACAGAAGACATGTGGGTACATAGATGCCATCTTTTCAGCTGAAGGCATACACCTTCTTAATGTGAGTATTAAATTCAGCAATAAGAAATACTTACAATGGACTTTAATGAAGTCATAAAGCAAAAAGGAATTAAGAAACATGACAAGATATTTCTAAATAATTTAATAAAGTCAAATATGTCTAAAATAGTAAATCTCTATGATCAAACATCTTAAAATAGAGAAAGGATATCTAGGTATGATTTTTACTTAGATAAGCAAGATTAGAAAAATTGAAAATGGCTAAATAATCTTTCTGAAGTGGGTGGTTAACTATTTTATATATGTGGTATTTTACTTAGTTTCCGTTCACCAGCCCATTCATCCATTTAGAATTCCACAGATGCCCAGGCACTTAAGCTTTAAGTCATTGATATAGAGGTGGCAACTCCTGTAAACATCCCATCTGCTTCCAATAAGAAACTTGATATTCTTTAGGATTTATGGGTGGCGGGAGGGGATTGCCTAAAGTGAGGTTTCAGAAATGGCCGGAAAATCCCTGTAGGTGAAGCCCATATTTCTTTGTCTGTCTGTAGTTCTACATTTATATCTAGAATCTTAACAATAAACCCATAGCAGTTTCTTTGCCTGAAGATAGCCAAATTACAGGTTTCTGTTGAATCCAGTGTTTATGCTTATATACAGATCTTCTGGGGAGAAAGAGGGGTATTGATGACAGATTGAAAATATTTTTAGTTTTATACTCATTTGTACGTATACAACAGTTCCAGATATTAATAATAGTTGTAGACCCTGGTGATTACCCAGTTAAACTCTACTCCTGCATCCTCTTACTGAAATGGTTCTACCTGGTCTCAGCAGAGAACAGACCCTGGAGTTATGATATGGGAAGAGAAAGCAGCCACTTTGTAATCAGGAGGAAAATGTCAAAAGAACCACAGATCCCAACCTGACCTTTACACTGTAGAGGCACTAAGCCAAAGCCAGTACTCACTTCTCTCCAAACTTCTAATTGTATTAGCAAGATAATAATCTCATTGTTTCAGCCACTGGAGGTTGAGTTTTCGACTATTGGCAGCAAAGTACATTCCTATGTGAACACATCCTGCCTCATTTTAATCTCACTTTCTCAAACCGGATAAGATTTAGACTGACCTCTGTAGTTTTAGAAAGTAGGCCTAAATCTCGCTGGATCTATGAATCAATCAGCACTAGATGCGCAATGAGTAAAAGACGGAATGGTCAGCCTCCCTGTCTCTCTGCAACGCTTTTTTATTGCTTGTGTGTTCCAGTCCAACCCCCAACACAAGTCCAGTGACCCAACATGGCTCCTCCAAACTCTTGATTTTGAATAGCCCATTCCCTGAAGCCTGCCTCCTACCCTTCCAGCTCACTTATTCTGATGCCTCCCACAACTGCCGTCCTCCACTCCCGGGATCCCACCTCCTTTTCACTGCTTGTTTATCCAACAGTTGTTGCTCTAGTCGCGACCCTTCATGTCTTCATCTCCCGTTTTCACTCAGTTTAGGTTCCACTGTGTGTCATTGCAAACACCCTCGACTCCCTTTGTTCTCTCTCCACCATCACACTCTTCTGGTTAAAATAAGGCAAAACAGAGCAAAACAACAACAACAACAAAACAACCTGACAAACCCAGATCCCCTTCATCTCTGCTCATGAACCCGTGCTCCATGTTGCTGGATAAGATTCCCGCCAATGAGACTTACTGTGAAATCATGACCCCAGATCCCCAAATCACTGTCCAATGGTCCTAACTGTTCCCTCTTAACTTGCTTTCTTGCTCTTAGTCTAACCCAATTATTTAATCTCCTGATGAAGACACTGAGGCTCAGAAAGACTAAGAGACGTCTCTGAGTTCATAGACTACTTTAGAACAGAGCTGAGTTCAGAATCCAGTCTCTGGACCCCTGGTCCATTCCTCCTCCTTAAGTCCTGTGATGACACTAGTTTCAAGCTCAGATTCTTCAGTTGTAAGCTAAGGAAACTGACTCTGTTTAATTTAAGGAATGAAGGGATTATTCCTGGAATTAAGGGGACATCCACTCTCCCAGGCTTTAGGAAGGACAGGCATTAGAGTGGTTAGTACTTAGGTAACAGGCATTAATATACCATCTGTCAGGACACCAAAGTTGGGATGAATGAACTCTGACCCTTCCCATTCATTGTGTCAATCCACTTGATGGTCACATTCCCAAGAGGAAAAACAGGAGAGTCCCAGTTTGGGTCTTGTTCCCACTCTTTAGCTCATCAAGGATGGGTCCCACCCAGTCCTGCATGTGACGATGGCCGGGTGATTACCCAAATGGAAATGGAGGTGCTTTTAGCAGAAGGCAGCAAGCTGGATTCTGGGCAGACAAAAACACCAGATGTCCTCGGTACATCATCACGCACAGCTGGGAGGAGCTGTGCTTGACGCCAAAACATTGGCTTCATGACAAGCCTAGTCCCCAGGTTAGGATTCTGTGTTTCTTGAAATTATTTGGTGATAGCTCTCTTTCTGGTGGGTTATGCAAATATTCCTGTGTGAGAATTCTCTCACAAAGGCCCTGGAGCCAGACAGTAGGGCCTTCTGTGGTGTGAACACTGCCAGCCGTCTCTGTAGCTCTGACTTACTGCATATTTTGTTTTGTTTGTTCCTGTTTGCCCAGGGGTCGGGTTGCTATGAGTGTGGAATTTTGCTCCCACTCTTTCTGTCTTCAGATGAAGTAGGCCTGAGAACTATATTGTCAGTTGTCGAGAAGAAGGTATGTATATTATCCACATTTTCCACTTGTTAATGATGCTCCACAGCTCAGTTAAAGAGACTGTAAGAAGTATAAACATCAACTCACCAGATCCATATTAATCCCTAGCCAGGGATTAAGATTACAGTGAAGAAAGACAGGAGCGGGACCATAGCCCCCATTATATCATCCTTCCTCCTGACACCACCGTTCTTCCCTTTCTGCCCCCTCCTGCCCCCAACATGGCTGACAACCACCAACACAATACCAGGGTCACCCCCTATCTGAGTCTTTAGGATTTTTTTATGGAGGACAGGGAAAGAGAGGAAGACAGAAATGCCATGGAGGGCTTTATAAAGTCAGAATAAAAAGTTCAAAAGCCCAAAGTGTCTTCTTCTTTCACTGAACAAATCTCTAGCCACACTAAGATCTGAAATAGAATCTCAATCTAACCTCCCCCATCATGAATGGAAGATACCAGCCATCTTTCTACTTGTCTCTTGAGTTTTATTTATTGTAGGGTATAAGGTGAGGTTAAGACAGAGGCTGTGGCAAACCCCAGCGCTTCTGGGAATAGTAATGGAATCCTGTAGAAAGACTAACTGAAAATCAAGATTGATGCAACTACACGCAGAGACCAAAAAGAAAAAAGAACATGTATAACTGGACAGCATTCTGAGACACATTCTGGAAACTCAACATTGAAGTTGTTTAATTTGAAATGATGTAACATAGACTATAATCTCATTTATCTAAAGTAGCTGACACTTGACAAAATACAATATACAAGAAATCTAACTAATATATAAATATGTCTCCATTCTGCTCCCTAAATGGGAGAAAATCACATGGGAGAAAGAGATATGCTGTGTGAATGTAAGCTACCCTTCTTCCCCCTAATGTCACCATGCTAACATGGTGACATCCTCAGTAAGGGGCTAGAATGGTCACGTAGGGATCCTCAGGATTAACCTGGAGATAGTCTTTTCCTCTATCACCAAAAAGAATAAAAGGTAAGGCCTCAACAAACAGGGTGCTCCTCTACAATGGGTAGCCTGAAGTCTGTAGTCTATATGATAAGAGTCTTAGAAAAGTTACTTTTATTCCCATTAAGACAACACATGTAGAATGTCAGGCATGAAACTATAAGATCAAGGGCTCTAGGAGCCTTTGGAAACTTCCTGGTTTGAGACTCAACATGATCTCAGTAGCAGGGCCAACTCTATCTATTGTCCTGGCTATTATGTGACTACTAATAAAAGTTAATATTTACTGCGTGCTTGTGCTAGGAACTGTATAAATGCTTTTACATGGGTCATCTCATTTCTATTTTATGTTGTTAATACAACAACACTATGAGTCTCTATTATCAATGTCCCAGTGCTTGAGGAAACCAAAACTTAGGAAGACTAAGAAACCAGACCAAGGTCACACAGCTAGTAGGTGGTAGAGCCACAGTTCAAACCCAGAGCCTGAAGTGTTGACCATTCCATGATAATGTCACCCCGACAGAGTTCCAGGGCTTTGAAGCCCAAAGTGGGTCCTTTGTAGGCTTTAAAAAAAAAAAAAACTCAGATGATGTGATAGTACTCATAGTTTGTTAAGTTTTAAAACGATTCTCCTGTCCTTTGTATTTTCCTGAAGCCATAAAGATAGTGAGTGGTCTATTGGAAGCTGTACATGAATCTGTTTTAATAAACATCTGTTTGCCTCATTCATTAAGGGAGAGATTCCCTGCCCTAGGGTTCTGGGCAGATGGACATCCAATACTGGCCAGATGAAATCAAAGGCACTTTTGTTAGTCATGTATACTCACTGTGTGCCATTCAGAGACACACAGAGCTTGCATTTGGGAACAGAGTAACAAGAAGGGGCTGTAAGAGTCAGGTTTTATCGTATCAAAAGGGGAGGGTGCCTGCAGGAGGATATGATTGGCTTGTTTGACTAATCTGCAGGTTGGCTGGGACCTGACACCTGCTACCCAGGGGTGAGCAGGAAGTACAGTGACTTGCCTGATAAGGAGCCATGTTGAGCTAAGGGAACTTATCCATGGGATCAGACAAGGAAGACCCTTCTAATTTCACCCAATGTCAAGATAGCACATCATATTAGACCTTAGTTTTAAGGCTTATGCCGTAAACTCTCCAGAAAACACAAAGACATGAACCGTATAGGTAAAGGGCATGAACAATGATGCCTGGCTGGGGGATACAAGTGTGCATTTGGGGGACTAAGACCATGTGCAAAAGAAAAGTGTTAGATGAGACTGGAAAGTTGGCAGCCAGACTTCCAAGGGCCCTGCGGACCCATCATAGTTTTAAACAATGGAAGAACAGGACCCAACACATGTTTTGGAAAAACCCAACAGCGATGAGGATGGATTGGAAGGGAAGAGAGAGTAGAAACAAAGCAGATTACTATTTGTCATAATCATGATGGTGAGAAATCATGAGCATTTGAACTGGAGAAGTGGGCCCACTGGAAAGAAAAGCAAAACAGAGAGTCAAAAGAAATAATGGTGGCCCAGACTCTGGGGACAATCAAATAATTGGCTGTGGGGGCTAAGGGAACAAAAGAAGTTAAGAAGTACTCAGAGATAGCCCCTCTTTATTTAAGGTTTTGATATTTTATCACAGATTTTTTTGTATTAATTTTGATTTTTCAAAGTAAACCTTACACTTAAACATTTACCTTGATTACTGCGTGGATTTGTGTCCTGTTGATACTGTCACACAGGACTCCACACCTAGCTGCTGAAGACAATGGAGATCTAGTCTTCCGTAGTTCTGGGGGACAAAGGTCTGAAGTGGAGGTGTCCACAAGGCCACGCTCCCTCCCGAGGCTCAAGGGGAGAATCCCTTCCTTGCTTCTGCTGGTGGCTGTCAGCAGCCTTTGCTGTGTGGCTGCCTCACTTCTACCTCATGGTCACATTACCTTCCCTTCTTCTGCCTGCGTGAAATCCCCCTCTGCCTCTCTCTTTTTCTTGTAAGGGCATTTGTGATTGCACTGAGGACGCTCTGATCATCCCAGATGACGTTCGCATCCTCTGATCTCGAATTTAAACATATCTAGGGAGTCTTTGTCATACAAGGTAACATATGCGGGTTCCAGGGATCGGAATGTGGGTGGGGGAGAGGGGCTCTGTTTTAGCCTGCCACACTGCCATCGGGTTTTTTGTTTGTTTGTTTTACATCTATTTAGGTTTTGCATTTTAGACAAGTGATCCCCCCTGATTATCCTCACCTTGGTCCTGGCCCTGAATCATTTGGGCCTAGAGCATTGAGAATATGTTGATTCTATCTACAGAAATGCAAGAGAAGGAACTGATAAGGAACACAAATATTGCCTATTTAAAACACACCTACCATTGTATTAGACATTATTGTGTGCAGTTGGGTATAAGATCTGATTTGTATATTCCTTGAACAAAGTCCTCATTTTTCTGGAGCCAAGTGAAAGCTCACTTTGCTGACAGGATGGGATAATTTGTATCTTCACCTAGAGTTGGGAAGATAATATTGCCCAACATTCATCTCCCCTTCTTGGAAATAGCAGCAGAACTTGCTTTAGGGATCCTACTTCCATCTACTCTCAGACTACGTGATGAGATGGTCTCTATTCCCTTCTCCATGATTGGCACCTATGACCCAGGCCTGGTCCGTCAATGGAGCTGCTTCTCCCTAGTGACAGCTCACAAACATGCACTTGCCCCACACTGATATAATAAAAACGAATTCTGGAATTTTGGTGGTAAAATAGTCAGTTTTCCTCTAAACTTGTTATCAGTGAATACGTGTCCCTAGAGCCTGAAGCTAACAGAGGGAAGGCAAAACTAAGACTCAAAGATCCCAAAGACATCATTTAAGTCCCTAAATCAAGTCACACTTGAAGCCAGACCTACTGCTAGGCTTTTCAATTACTTGAGTCAATAATTGCTTAAGTCTCTTATTGCTTAAGCAAGATTGAATTAATTTTTTTTCTGTTACTTAAAACCATAACTGATAGTTATATACACACACACACAACAAAATTATATATATGTTATGTATATAAATTATGTGTATGTATACATATGTATATATATTATTTATATGTATATAAATAATATATATAATATATGTATATAATGTATATAATATGCAATATTATATATATAAAATAATATATATACATATATGTATATAAATTATGTGTGTTTATATATACACATAATTTTAAATATTTGGCTGCTCAATGGAAATGGTGTGGTGCATGGTGCAGGAAAACATTTTGAACTGAGTTTGTATTCAGGGGACATTCATGGTTTATTTGGTAAGAGTGCAAATTATTTCATCTTTTGACCAGGAATGTCACCATGGGCATTGAATTGGTTCAGTGCCACAAAGGCCCTCAATGGGAACCCAGTGTTTCCTCTTGAGGATAGAGGAAGATCTGATGGATCTACAGGAAATACATTGGTTAAGGGACAACAGGAAATTAGAAGAAGACTGGAAAGTTCACAAACTGATCTTGGGCAAAGCCACTGGAGGTTGCTAACTCAAGTAAGCAAAAGGGAAGGAACACCGGGGCATTCAGGAGAAAGACTGGGGCAAGAGAAAGCTGATCAACAATGTAGGGAAGTAATTAGGTAAAAGCTCCTTACCAGATTACATTCCCTGGAATCATACCTTCCTTGAGTCATAATGGGCTTGCTTTACAAAAATCGCAATGGCTAGCATGGTGCTCACCATTCACTCTTGGCTACATTATATGGTACATATGTTTTGTTGGAATAAAGGAAATTAATACTACAGAAGTCAAAAAAGCAAATGTAATTGAGGTAGTAAACAACTCACTTTCTTTTTTTTATTTTTTTATTATTTATTATTTATTTATTTATTTGACAGAGAAAGAGAGAGAGAGAGATCACAAGTAGGCAGAGAGGCAGGCAGAGAGGTGTGGGGAAACAGGCTTCCTGCTGAGCAGACCAATCCCAGGACCATGGGATCATGACCTGAGCCGAAGGCAGAGGCTTTAACCCACTGAGCCACCCAGGCACCCCAACAACTCACTTTCTTTTCATCATTCCCATAAGTGCCCTTAGTATCTAGTAGAAATGATTGTATCAACGTAAGGCTGCGTTATGCTAAAACTCAGAAGAGGGAAGTTTTCATAGTAGCCCCATGTTAATCAGCTTCTCACAACTTTACATTTTGCCATCTGACCTCAAGAGAGCCCTTTCCAGTGTCACATTAAAAATGTTTTTAAAGAAACGGGAAAAGTCCACCAGCAAGATAGCTTCTCCACCAGAAAAGGGAGATTGTACCTTTTCAGCAGCAACCCAACATTTTGCCTACAGGTTTCAAACATCTCACTAGTTCTTTCTTAACTAGTAAAGAAATGGTTTATATGCTAGGTGGGGTTTTTTTGGTATCATGTTCATAAGATAATATTTATACTAATTATATCAATGGGCTGAGAGAGTAGGCGAAATGAAACCCAGCAGAACTGGTTTTTAAAAATATAAATAAGTAAATGAAGAGCCTTTTTTTTTTTAAGATGTTATTTATTTATTTATTTGACAGAGAGAGAGACAGTGAGAGACGAAACACAGGCAGGGGGAGTGGGAGAGGGAAAAGCAGGCTCCCCACTGAGCAGGGAGCCTGATGCGGGGCTTGATCCCAGGACCCCTGGGATCATGACCTGGGCTGAAGGCAGATGCTTAACACCTAAGGCACCCAGGTGCCCCAAATGAAGAGCTTTTTGAAGATATCGACAGTCTTCCTTGACCTTAAATTTTCAAGTATCATTCAGAGCTCTTTGAGGACCATAATGACAGGATTCTAGGGAATCACTGTTACTTCTATTTGGCAAGATTCTCATGTCACTGTACAGTGTGTGAGGCTGGACGAGAAAGTGAAGTAAAGGGAGAAAAAAATTGACAGCGTCAGAAGCAAATCATCTCGGTCTTTGCCTTCACTTACATGGCGTAGGGAGGTCTGAGGGACAGCCAAACGAGTGAATGAAAACAAGAGGTGACTTTTTGGGAGAAATCCAGATTTTCTTTCATTTGAGGGAGTCCATTTCATTTACCTCGAAACAAGATTTACGTACATTAGAAGTAAAAACATTAAAGGATCAGATATGCGATCAAGTTTTCGGAGAAGATTTAAGATTCCCAACATGACGTTACTTAGAAATACATAATATGTGCATTCAAACAGGCAAACATATTGAGCACATTCTGAGGAAGCAAAAATGTGTATACTTTTTAGACCAGTTCCAAAATTCGCTTAGGAAAAGTCTTAGAAGATCGTAGAGATGAAAACTCTAACAAATAAAATCTGATTTTCATGAATACCTTTACTCAAGGGCTATTTGACCTGAATTACACAACATGTTTTAAGCTTCGAAACTCTTAGAGTGCATATAATTTTTAATTGACTTTTCTTTGGCAATATCAGTATGTTTGTATTATATTCAAGGGACTCCCTCTGCTGTATAACTTAACACATGAAAATTCTTGTTTTACTCCTTTACCAAAGTTTCCTTGCAGCTTGATGGATAAGGTGTCTAATTATGGAGTACTGCAGAAGGCTTTGGATCAAATCATATGTTTTTATTGAAAATGAGGTCATGTTGCATTGCGTGATATAGCTAAATAATCAGTTAACTATTTTTCCAAGCCAAACACAGAGTAATTAGGTTTAGTAACATGGCTTCCTCCCTAAGATCCATAACTCAGACATGGTGGTTTGGGAACAATATGGGTAGAAATTGTGTATGTTTTTCTTGGACATTGAAATGAATGGCATTTTCTAACAAGACTTTATTATAGGTAGAATTTAATTTTATTTTTGCTTTTACCTTCTGTGACATTGCCTGGGAGAACATTTTCCAAAGAAACACATAAAATTATGTGGTCTCAAAACTTATCACTCAACTAATAGAAGCCATGTCATTATGGATAAACAGTGGATCGGGGAGTTCTGGATAATAGTTTAAACACCGATGTCCTTAAACATCTACTAGAATATTTTGATAGTAGATTTCCAGATATTCCATGGAAGTATTGATTGCAAGTGTATAGTCATATTACCCCCCAAAAGTCACTGAAATGTTCTACATCCAATACTGTCTCAATTCCAAATGCTTGTGTTTCTTGTGTACCTGGAAAACCTAGGTCGGTGTTCAAGAAATAGGATTCATGCTGTATCTAGGTCCATTTGTTTAAATTTTGCTAAAACAATAAACTTAGATCAGTCAACAGCTTTATGTTCAAACCATGCCTAGGTTTTTCACTTTTTAAAGTGTAGTAGGAGGTGTAAGTTCTTAAATATAGGTATAAGATGATTCCACTGAAGAATTAGGACTCTGTTGTTTCTCTTTCTGAGGTTATGATCACAGCTTCTTTCAAGATACTAAAATATGCTGTCTATTTCATGGTGCTGGGTTGGACACATGAAATCTTTTCACGTGTTAGCTCTGGCCGGCTGGATAGTCTTTCCATTCCATATTTACGCCCCGGAAGAGTTTTGCACAGTGTACCATGATAGACTTTCCACATTCATCTTAGGTTTACTGCAGATATTGCTTCAAAAATATGATATTGTCAAAATTGTGCTGACTGTGAACTCACAATGCCTTTTAGGGCATCCATGAACAGCTGGCTTGAATAGCCAGACATCTGTGAAATCAAGAGTGTATTTCGAATTTGACTTTCAAACCACAGAATTCAAGTAAGCAAAAACTGACCATGTGTTAAAAACACTTGAAACTCTTCCTCTTGTAACTGTTTATCTACATTTTTAAAACTCTGTTTACATTGTAGTAACAGCTGTGTTTAAAAGGGACATGACAGAGCAGACTAATTTATAATGCAAAACTCTATTCGAAAAAAAAAACTTATGTTTGAAAAAACACTTCAAAAGAGGGCAAAAATGATTAAAATAGACACAACCATTTGTTTAAACTATGACTTTCTCAAGAAAAAACAGCCTAATGTAAACTGGCTTAGGCATGTTCTAAGCAGCTGTTCTGTATAACGCCTCTACGAACCTTTTTCTCCGGGGGGTTGGAGGGTGGGGCAGAGAGAAAATGAGCAACTGACCATCACAGAAGGTCATTGCCATTTAAAAAACAACAGAAATCTAAGGATGAAATATTAAATTTTTTGAAGGGTGCCAAATTGGTTAAATTAGGGGCTGAGGAGACAGAGCCAGTGACCGTGGCCATAGTAAGCAATCTTGCAAGTGAAAAGTGAAAAAATCACATTTGACCAGCATTCCTTCATGGGTTTCGATGGAAAAATTGCAAAACTTTTCAGTAAGAAAAAAAAGCCCAAATAAATTGTTTCGTCTGTGTTTCACTGTGTATTAGCTAGCCTTTTTTTTTTTTTTTCCAAATCATCGTTGTTTGGAGCATCCCACAGACATGATCCTCAGGCCTCCCCGTGATGGCTTTCTGTCATCTTGCTTCACTTCCACATTCTATTCTACACTTTGGGAAAAACACCTTTTCCTCTGCTTGTTTCCTAAATTGTTCCTGAAGTGCCATCTGCAGCTCCCTTCTCTTCCCAGATGCAGCAAAATGGTCTCGTGTATCTGAAGAAGACAAGGGAGCCATTTCCCATGTCTCCACCTGGCCATGTGTCATTGTCAGAAATTACTGGAGGGAACCACACATGAAGGGACCTGTGCTGACCAATAACAACGGTCAAACAGGAACAAGAACGCTTCATCAGAGGCTAGCATGGAGAGCTGACAACACAGAACCCTGCCTCCCAACTGATAGGTCAACCCTGGAAATACAGACGCAACCCCCAAGAACAGGACATGGAACCCCTAATAGATAAAGATGAAGTTTCCACAGCCCAGTAGAACAAGGGCTCCAAAGAGAAATTAAATTCAATTAAAGAAACATGACAACAGTTCCATTTCACATATGTGACTGTTGAATGATATTCCCAGGCATTCCTAGCACAGGGCCTGGAATATAGTTGGAGTTCAAAAAGCGTGGTTTCCTGATCGCTCTCAGGAATAATAATAATAATAATAATGTGCAAATAATTTGCATTTATTTGCGTTATATTTATATTGTGTCTATGTCTGTATTTGCATATATCCAGACTCTCCTGTAGCTTTATCTGATGAGTTAAACTGGATGAATGTTAATGTATTCACTCATTTATTCATGTAACAAAGATTTTTGGAACAATTTCTCTGTGCCAGGCCATTTTCTGGGCCCTGAAAATACAATAACAAGTAACTAGAGTTTCAGCCTTTTAGAGAGAGAGAGATAACTGCAAAAGAAAGAGAAGGGTGGGGAGGAAGGAAGGAAAGGTGGGAAGGAGAGAGAGAAGAGAAGAGAGGAGAAGGGAGGGGAGTGGGGGAGAAGGAAGGGAAGGGAAGGGAAAAGAAGGGAAGTAGAAAGGAAGGAATTAGGAATGACAAATGTAAGGGAACAAAACAAAACAATATGAGGGAGAGCAGTGCTCTTGGCTGGAGGCTTCCAGGAAGGCCTCTCTGAGTAGGTGAAATTAACACAGAGATCTGCATGACCTTTGGGACTGTGCCTTGCAGATCTGGGAAGAGAACACACCAGGCTGGAGAGCCAGCAGGACTCAAGTCCTTGAGTAGTCTTCCAATCAGTTTTTCTCTAAACACATAATGCAAACTAGCATGGGGGGCAAGAAGTCTATAATCTTAATGCGAATCCTAACCACTCCCTGGGTTTCATTTATAGAACAGCCAAAATATATTTTGGAGAAGTAAACCAAGATGAAAGCAATAAGTTGCTGTTATTAAGCTGCTCTAAATACATTCATTAAAACAGTGAAGAACCAGCTGTAGAATTTATATTTGTGTCTATGTCTATATTTGCATATATTTATATTTATATTATCTATATCTTTATTTACATCTGGATATACTATATAGTGGATATTTCCATATCTACATCAATCTGTCCATCTTCCTGTCTATCAACACAAAGCTGCATATATGACATACTGTTTTGCTTAGCAAGAGCCTAGATCTGATTAACTTATTTCTGAAAGAGGCAAACTGTCCTCCTAGGAAACTCCTCAAAAGTAGAATAGCTCCCTCTGTATATATAACATGTGTATCTATATCTGTGTCTGGCTATACTTATAACTGTATTATGTCTACCTAGATTCTAGTATAAGCACTCCCAGGTTACACCTTCGCAAACCAACTGGATCAAACATCTTCAGCAAGAAGATGATTCTACTCACAAAACACAAGTGGGGGGTTATTTTTGGTACTATCTTGTAAAGAAATGTCAAGAAAACAGCTCCCCAAAAGATAAATTATTAATTCCAAATAGCATACAACATCTTACTTTATTATTTGGAAAAATGTTACCCCTGTTTTATCATTGAGGTTTCCTCTTGGAAAGCACCCTTTCTCCCTCCCCAAGCAGAAATTGAAGATGGGTTCTGATGTCAGTGCAGTCACCTCCAGGATCACTGACATATCCACAGCCTATGATATATAAATTCTATTTAAAAGAGTTGCAAACAAAAAAAAAATGCACTTGGCTTTGTCTATATTTGGGGTTCCAGAATTTTTTAAAAGTAGAGTTAGGAGGCTTTGTAAAAAAGAGAGACCATGTTCTCTGATGCCTGGTAATACTGATATTTATCACTTAACTCCCTCATATTCTTGATTTTATATTGGAATCATAAAATGATGGATAATTTTTAAAGCAATTGCATCAATTGTAATTAAATACATACATTAAGGCCTTCCAAAGCAAGATAGTTCCAATCCATCATCCTACTTTACTTTAGGGAACCATTTGAACGAATCTTATATAATTAGGATTCCTTTATGCCTGATTTGCCTGGGAAATTTCTGGTTTATGTCTATGGTCCCGGTTATAATAGCAGTGCCCACATGGGCTCTCAAGAAAGTCTTGGTAAACTATGGTGATTCTATGTAAAATCAACTGCAGAATGCTTATAGTGGAGAAATCTTTATAAATTTCATGTTCAGTCTGGAACAGGAAATTCCACCTGTCCCTGACATCTGGAAAATATGGTTGTCACAGTATATAATATTCAATTATTTAAATAATGTTCTTCCTTTGGGAACCAAAGAATCAGAGTAAGGAAAAAGAGCTGGAACACGGAGCTAGCTCAAATGCCATTTCTGCACAAATATAATAGCATAGACACACGAATGCAAGACAGTTTTTACAAAAGTTTACTCTCTTTTAGGAATAAAGCAAATGACACTGATATTTGTAAATGTATTTCTCTTGCTGAAGTTTACTTTTGTGCACTAGCAGAAATTTGGAAATTTGCAGCAACTAATTATTTTTACCATATTTATTACTAGCAGGAAAAGAAGTTATTAAAGATGAACTTCTCAAGGGATGTGTCAGTCCCATGAATTAATCTTTCTCTGTGGCATGGAGCATTACCCCAGAACATGTTCAACAGCATGGGAGAAGAAAGTTGAACAATTTTACATTCCTAACATTTTCCAGTTATATACTTCCCCAGAAATAGAATTGTTCTTTAGATCAGCCTTTGTGTTTGGTATAAAAAGTGGGGGTGGTATTTTTTAAAAGTCAGAGGGTCACAAAAGTTTTAGAGAAAATCAAACTAGTTTCCTTACAGCAGGACGTCTCAGAACATTTACTGTGCTAATACACACAGGGGCTCTAAGAGACAAAGATGCATGAGGCATTTTTCAAACACGTTTGTCCAGCGAGCTCTCCTTCCAAACAGCATCCTGCTGGTCTAATGTCTGTTTAACACACTGTAAGAAATGTCTCCTCAAATAGTGTCTTATTCTTCACAAACCAACATGGAAAAAAAATAACTAGCCCCTCTGTTAATGGTTTTAAAACTACTTTAAAGTATAAAAGATTATAAGAAAATGCACTTACATGGATTCGTTTGTTTATTCTACAACTATCAATTGAGTATCTGTTATGTGCTAGGCACTTTTCTCAGCATTGGCATTATAGCAGAGAACAAAACATGTGAAGTCCTTATTCTCAGGAAGGTTACTTCCTAGTGCAAAAGAAACACTAAGCACACACATGTGCAGCTCCTGGGGAGCACAGCAGATGTAATCTGAAACCAGCCCTCATACAGAGGGCATAGACAGACGGAAGAAAGAGGCAGGCCACTCCCCACTGGTCCGTGGCAGGTTTAAGAAGCAGATAACTTATATACCAGAATTGTCTTGGGGAGCTGAAAGACAAGTAGATCTCCACTCCTGCCCACCAAATCTTAAAAGTTTATAGAGAGGCCTTAACTGGGTTGAGTCACATATGGTCTCAGCGATGTATCTCTATCTCATGGCTGTGTCCTTGGGGCAGACTCTGGCAGTGGGGAAGGCAAGTGGAACCCACATTCCAAGGATGGGGTGGGAATGAGGAGCTTCCCATTGTTGGGGTCCAGCTCACAGGTCTAGAGGCAGTTGTATCCTCTCACTGACCTCCCTGGCATGCACAGATATGTATCTAGGAGTGATTCTGTTAGGGTGTTAATATTGTGAGAATTTTCTTCTTCCTGTTTTTGAATTTCTTTAATATGGTAATAATGCATTTATGGATGTAATGTGATTATAATCAACATCCAAAAGGATTTTTTTGTGTGTGTGAAACTGATCAAACTGAGCCCAGATTTTACTTAGAAGGAACAAAGAGCCAAGGAGAGTCACAGTCATTTTGAAGAGTAAGGAACTTTCTCTAAAATATTAAGGCTACCCGGTTTTTAGCAGAGGGATGGACAGATAAACTAATGGGACACAAAAAGGAGTCTAGAAACAAAACTAGGCCTACATGGAAACTTGATGAGTGGAGAAATGGCACTAAAGATCAATGGAAAGTGATGGGTTATTCAGTAAGTGCTGGGCAACTGGTTTTCCAAATGGAAAAATAATTGAATCTCTGCCTCACATCATACCTAAAAAGAAATCTGAGGTGGAATAAGAACAAAATAAAACAAAACAGGGGCACCTGGGTGGCTCAGTGGGTTAAGCCTCTGCCTTCGGCTCAGGTCATGATCTCAGGGTCCTGGGATCGAGTCCCACATTGGGCTCTCTGCTCCACGGGGAGCATGCTTCCTCCTCTCTCTCTCTCTCTCTCTCTCTCTCTGCTTGCCTCTCTGCCCACTTGTGATCTCTCTCTGTCAAATAAATAAAATCTTTAAAAAAAATAAAAATAAAACAAAACAAAACAAATACAATAAACCTTAAGGGAAAACAAATATAGATTATCCTTATGACCTAACTTTGGAAGAATATCTTAAGATATAAACTCAAATCCTAAAAAATAAAGATTAATAAGAACAACTGTGTTAAAATTTAATACTTATGGGATCAAATCTATAATTGAAATAAAAGGGTAATATAGATTGAGAGAAGATATTGGCAATGCATAGCATCACTGGCAAAGAACTAATATACAGAATACATGGTCAATACCCCAAACTTAAAAAAACTAACCAAAAAATGAGCAAAAAATATAAACAGATTATTCAGAGAAGATAAAATCAGAACAGGTGACAAACATCTGAAAAGATGCTCAACTTTATTAGTAATTAGAAAATTGTAAATTTAAACCACATGAAAATACCATTTCATGTTTATCATTTTGGAAAAATATTAAAGTTTGACAATACCAAGTGTTAACAAGGATATCTGCCTTCGGCTCAGGTCCTGGAATCAAGCCCTGAGTCAGGCTCCCTGCTTCTTTCTCTCCTCCCCGCTCATGCTCTCTCTCGCTATCTCTGTCTCTCTCCTCTCTCTGTCAAATAAATAAATAAAATCTTAAAAAAAAAAAAAAACTGGGGGGGCGTGCACCTGGGTGACTCAGTGGGTTAAGCCTCTGTCTTCAGCTCAGGTCATGATCTCAGGGTCCTGGGACTAAGCACCGCATCGGGCTCCCTGCTCAGCAGGCAGCCTGCTTCCCCTCTCTTCTCTGCCTGCCTCTCTGCCTGCTTGTGATCTCTCTCTGTCAAATAACTAAATAAACTCTTAAAAAAAAAAAAGAGTTCAACGTGTACACAGGGATCTTCACCTCTATTAATAATGTTTCTTTTTTTGTAAATTGGTTGATGGGTTCATGGGTGTGGTTCTATTATTTTTATTGAAATAATATTATTTTACTAAAATATTTCACTAGATAATGCTGTTAGGAAAGAGAGTGAATGAATGACTTTGGCATCCCTCAAAAGAGTATTGGCTGACACTATATTCCTCTTTGGTGATGAAGGTGTTCAAGGTCTCCCAGAGTACTAACATTTCCTTTTGGGTTCATCTAATTGAAAAAGTAACAAACGTTGAGAAACCCACTGCAATATCTAAAAAAAAGAGAAAGAGAAATTGTATTCAATAGTTCTGTCTCCTAAAGGTGAGCAAGTCAAAAGAGTTTGTAATTTTATTTCATTTTTTCATGATTTCATTCATATTTCATTTCATTCAGCATTTTATATTTGTAAATGATTATATATATGTGATTATATGAATGTGTATGTGTATATATGTAATCACATCACTCTCTTCCCACAATATCCTTGCACTTAAAGCTCTTGCAAACATAAACTTTACAATTTGAATTTTCACAACCACGTTTCGTCCTATAAACCACAACAATCGTAAACATGCCCTTCCACTCTTATATAACATAAAATAATTCTAGGTCCATCAGACGATCTATTAGGAAGAGGCCCAACACAAGGTGGAAATTGCTCCAGATTTGGAATCAGGAGCCTGGTGCTCAGGGCCACCCCCACCACCATTGCCTAAGGGTGGAATTTCAGGCAAATGATTTAATCTCTCTGAGATATTTCCAGGTCTATACAATGAGGAAAATGATAGTACCACCCTCCTTGGATTATCATGAGGGTTAAAGGAGAACATAGAATCTTGTGCTTTGTAAACTGTAAATTCATTTTGCCAAAAACCATAAGTCGTTTCTGTACCACTGGAAGGCAAAAGATCCTAACCACAGGAAACTTGCCTTAAGGGACAATTTGTTTTGGCAGCCAAAGGCAAGATTAACACTGGAAACAATAGAAAGCAATTAAAAAAACCAAACAAACAAACAAAACAAGAACCAAACCCCAAAGAAATGCAAGTTGAATTATGCATTGAGACTCTCAGGACTGTAAGGGGCTTTAAGGAGGGCCCACGGTCTGGGATGATACTTCTGCTGGGCCTGGGGGCCTGATGTTTAGATCTGGGGTTGGTGGGGAGAGGGTGCTCAGGTAAAGGGAAGAGAATGCAGTCTATTTGCAAAGCAGCAATGATAGCATAATTTATCCAACCTGGTTAGGATCTTTTTACCATCTTCCCAATCATGGTTCTTATGACGTGTGGAAGGTTTTCTTGCTCTGGTAGGTTAACTCGACTTTATGCACATGGAAGAAAGGTCTTGTGATACTGTTGGAACCGGTACTTTCCTTGTGGCAACAGGATTTGACTAGTTAGAACCAGGCGACTTCAGCAACTACTGTATTAGTTTCAGAGCAACGTGTCCAAGACCGTTGTCTCCAGCTTTTTGATCACCATGAAGTAGGAATATAAACGATCTCATCTTTGCTTTGGAAACATGCCAGCATTTAAATTTCCCTCTTCTGTCTAGTCCACAAATGGACCGACAAAGGTGTTAAGGTATTGTTCTTGAACCGGCATGGCTTACTAGCCCTTGGGACAGGTATTTTGGCTTCAATGTCATCTACTTTATTTGCTCTCTATTTTTTAAACAGCTCCTTAATTCTTGTGTTTTGGTCTACACAAGAAGTTAGGTTGAAATAATTCCATCTGCATGATTGTTTTTTAAGATCTTATTTATTTATTACACAGAGAGAGAGAAAGCACTGAGCTGGGAAGAGAGGGAGAAGGCTTCCAGCTGAGTAAGGAGCCAGACTCGGGGCTTGATCCCACAACCCCGGGAGAATGACCTGAGCCTAAGGCAGACACTTAACTGGCTGAGCCACCCAGGCACCCCTACCATCTGCCTGATTTTATACACAATATGTATCCTCATTCTGCTCAGGAGTGATGTGGGCCAAGAATCCCTAATACAAGGCCACGTGGCTAAAAAATTGGGAGGCTTCAACATTAAAAATGTTATGTTGAGATTTTTGTTTATAGCAAAATGTCCTGTCTTCACACCCTTTTTGTTAAATGGGTGACGTGGTATTTGTATCTACACAGGCCATCATTACTCTGTTGAGGATAAGACAATACTGAAATTTAAGGTAATGAATGCTCAAATAGAATCAATCCTATTGATAGGTTGAGAAACAAAAGAGGCTCACATTGACATTACTGCCTTCTTTTTTTGTTATGGGAGGGAAGGCGGGAGGAGCTAGTGTGTATGAAGAAGGGATTGTTTTTTGTGGAGAGAAGCCTAGTATTTCAGGGAAATAAGAAAGTAATAACAGATGTAAAGTCAAGGTGAGAAATGGCGCACACTTCTCCCTTCTTCCTGCTTCCCATTTCAAGTTACATTCCATCTGGAATACTTTAGACCCTTCCCTAACATTTTCATTACTGAAAATAAACCTGGAAATTTTGGTCTGCTTGCCCTCTGGTTGGGGCACTAAGAATTAGGCCTTTCTTAGTATGTTCCTGTGATTTACTTTTATAGCAAAAGTTAACCATAATTCAAGCACCTCAGAGTACATTATAGGTCAAAATATATCACCCGCTTCAACTTTCTACTTAAAAATGATGCTGCCGGGCCTACCTCACTTCTACCACCTACCTGGCTAGCTTCCCTTCCTTCTGCTTTACTCAGGCTTTCAAAGCTGAGGCCAGCCTGACCCTATATTCCAGATGACCCAAGAGTTACTGTCACAGCTACATCTTAAACAGGTTCTCCTTCATTGGAACCCAACTGGTCCTCCTCGCACCGAAGGAGCTTGGTGGTAGACTCTGTCCCACTACATTACTCCTACACTTCTCTTTGCTGTCAGGTGTATCTGAGACCTGGGACCACGGTGCTGGTTGTCTGTATTGCTTTCCAGCACAACTTCTTCTCTCCCTAGCCCTCACTCAGGCCATTGTACTGGGACGTTCCTTTAACCCTGCTCCAAAATTTCCAGCCTAATGCTCTGCTTACTTCCTCAGATCTCTTTGACACCTGGGGCACGATTCTACCTCCGACCTGGTGTCAGAGCCACTGCCACATCCTCTATGGTTCAAGGTCATCTCAGGAGGACCAGTAGTCTTGCCCAGGTCTCAGCCTGGCTATGGGTATGTGTTTTCCTGCTTGCCTATGTATTTCCACAAGACCCTTGGTTAATTCATTCCCCCATCTTTAGAACCTCATCTTGAACTGTGCTACCTCATTCTTTTCTCATCCTACCCACCTCACATACCCTTTGAGCTAACAGCTTCCAGAATTATGACTGAGCCTTGTGTACCCCTCGGACACCAATGTCCACAAGCAGCCATCCTTCCCAGTGGGTGAGTGCGGTGCCAAGATCTCACTATCTCCTCCTTTCCCTTACACTGCTCTGCCACATGGGTGCCAGGATACCTCATCCAATATTTATCCAACAGAAATGAACTGTGACAACAGTTATGTGCCAGGCATTGTCCTAGTTGACCAAGTGGCAAAGAAAGGTAAGTCTCGGACCTCAAGAGGTCTACAGCCTTCATTCCTCTCTAGGAATGCCAGCATTTCTGAGATACAGCTTGTGAAACCTCTCTTTCACTAGATCAGGCAACCTATGTGTTATGCAGCTAGAATAATGACACAGTCTTCTTGGATTGGAATTCTACCAGAGTGTTACCTCAAGAAATATTTTCATTACTGTATACTACTTTTGTCATTAAAAGTGGAAGTACCACATAGGATTGCCTGTGTTATGCAACATAGAAACAGAGGAGAAAGTCTGTGTTCAGAGGCTAGATGAGAATCGCCATCCTAAAACTTCCACATCCACAAATCTGTGTCACTAACTCTCAGCAGAGGTGGTACCTCCCCTTCGAGGGCATTTTGGAAATTTGTGGGGGGTATTTTTTGTTTTCACAAACATGCTAGATGGCCTACAGCACGGGAGATGGTCTGCCCAAGGAAGAAGCTAAGTCTCGTACAGCTTTTCCAGATCCCACCAAATGCCCACATAAGTAAGAAATTTATTCATAATTATCTGAGCATGAAATAAAATACTGCCTTATATTTATAAATAGACATAAAGTATTTTTGAACAATTTTAATATATACTAAATTTCCAGGAAAGCAATTGACCTCATAAATAAAAAAAAAAGAATGTACTTTCATTTACCAACAGTAGCAAAAGTAGGTTGCCATTTTGAGAAATCTGTGATCTTCATGGTTTTAGCAATCCATGTGGCAAATCCGTTTCAGTCTGCATGTGTACTTGTCACCAAAAATTGTAACAAAAAAGGTCTGAGATGCATGTCAATGAATTTAACATCAAGTCCTCTATTAGCAGAGTCACATAAAACAAAGATCAGACTGAGCGTCATTTAAAAAAGGCTAGCTTATAAGATTTCATATTCAAAAACTTTGAGGCAGACTACTAAGAAATTTATGTTGTGAATATTATATTTGAAAGTAGTTGCTGATTTGGGGTTGTTAGCTGTTTTTCAGTCTTACTCTGACACTGACCCCAGAGATGTCCTACACAAGGTCTCTACAAACTCTTTGAACTATAGTTCTTTTTGTTAACCTACATTCTAGTCCTCATTGCCTATTAAAAAATACACGCTTCAAGGACTTTTAAAGTATTAGAGACTGAATACATGTCTTTCAAGATAGGAGATAAAATTTTCTTTGATATTTTGGAGCACCTGGGTAGCTCAGTCAGTTGAGCATCTGCCTTTGGCTCAGATCATGATCCTGGGGTCCTGGAATGGGGCCCCACATCAGGTTCACTGCTTAGCAGTGAGACTGCTTCTCCCTCTCCCTCTGCAGCTCCCCCTGCTTGGGCTTGCTCTCTCTCTCTCTCTCTCTCTCTCTTTCTCTCAAATAAATAAATAAATAATCTTAAAAAAATGTTTTTTCTTTGATATTTTGTCATTATCCTAACCCATGTCATCATACTGGGAATTATTTGGATTTTCCACTTATAAACAGAGCCCAGCTCATTTCTAAGAACACTGGACTTTATTTTCTATGCTTCGACTCTGTATTTCTTCTTTCTTCTGTATTTAAGTTAGGATTCGTTTTCCCTTTTTATTATGATATACAAATGTAGAGAGACTATTATTACTTATCTTAACTCTAGTATTTATTCTTGTATCTATTTGTACCTTTCCTCCTTAATTTTTCCAGGCTTCTCATAGGCTTCTGGTCTTCTTAATACTAGTCTTACTTATAATAAGCAAGTGCAAACATATAACCACTTTATTATGTTTTTCAGTGTATTGATGCCCAAGCATTTATATACTGAGACAGAAGTGATTTTTATCACAAATTACTTTCCTTTAGTTCTCCTTTATCTAATGGTTTGATGTCGTATTGTAGGTCAGTAGGTTACATTATTTATGAATTTTAGTTTAGAATACATAAAGGGATTGTTACAAAAAGGGGACATTGGATTTGATAACGTTGTTCCAACTGCTTTCAAGCCAGCACACAAAAAGCAATTTTAGTCTGAGAATTAGCATCCATCAAGTCCAGAGTAAAATTCAGAATAGTTTACAACCAATCTAGTGCAAGCACCAACAAATCAAAATAGACCTAGTCATAAACAGCAAGATAGCAAAACCAGTCTCCACCAGCTACACATCAGCTCTCTGTAAAGAATCCCAGTTCATTGTTGTGACCCAATTCCAACATGGCACTATTACGTTCTCTCTTTCTGTGTAGAGCAGTGGAGCCCGGGTTTTGTTTGAGACATTCCTTATGTGTTATCTCATTCGATTCTTTTTTAACTACCACTATAAATGTATATTATCCCCAGTTTTATAGATGAGCATAGTGAGAAATTAAGAAATGTGTATAAAGTCACACAGCTAGCAAGTCACAGAGCTGGGATTGTAACATAGATACTCTGATTCCTAAAATCCACACTCTTCTCCCAGTCCAATTCACACACACCACTCCAAGTTCTTTTACACAATTACTACATAATGAACAGCAGAAAAGCACAGAGAGTGCTTGATTCTGAGCAGCCCCTTTTCACCAAGAAACAACAAATGGTGTAACAATTGGATTAATAACAGTCTAAAAAAAATCTGATAACCCTAGGACCTTGCCAGTGTGGACCTTATGCATAAAAGGACAGTTGCTTACAAATTCACACATTCGTGTAATGTCCTAGTTTATCACCCACTCTGGTTATGGTAATTAAGAGGAAATGATACTATCCTGCAAGTACTGAATAAATTTATGGTCTGTGAGTTTCTTGAAGACAGCAAATCTTTGTCTTTTTGACCCCAGTCCTAAGCATAGTACCTACTACAAAGTAGACATTCAATAAAAGTCTGTTGTTATCATGAACTGATGAAAAAGCAATCTGCAACTAACCATCTGAGAAAGGGCATACTTTTCTCTCATTCCCTGGAAATCCTTGCCTTCAAATTGCCTAGACTTGTCTTCCATAAACTCCTGACCAAGTTGGAAGGAGCAGGAAGGAGAGTACCCATGCACTCACTCACACTCTCAAGAATTGACTGCCTGGGCATCGAAGGGCACTCAGCTGAAGGATTATTTGGGAAGTAACTGTAAGGATGAATTACTAGCAAGGCAATTGTGGGGTAGAGAGGCTAAGAGAATAATTGCAAGTCCAGTAAGGAAGGAAAAAATATAGTACTCTCTATATGAGATTCGAAGCTCTATAAATTCTGCAACTCTTTATATGTAAAGAATATTATTTCTTTTACCAATTTGTTTAGAAGTTGGTGTGTTCTTGGATAGAAAAAAATAAATAAATTCATAACATTGGAGATTTGCTGAAGATGGAAAATGAAGAATTTGAATTTGATCCAAGATAATAAGGTAAGAATATAAGCTCCTTGAGGGCAGGGACCATGTCTAGTTCATTTAAAACTATCTCCCTGTGATCTAGCACATTGTCTGGTACTAATATGTGTTGGATGAACTAATGAGGTCATACAAGATGAAAGTCTAACAGATAGTGATGATATACTTGAGGACCTTTAATGGTATTCAGTCTTGAAGAGTGGACTCCACAAAGAACTCTTAAACAACATGGACATTAGGGGTGCCAATCCCCCACACAGTTGAAAATCTGCATATAGCTTTCCACTCCCCCAAAACTTAACTACTAATAGCTTACTGTTGACTGAAGCCTTACCAATAACATAGACAGTGGATTAACAACATCTTGAATGTGATATGTATTATATATTGTATTTTTATAATAAAGTAAGCCCAAGGAAAGAAAATGTTATTAAGAAAATCATAAGAAAGAGAAAATACATTTATAATACTTAACATATTTATTTTTAAAGAATCTGTGTAGAAGTGGACCTGTGCGGTTCAAACCCACGTTGTCCAAGGGTCAACCATAGCTAAGAGGAAGTAGTCATGAGAGAATGAGGTTACTGTGATGATCTTTTCAAGTCACTATGCAGAGGGTCCATAGACAGTTGGAGGGCTCCTGGAACTTGATTTTAAGAGCTCCAAATAACTCTTTCAGGTAACAGTTCTCATGAATGGTGGGAAGACTTTATCTCCACCCTTGAATCCCTCGTAGAGAAAATTCCAGTGTACTCAAGATATTATTTATACTCAGAGAGAAGATATTTCTAGAAAATGTGCTGTCTACTCCACTGACTTCTCTGGACAGGGTGCAGTTCGGGAGAGTCAAGATCTCCTGCCAGGAGGCAGGCAGAGCCACAAAGAAGACTGTAGCATGAGAAGCTCAATTGTGAGCATTGAAGGTTGCCTCATATGGCAGGAAGGAAGTGCAGCGAGTAAAAGAAAGGAACCTGAGGGGTGCCTGGTTGACTCAGTAGCGCATACAACTCTTGATCTCAGGGTTGTGAGCTTGAGCTCCACAATGGGTGTGGATATTACTTAAAAATAAAATCTATTTTAAAAACTTTTTAAAAAAAAAAAAGGAAAGGAAAGGAACCTGAGAGAGGCTGTCATCACATGAAGGAAAAATGGAAGACCTGTGATCCATGCTTACTCTACCATTGATTACCCATGTGAAGTTGAGTAATTCCCCGTTCCTATCTGGAAACTGGGAGACTTCAGTAGATTATCTCTAAGTTTCTTTCTTTAAAGACCATTCTTCTAAAAGGTTCTTGCAACCTGAGTACCTCTCTGAAGGTAACTAAGTTCTGCCAAATGTTAAGAAGGGGAAGTATCCATTAGCAGGTGGGAAAGGAACTGGAGTCAGAAGGCATAGGTTTGAGTCTCTCTTCTGCTACTAAGTTCAGACAACCAGCATATTGCCCATTTGGAAATCAGGTTCCTTTTTCCTAAAGTCAGTGAGTGGATGGGATGTGCCCTTTTGCCTCTGGCATCTGTGTTTCACAATGTGGCAGGTGAGCAGGGGTGGGAAAGGAAGTATTTTCATAAAGGTCTCACAGTGAAATATTAGTGTGCTGGAAGAAAGCAGATCTATGCCCACCATGGACTTTCTCATGAAGTGTACAGATCAGTGGTATTATCTTTCTACAGTTGTCTCCAGAATCACTTCTAATTGTCCTCTGTGATTTCAGATGCTTAGAAGACAACCATCCCGGAGATTTTTAAAAATAGGTTCAAGGACCAACATTTCAGTGCTGACTACTGCCATTGCTTTATTTAATTTCTAAGAAGAGAAGAAAATCCTATTTTGGAGAGAAAACTCTGTTTTAAAAAGAGCAATGAGTTTCAACTGGAAAATTTTCAATATCAGGTAATCAAAATGAAGGGTCAAATGAAAGTCATGTCAAAAATATACTAATTTTAGAAATACATACTATTTAATTTGTGTTATATAGGCTACAAATTGCAAGCCAAAGAAAGGGTTGAGCAAAAGCGTCCTTCCAAACATGACTGATTTAAAGGGATGGAAGGTCTCAATTTAATGTGCTGTTTTATGACACAACCTTTTAGGCAGCCCAGGTTTTCCATATATATCAGCTATATGTCTAAGAAAAAAAAGTCAATTCTACAAGTGATTTACAAAGCCAGTTAAAGGAAAGGTGATTGTATTATAGTTTCCTGTGACTGCTGTTAACCAAAAACTTGGTAACTTAAAAAAAAACAAAAAACCCAGAAATTTATTCTCTTATAGTTCTAGAGGCCAGAAGTCCAAAATGGTTTTACTGGGTAGAAACCAAGGTGTCAGCAAGGCTACATTCCCTCTGGAGGCTCTCACGAAGAATCTGTTTCCTTGCTTTTTCCAGCTTCTAGAATTACACTCGTTGCTTTCCTTGGCTCCTGACCCCTTCCTCCATCTTCATAGCCAACAGCGTCGCCTCTTGTTTCAATGGTCACATTACCTTGTTCTTCTGTCTCCGCAGTCAGGTCTCTCTTTTTTAGGTATACTTATGATTGCATTTTGAGCCCACCAGGATAATCTAAGATTACCTCTCCATCTCAAGAACCTTAACTCAGTCAGATCTGCAAAGCTCCTTTTTCACACAAGGTAACTTTCACAGTTTCTAAGAATCAAGACTTCAGTATTTTGGGGATTCACTATTCAGCTTAATACAGAGATAAATATGTGACTTAAATAGGAGGAGGCTGGTGATCTAAAGTTCCGCTTCCAAACTGGCATAAAATAGATGGGATTATATTAGTAATTGAGACCACCAACTTTCTAAAACATGCATGCATTAAAAAAAAAAAAAAAAAAACAGATAAGTGAAGCAAAAGGCAGCTGTTATAGCTTGCTGTGATAACCTGAGGTCACCATCAACATACATATTTTCTCATCTTGAAAACAGGAAAGTAGGCGTCAGGTATCTCTCCCATTGTTCTTAATGTAGAAATAGAAATATTTGTGATGGGCTTGCATTCGTTGGTTGTACTCACGAATGTATTTGAGGATACAACCATTTATTTCTTCCTCTTTCTGTTCTCCAAGGTCAGGAACTGCAGTAAAAGTACCCTTGGAGTGGGCTTTCATAATGCAGGTTTGTATTTTCCTGAGTGGTGGAGGGAAAGGATGTAAAGATAGGTAGGTCTGATTTCTCCTTCCCTTCAACTCGAATATCATATGACGGTTTCGTTTTATTTCTCACTCACTCCTATTTTAAAACATTTTTATTAAATGTGGGTAATAATCCCTATTATTTAAAATATAAAAGGCGCCTAGGTGGCTCAGTGGGTTAAAGCCTCTGCCTTCGCTGGTGTCATGATCCCAGGGTCCTGGGATCCAGCCCCGCATCAGGCTCTTTTCTCAGCAGGGAGCCTGCTTCCTCCTCTCTCTCTCTGCCTCTCTGCCTGCCTCTCCACCTACTTGTGATCTCTGTCTGTCAAATAAATAAAATGTTTTAAAATTTAAAATTCTTTGCTTTTCATTTCAGCCCCTGCTGTGTAAATCAAATTGATGATGGGTTCAGTTAACCGAATGTTTGGAAGAAAAAAGATTTGGTGGAAAAGTCAGTAATTTCTTGCTATTCACAAAGCTTACCTAAGAATGATTAAAAATAAACACTGATGCATGCTCTGTACACTTAGTATAAATGTCATAGATCTTACCAACCATTCTTGATTCATACTCAAGGCTGCCCAGAGAGTCCACTTTTGTCATTCCATTTTAATAAATCTCCAATGGAAAAAAATTAAATGATTATTACCATGTGATGAGAAGCATGATGGGAGCTCTCCTTATCTGAACTTTCTGGGTCAGTAATAGGCAAAAGAGACTGATATTACAGCAGAAGATCTCTAAGCTCCCTTCCAACTCTAAATTTTATGATTCTCTGCTTTTATGTTTGTTGACCGAAGAACAAGAAGAAGAAAAAAAAAAAAGCAAAGATAAGCACACATTTCTCCTTTGCCTGTGAACCGCTTGCCTTTATCTTGGCTTGGAATGCCCACTCTTGGAGACAGATACAGCCTCCTGGGTCTCATGCTTGCTACCATCTCTATGCTTGAAGTTGAGATTGTCATTGATGGGGTGACACACCTGGGAACCACACCAGTTCCCAGAACTGTAATTCCGAAAAGCATCTGAGTGCTCTCCAAATTGCAAGGGTTCTCTTGTAAGGTGAGAAACCCTCTCTCCCCAGGAGGTTTGTTTATTTTGCAGTTAGCAAAGGTAAGGGACTCCTTTGTGAACCATTTGCTTGGAATTTAAACCTCTAGGATTGCTGACAGAGTGCTGAAAATGCATCCCAGGGTGTATTTAGCATTTTCTTTCTCTGAGGGTGGGGTCCCCTCCCATCTGCTCCCCGCCCGGATAGTCCGACTGTGAGTTGAGTATCCTTGTGATGGCTCAGTCTGTCCCCTGCTGACCGCTGTTGCCATCCAGCCAGCTCACAAGGGTTCCCTCGCCACGGGTTTGTTTGGAGGGCTCACTTCCAAAACAAAGATTAAAATGCCTTTTCTCTTTAATAGTCTCACTGAACACTGTTGCTTGTTAATGTTCAGACACTAATAGCACTGGAAAGAGTCGTTGCTTGTGTCAACTCATCAAGTAGTCTAAACAAGCCTGTTGGAAGCTGGCCAGTTCTGGCCAGTCATTGACCACAGACACGATCTGGAAGGCTATTACAACTTGTGCAAGTGAGAGGTAGCTCTGCTTCCTGTCTAGCCCACTTCCCAGGGATTGTCCCCAGAAGCGCTCAATTGGGGCAGGGAGGGGGAGGGGGGCGGGTGGGGGAGGAGGTGCAACTATAGACTTAAGATGTGCCTTACTTTTTTTAACCCCCAAACTGAGATGTGTGTAAAAGCCTCAGAAATGCCAGAAATAAGAGCATTATCTGAAGTGATGCCTGGTAGCTGGAAGTTTATGATTTTAGTTTTGTGGTTAGAAGGTACTGATCGTTTTTTGTTTTTGTTTTTGTTTTGTTTTGTTTTGTCCTGCTTGCGTTTTTGATGAGTGAGTGGGTGGATCTGTCGAGTTCCCTTCTCTGGATGATCGTGGTGCCTTTTCAGGGATATCTCTTGTCTTCTTTGGATTCACCACATTGATCCTAGCCACGTGTTTCCTTTCCACAAAAAGAGCTTTATGATCATTGCACATCCTTCAGTAAGATGTATGTAGAAAAATCTTTAAATATGCCCTTCAGACAACAGCCAAGGACAAACTAAAAAACTCAAAAGATGATACTGAAGTTTTTTGCAGAGTTGTGCTTGCTTTCTAACTCGGGAACATTCCTCAGGAGGGAAAAAAGTGGGTGTTTCTGCTACATTGCATACAAGATCCAATTCTTGTCTCATTATTTATTTGGGAACATTTTATTAATCACTCATTCTATGCCAGGAACCATGCTAGACATCAGGGATTCAAAGATGAAACAACATGGTTCTCGCCCCCAAGGAGCACATGCACTTGAAATAAAGTAATTGCTCTGATGGAAGGAGGTAGAAAGCACCCGGGAGAGGACGTGGGAGAAGCTGGGGAGGCTTGATTAAAGAGATTGTGTTTAAATTGAAACTGAAAGGACTATGGGGATTTGTCAGATGAAAAAAATCAGGAGATTGGAGGGAGGGGGGCTCAGCTGCCCCCAGATCTTCAGAGACACTGAGCAGGAGCAGGTATGGTTACCTGGGGAAATCCAGGTCCTCTCCGGCCATCACAGAGAAGAGGAAGGCTTGAAGGGAGGTAGGGCTGGATAGAACAGCAGGGACCAGGTCATTCAGTGCCTTGCAAGCAGAGTGTAGATTTCACATAATGGTAAGTGAATGAAAAGTTCCAAACAACAACAACAAAAAACCCCGATGTGGTCAGATTTGCAGGTGAATTTAAAAAATCTCTTTGGAAAACCGAACAAGGGTTACTTATCACCGGCATCTGGTCACTGAGGCTGATCAGGGCATAGAGAAAAAAGCTATCTATCTCCCTATCTGAGATCACGATCCGTAATGGATTTAAGGAGCTTTCCAAATCCTATTTCCAGGCTTATGGAGACCATTGGGAAATGTGTCGAGGTGTCCCAGAGTTCTGTTTCTGTCTAGTCTCTGTCTTACTAGCTCTTCTTTCTCTTGTTGCTTTTCCCCAGCATCCCATGATGCCTTGCTATTTGAGCTCAGTGACCTTAAGGGTTTTCAAAACATATTCAAACCCAGAGGAAAGCCATGATAATTAAAACCGATGATATTGGTATAAGATTGGAAAGATATATCAATAGCAGACCTAGTTGATTCAGAGTCAGACTCCAGTATGTATAAAATCTTGTTATATGAGAAATGAATCATCAAACATCTTTCATGGAAGAGTGTGATTAATACAAATGATTAATAAATAACAGAGAAAGCTCAATTTCATAAGTAATCAAAAAGGCTAATTAAAACAAAAATAAGATAAAATACACTGTTAGATATAAAAATTCAATGTAATGCCCACGAGGTATATGTGAAAAAGGCAATCTATTACTCAGTGAAAGATATAACTTTTCTGGAAAGGCTTTTATTGGTTTAACACCTGTATTAAAAATACGTGTACCCTTGGGGCACCTGGGTGGCTCAGTAGGTTAAAGCCTCTGCCTTCAGCTCAGGTCATGATCCCAGGGTCCTGGGATGGAGCCCTGCATCAGGCTCTTTGCTCAGCAGGGAGCCTGCTTCCTCCTCTCTCTCTCTGCCTGCCTCTCTGCCTACTTGTGATCTCTGTCTGTCAAATAAATAAATAAAATCTTTAAAAAATAAAAAATAAAAATAAAAATACCTGTACCCTTCATCTTGTGTTTTCACTAATAGGAACACATTTTAAGTAAAAAAAAAAACCTGAAGAATTAGACAAAGATTTATACACAAAAGTATTCGTTGCAGCATTATTTATAATACTACACATTCTAAGGAGAGGTGATTTATAAAATCAATGATAACAATAGTCACTCTCTTCCTCAGAAGTAAATATTTACTGAGCTTCTGCTACAACCCAGTAATCAATTTATCTCTTGTTACCTTCCCATGCTACAGATGAAGAAACCAGGGCTCAGAGTGGTTTGATAACTTGACCAAGACCATATAATTTTGGCGCTTGCCCACATCTGATGTCAAAGTCATGTTCTTTCCATTCCATCTCTCTACTCTTACTTATAAATATGTATCAATTGTTTGCTTAAAAAACATCTACAAGTAGCTCCATATCTCTTCCGGTTTTTCTGTACATCCAGAAAACAAGAGAGTTCTGCCTCTGGATTCCTGGGTTGGTGGGGGAGAGCAGGGCTGTTGCCTGCAGACTGAAGAGTCAATGAATTCATCTGCCAGTTAGATCATTCATTTCCCAACAAAAAAGACTGAGACATAAGAATGCAATGTTCCTCCGGAGAATCTCCGGTCTCTTCCTCTTGGAGCCAGTCCAGGAAAGATGAGCACTGAAGACACTGAGGACCTCCCAGATCGGATCCGTAGTAAATATTGACTGGTCCCTGTACGTTTGGTGTTTATGGTTATTGATAGGGCTACCTCGCTCATGGAGGGCCAGTGTCTCAGAGCTGAGGAAGTAAAGGACCATCAGTGCATTGAACATAGAGAGAGTACACTGTCTAGTGGCAGAAGTAGAGGACTACAGTTATTTCTCAATGGGCAGTGGCCTGACTCAGTCCTAAAAAGAGGCACTGGTTGGCTTCAGTTTTTGTCAAAATGAAAAGTGGAAGTAAAAATAAACCACCAGCCTCACAGGATCAAAGGTCCATTCACCCATCGTTGCAAATTGCCAAGAAACACATTACAGGAACACCAAGTGTTGACGGTCAACAGAGGGATCATAAAATAAATAGCACTGTTTGCCTCCTACTTATATTTTCTTACTTTGAAGGTGTTTGGCACACTTGTTTTCATTATTATTACAAAGGAATCTGCTATTCTGCTATCTTTAGATATAACCATTGACTAGTCTCAGCTTTGGACTTCTAAATGGCAGGAAGCAATAGAAAAGACCCCATAAGAAAGTCACAGAGAAATCTCTCTTTCCCCTCCTTCTTTCTCTTTATCCACTCCTCTCTTTTCCTCTCTTTCCACCAGGAACAGAACTGTGTTGTGTTTCACTAAATCCAAGTTAACACTGTTTGTAAGACGAATCAACATTTCAGGTATAATTAAGAAAAAAAAGTACTGTCAATTAAATGACACAAAACTTTTTTAAAACAGAATTTCCATTTTGTTGATATTGCAAGAGTTCATTTAAGCTTATTGAGACCTAGATTTTCCTTTATTAGGTATTGCTGTATTGCAGACACAAAAAGAAAAATACACACAAAATAAGTAGGTTAAGGTAATCCTGAAAAAGTTTCATTCAGTGTTAATTCTCCTTACTAATTTTTCAATTCAGAATTTTTCTCCACACACAATATTGTTCTCTGTGCTATCAAAAATGTTGTTTTTGGAGCACGAGAGTTCTCCACTATTATCTCTGGATTTTCTTTCAAGTCACAGACACCCATTTCTGCAAATACTGGTAATTGCTTGATCTCGCAAGATCAAAGGAAGGTTTTTCAGACAACAGCCAGAATTCATATTTCTTCCTCAGATTATCTTGTAACAGTCTGTTGACTAAAATATTGAAAAGTTGCAATTATCCAGTCATGCTTCCAGAATGTCAACGAAGTTCAAGGTTACGGGAGCAAAAGCAAAAACAATTATGTTAGGACTTCCACCAGGCCAACAATGATTATACGATGCCATTATTGTACAATCTCAAAAATGTTAAAATGTAAGTACGTAAAGCGGGATGGGAAGGAGTGTATCCTAGAATTAATGATACAAAGTTTGTTTGCAATTTCCACTGCATTCAAAGCACAAGGTATAGGTGAGGGGTTAGGCTTGGGAGGTCGTCTTCTGACCATTATTTACCCCAGGTCTGAGTTTCGGTGTCCTCTCACTGTATGTTCTCACGGTGTCCTGCAAAGGGCTTGGAAAGTATTTACAGGCTGACCCCAATGTCTTGAAGGGAACTGCTAAACCATCTACGGTTTCGAGGAGCTGCTTCATGTAACAAGAGCCTAACTTTACATCAGCAGACAGTTTTCATTTTATTTCTAACATTTCCAATTTATGGTGATTAATTTTTAAAGAAATAGATCCACCTTAGAAAGAATCAAGTTTTGGGGTGCTTGGGTGGCTTAATCAGTAAGGTGTCTGCCTTCAGCTTAGGTCATGATCCCAAGGTCCTGGGATCAAGTCCTGAGTCAAGCTCCCTGCTCAGTGGGGAGTCCGTTTCTCCCTCTCCCTCTGCCACCCCTGCTGCTTGTGATCTCTCTCTCTCTCTCTCTCTCTCTCTCTGTGTCAAATAAATAAATAAAATCTTTTAAGAAAAAAAAAAAGGAATCAAGCTTCTTTGTTCTTTTTTCCACTCTAAAGTTTGAACACATCAGACTGTATTAGTCTTCTGTGAACCCTAGCAGGGAATTTGAACCAGTTACCTGAAAACAGATAGGTGGGAACCTGCTTCTACCTTTAAATTGAAGTGAGACCAATTCTTACGTTGACTTTACTGAGGTTATGTTAAGGCGTTGTTTAGTTGGTTGTTCATATGGGAGCGTGAAATGAAACCCAAAAGTCATTAAGTAGCACTATGGTAAAGTGTTTTATAGTTTAAAGGAAAAACAGTCCCCAAATTGGATAGATTTGTGTAGGATGGACGGAGGTAAGGGAAAGCTATAAGAAGTGGAAGGAGGAGAAGGAGACCAGAAAGTGAAAAGTATCTCCAAAGAGATAAAATATTTGAACAATATTTCAAATACAAACAATTTCAAGCACACATTGTATTTGGAATTGGTATAAGGCAGTTTTATTTTTAAAAAGACCCTAAATTTTTAGCACTACACTACTACACTGTGTTAAAATGATATCACTCAAGTCTGCTCCATAAATCAGCATGAATTTTGGTCCAGAAGTCGATGACATCTTATTGTGGTCAACTGTTGTTTAATTGTATTATGTAAGACTTCCAAGTTCAAGACCAAGAATCTGAGCAAAGGCAAACAACAGAAAATGTTAGAACTCCTTATAGACAGGATATATCTTTAAATAATCTACAAATAGTTTTGCGAAGCCATAAGTTTTCAGCTTAAAAATATGGAAATGCATCATCGTAGTCCAAACATGTCAAAGGGGATGTTAACTGTAGCCACTTTAACTTCCCATTCACTTCGTATTGACATCATGTATGTCTCATTCATTAGAACTGAACGCTTTTAAATGCAGCCAAAATTTTTTCTGTTTTGCATTTAACAAAATTTCAAATCTAAAACCTATGGGGTTGTTTCTTATTATTTTCATCTAGGAAAACAAGTAGGAAACAAGATCTCTTTTCATCCTGTCCTTTCATTCTAAGAACCTATCTGCATGACACACCGAATGATATTTGATATTTCATATTACCTCTTTATAAGACAATATGAACCATTTTACTATCTCGTTGTTGGTAGGAGCTTCCAGTCTAGCTGTCATTTTTTGGGTTAACCGTTTTTTTCCCAAAGAGACACTTCGGACAATTACACATAGAAAAGAAAATAACAATATTAGGAGCCGTTTTTCTATTTCTGGAATAGTTTAAAGACCCTCATGTTTCAGCATTTTCTCTACAGTGGTTTTATACAAGAATTCTTAAGTGATACAAGTGAATCCTTAGCTCTATTCAAGTTCTAGCTAATTCTAATCTTATCCTTAGCCTTGCTCAAATTCTCACAAACCCTATCTTAATGAAGAGTCTGCTAATGGGATGGGTAAGGGAGAGGGGTGTGTATTTTACCTGAGCTCCTGGAGTTGGCCAGGCCACCTAGGCCAAGGTGGAAAGAAGCAAAAGATAGAGGAGTCATAATGGCAACAAACTAAAGGTCTCTCGCTAATTGGAAGGACCCCCCCTTGTATCTATTGGGCTCCCAACTTCCCCACCAACCTGTTCTCCAGCCATAACAAGATCTCAGGTGATTCCTGAATTGTCCTAGGGAAATTACTTGCAGCTGCTAGAGTTTATTCTCTCTCTATGACTGTCACAGCACTGTGATTGCTTTCCTTTCTTCAACTTTCCTGCACACGTGTACATGCATACATGTACATAAGCACACACATGCGCAAGGGTGTCCACACAGAGGCACGCACACACTCAGGCACTGATGGCCACTGAGCTGTCGTGAAGTCAGATTTAGGGTGCCTGACTTCCGCACCAGGATACACACTCCTCTTGCCTCCCCAGGAGCAGTTCTGGTTTCAACAGCCAGTTCCCCAATTCTCTCCCCCCAGTTCTGTCCTTCTTTCTCTGGGGGACTCACAATAGTGAGTCAAGTTATAAAATCTTATCATCTTCATCTTTTCAAGAGACAGCCCCAACAGGATAAGTATGATAAGGGCCAAGGAATACCTCAGTTTCTATGCTCACATGACCCAAGTGGGCATAGAATTCTGGGCCTGAGAATCAGGAATGCAGAACATTGGCCTTTTTGATCTCTGTGTTCATGAGACGGAAGACTGTGTATCCCGCTAGCTAGAGGATTATGACAATGTCTAATGTCCACCCAGCACGTTGAGTTTCTCTCCAAAGCTACCAGCACTGTCTTATGGGGGATAGGATGAGGCATTTTGCCAGTACATATGAAACATGTTCAGAACATTAACTCTTTCATCCATTGTTTCAGAAATCCTGAAGCCCTCTCGCCACTGAATACCATGGCTGCGAGTGTACACTTCGGTCTGAGGCAAAAGCATGCCTGTTACAAAAACGTCATGAACTTCACTGGCTGGAGGTTTCGTGTTTTCTGTTGGCATGAGGTTCAGGAGAAGCTGGAGGGGGCACACAATACTGGTTCATGCTGAGTCTCACCCTTACTTTCCCCGAAACACAGCTGAAACTGAGTTTTGCTCGATTTCCATCTGAAACCATAATTCACCTCAAATTCACTTGAAATGGCCCCCTACCTAGTTTACTTGAGGCAGGTTCACTTCGAGTTTTGTGATTTCCAGCAAACCTCTCAGTGACCTAGGCCTGAATTTGAGGTTTTGATGCAAAGTTTGGAGTTTTCCTTCAGGAGCTTCACAAGATCCTTGGCTATCTCCGGCCGCGATCTGAAATCCCATCAGACTCACTTCAGACCATATGGAGAAAAGACAGAGACCTCCAGGGCTCTCACTCACTCGCCCGCATTCATGCCAATGTTCCTGTATCCTCAGCAGACCTCCCTAGATTGCTACAGGGAATGCTTTTTTCGTTTTCTTAAAGAGGAAAAAAAATAAAAGGAAAAGGAAAAGAAGACATTGGATATTAGTCTTAGTGGCTGCTAGAAATGAACTGGTCAAAAAGACTATCAATTCCTTGACACTCTGTTACATATGTGGAAGGATTGTTTCCAAAGTATTTGCTTTTACTACCCTCAACAGACATGTTTGCTGCTCTTGAGTCCAATAACCGCCCCCAAGGGTATACTATATTAAGATCTTAAACTATTATTCCAATTATATTGGTAACTTTGCAAGAAGGTTCATTATGTAATATCAATTAGAAAAGTCACAAAAATTCTAGCGGGTCCTTGAAAATACTTTTCTTGAACGGTGTAGGTATCTGTAACAAGTGAGACCACATAAAGTTGTATATTTTAAAGTCTGGGACTTAAACTGTTGATTTTCCCTGAGCTAGTTATTGTCCCAAGGTGAGAATCCATTTCCATTACCAGTTCTCATTTATGCTGAAATGAGTCTCATTTTTATGGTGAACTATATTTTGTTGCTGCTTTCAGTATAGGTAACAGCAGACCATAAGATGAAATGGAGCAAACCCACATAAAATAGAGAAACTTCTATTCGTTTTGACAATGAGGAGAAATTCCCATTTCCCTTGGTGAATAATGCAAATGAAGGCTTTTTCTCAGTTGATAGTACTCTGGGAGGCATCTGGTCACAAAGTATTGGGTTTTTCCAGAGACCAGTGCTTTACGATTGATTTCCAAGTTATTTCTCAAATCCTCAGGAAACAGATTAGCTTTGCAGCTTCGCTTTATTTATTCAAACATATCAGAAATCAAAGTGAGTTTGAACTGGGAAAATGTCTGAATTGAAGATTATTTGTAAAGAAATGCATCTGGATTCCTTTTAAGGATATATGGTCATTGAAACATAGCTAATAAAATTTCTAAGCCAAATCCTTTGAAGGAAACTCTTTCATGAATAGATGAGACAGCTGAGAATAAATTATAATCAGCAAGTCAATTATTTCTAATAAGTGGGCTCTGAAAAATGTTTGTTCCTTTAAGATTTGAGATTCTCCTTGAGTCCACTTTTCACTATTAATTTTCTGGGTACGCTTTTTGCTCATAGAGAATGGCAGACGTATGCTCCAATCCAACTTCTGAACCCGTGAGGCTTGTGGGAAACTGCAGACACTACCCAACCCATAGGCTGCTGCCTTGCTGGCCAGTTCAACTCTCATGGCTCACCACGTTGTGTTCTCTTCTGTTGCCCTCGCATCCCAGACCAGTGATTGTACTTTCCCTCGACTACATGTTCTCTGGACCTCAGTGGGCTTGTTTTCCCAACCCCAGATCCCCACCCAGCTTAAAACCTTCTCATCCAACTTTCTTTCCTCTTCCCCAGAGTTCAGTGACCAAGAAGAATCCAGCCAATGCTCTCTACCTCCATCCCTCTCCGTTTCCTCTGGCAGAATGCTGGCTGAGGAACTCAGTCGCTGACCCAGCCCTGGTCTCCCAGGGAGTCTCTTCACCCTAACCACCCTCCTCTGTCAATCAGTCCCTCAGAGCACTGGGGATTTAGCTATCTCTGATCCCACCAGCCCTCTGCTCCCCCCATGGCCTCTAACACACAGCTCCTGTCCCTGCCCTTCACCATGTGGGTTCCTGCTCCCTCTTGGTGAGCCTCACACTTCAACCCATCAGATGGTTTGCCGTTTGCCGACCAGCACTGTCAGCAGTTCGCTGAACACACACACTGTCGGTTCTCCAGGCCCTTTACATATTCTCATGCCATTCTCCCATTTTCTTCTCAAAATCCCATCCGTCCTTCAGAGTTGAAAACAAATATTGAAATTTCCTTGCAGGCCTGTCACAAAGGGAAGCACGAGCCATATTTAGAAGGACAGGATCGTCCAGTGTCTTTCGACATGTGGGTGCCACATACATATACACATCTTGTACACCCAAAGCACTCGCCAGTTAACAAAGAAGGTTCTCTCATTCCAGCTGCATCCCGAACTCACGAGATGCGCAGTATGGACGGGGGACAGATGAAGACGTTAGATCTGGGGACGCTGCGTGAGTTACCGAGCGTCCTCCAGCTGGCAGGCGACAGAAGCAAGTTTCACACTCAGACCTTGTGGTGACAACTCCCGGGTCTCCCCTAGCCGATCCCAGTGACCTCCATGCTCATGGGACAGCAACGTGGTTGAAGTGATGGCTGTACCAGATGGGAAAAGAGGCAAGGCCACGAGGGTCATGGGAGGCTTCTGAGAAGGGCAGTGGCATGATCAAAGCCCCGCTGCGGGAAGATTGATCTGGCGGTGCCGCACGGAGGGGATGGGAGCAGCAAGGCCCGGCTGGAAACCAGCAGGGCTTCGGACCTCCTGTGGCTTTGTTGATCCTCCTACGGGCCGGGCTGCGAGCCGGTTATTTATTTGTTTATTTACTCCCTTCCTATGAATACTCTGCTTCCCAGCACAACGGATTCAGGGTGGGTTTAACGTGCTTTATATTTCGCAACGAGATGAATACAACAGCTAGGGCTTAGCTCCTCTGCGCGAGGTCAAGTCTTGAGCATCAAAAGCCTGTATCTTGCACCTTCCGACTACCCGTGTGCTTGACACGGGGCCACGCTGACTGTTGGGAACCCAGGGAATAAATACAAGTGAATGAAAGGACATGCGAGGGATTGCGGCTGAAGACGGGGCGGTGGAGGGGACGTGATTCCATCAGTTCACAGCATTTGATGTTTCAAAATCATCTGTAACCACCAGCAGGGTGAGGCTGAGCTGTGTGATTTGACATGGTGAGAGGACTGTGACACTCTGTTAAGCAAATTGCAGAACATACACGTGTGTATATAAAAAAAAAACACAGTGTGTGTGTGTGTGTGTTTGTGTGTGTGTGCGTGTTGCTCACTAGAACTACGAACTGCTAATTGCCTCTGGGAGAAGTAATGGGATTGGGAAAGAGTCAGTTAGACTTTCATATTCCATTTCATATTTGTATCTGGAGTTTATATAATCCTGGGCTGTTTTGTGCGTATTGGAAGACATCCTTTACAATGAGTTTGCATGACTTTTGTGTGTCCAGAGAATTTGGTAATGCAAACCCTGTCTAACTGAAGGCTAATACTGTAGTTTCACGTCGTCTAGCCGCCTTAGCCAGGGTTTCAAAGAACCGTTTCGTCTCTCCCACATGCTGAATGTCTTCATTTAACTTAATCCTGGAGGTTCTTTTCAGTTTGTGATCAAACCCATCTCTGAGTCCAACTTCCTTCCCTGTGTTGCCTACCCCTCCCCGCCAGGGGGCCACAAAAGATGCCCCACACATGGTCTCCTGGTTTTCTTTTTTTGTCTTGCCTTTTCTAGGACTTTGAACGGCCTGCTCTGGTCCCTCCTGGTTTGACTCTCTTCCTGCTTGGGACCATCTACTTGCATCCTGCCTAGCTGCTTCCCACAACCTCACCAAGGGAGCACCACAATATTGTAAACACAGTTGAGAGTGCAGAGGCATTAATAACAAAGCAGGACAAATGTCAAGCCTATCTGAGAGGTGGCCAGAGTCCTGAGGTCTTTGGGTACTGGTGGTAACCATGCTTTATGATTCAGCTGTGTAATGCATCATCCTGACCAACTGCTTTTGACAGAGTTTCATTATTGTGATAAATAGCGTGGTTAAAAGAGCCAAGCGCGGTTCCCGCTCAGGTTGCTCTGTCTTTATTATACTGGGACGCCCGTGGTTCCTAGAGGGGCTTACCGTCTGCTGTACTGACTCTCCAAGGAAAGCGCGTAGAGCCCTTAAAATGATGACATAGTGTGATTCGAGAAGATTTAAGCTCTTATTTATCAATTTCTATACAAGTAATCCCAACCGCTTGAAATGTATAAAGATTTTATTTCATGTTCTATTAAAATAGATCTGTAGCACTTCCTCTAATTTAATGATTCAGGTGCATACAATATTAAAACATTGGAAGTCAGACATCTGTGTATGAGCTTATTGTTACTGTATATATATGTTACAAACATATCAAGTTGTTTGATGAAAACTTACGTCTCTGGATTTCATTTTACTTGGAGGAATGAAATTTGAAACAACTCTGAGATTATTTAAGTAGATTATTTAAAGCATAACATTGATTGTGCAACTTGTTTTGTTTTGTTTTTTAATATTTAAAGGCCCATGAGTTGTTTGACCCTACAACCAGAGACTTTTCTAACTTGGTCTGATACTCATTAACAGCTGTTCCTTCCTTATAAACAGAAGAAACAGATAGGGATGCGGAGCAGAGAGGTCTAACTCCTTCCAAATCTGATGCTTCTCTTCCCCTCCCCACACCCTCTCTTTTTCATATGGTGACCAGTTAACCTTTTTATGGGATTCCTTAACTGTCAGTTAAGAGGGAAATTAAATTTGGAAATCTTCCCTTTTTGGACAATCTCAAGGGTTTGTAGAACTGTATGTGATGAGAGACCTTGTTTATCCTACGGGAATAACCTTAAGTCTTTGGAGCTTGTTTTGTTTCCTTGATTAGTTGAAAACTTTCACAGGTCAAGCCGGATGTTTAAAGAATGAAAGATCTAATTCCAGGGCAAAGCCCACTGTATTTATGAATGAATGGAAAGTTGATTGAGGAAAAGGGCAGGGTGTGTTTTTTTGTTGTTGTTAACTTAAGTGGAGCTGATAAGCAAAGAAGGATAAAACATTATTGAATTCCCAGGTATAGATGCAGTGAACAGCACAGTTAATAATATAGTAACAGCTTTGCATGGCGACAGATAGTAGCTAGATGTATTGTGGTGATTGCTTGGTAATGTATATAAATCCCAAATCACTACGTTGTTCACTGAAACTAATATAATATTGTATGTCAAATATAATTAAAAAAAATTTTTTTCAGATATGTTTCTCACCTTATCTAGATTTCTTTCCCAAGATCAGATTTGTGTTTTGTTTGTTTTTTAAAACATATTTTAGTATACGAATTTCTTCCCTAGAAAAGCTTTCATGGATATGAATATAGTAACAGATCTGATCAAATGTTGAACGTTCACACTTAAGCTTAGTAAGATAGTCATCCGTCCTGTTACACATTCCTTAATGTTATATAATTCGTTTTCAGATGAATGATTTCTCTTTTACTAGATGTGTCATTATGTAAAATCTGAAGGTTCTAAGGGAAGGTAAGTTGCAAAACTGGAGAACTGACTTGCTGTAATGTTCGATGAACCTCTGCTTTGTTTCCATTTTTAGTTTGGTTTTGGTTTTCTAAGAATTTACACATTTGTTTTTAGAAATTATTTCAAACTCCAATTAATTCTCAAAATGAAAGCTTAAACTATAGAATTGTTTTATAGTTTTAACTTGATTGTTCCTTCTCACCTAGAAAAGGGCAAGAATTTGCCCCCAACTAAGCCAAATTTATGGAAAAGCTTGAAAAAAATGGTGAATGTTTTGTGTATGCAGTGATGTCCAGAGCGTTGTGACCTTTTCTGCCTTCAAGTTCTATAATATGAAATGTTCATGCCATTGTTCTAGAAACACCAATCTTATTTTTCTCAGGCTCTTTTCATTCATTTTTTTTTTTTTGCAAGGAAGTTGGGGATGTGATAATGTACAGGGGTTCATGCTTTAGTGAGAGTTCAGAAATGGATTACAAATAAAAGCAGTTCAATGTTCTCATCTGTAGAAATAGACAGGAAGTTCATGGTTTATGAAGGAAAGAAGCAACAACGTGCTTACCTTATAAGACAGTGAAGAACAGCAGGGGATTGAAAATATACACACATGAAAATGTTAAGACAGTTGTAAGAAGACAGCTTCAACAACAAATTTCATAAGGATTAAATGTGAGAGCCCATTGAACATTCTCCCTTTTGTGACTTGGTCCTTAAATTACAGAGCATCGTTCTCATAGACTTTGTATTTTAAGCTCATCTCTGCGGCTGACATGGAGTGATCCAAAATTAGCTCTTGGATTCATGTTACTTAGTCATAATCTCTTGGCTGCTTTCAGAATTTAGGAAAGATAAAGTTTGCGGTCACACACACACACACACACCTCTAATACTTATATTTTCCAAAGTAACACTGAGATTCAAATGTTCTTTCTTTCTTTCTTTCTTTCTTTTTTTTTTGGATCCAGAGCTGCGGATCACACCTATTCCCAAAAGATCTGTTAAGTCCTATAAAGTTTTCCAACCATCTCCGTCTTGTCTCTTAGCCTTTCAATCTGGTCCTCATATGTTAATTTTGGCCTTCCTCTAGTCAGGCTTCCTGTCATGGCATCCAGATAGAAAGAATAATATGGAAAAGTGGAAAGTTAAGAGATGAAAATGTCAACAGATAGGAAGGAATGGAAACGAAAGATTAAGACAATTCCATACTACAAAGGCAGAGAAAAAGAGGGAGAATCTGGGAAGGTTAATTATATTGGGCCTGTAAAACATTTGAGCTTTTCAGAGAAAGCTGGGAAATGAGGAACTGGTCAGCGAATGGAGAAAGAAGTTACAGTTCACCCTCAGAGACCAAGAAGCTCTACTGTGACTTGGGAATTCTACCTAAGGACCAGCTGTGGATTTCTTCTGCTCAGGAGCCCCAGGACACACTTCACCTCAGGACATTTCTTGGTTGTCTAAAAGCTTAGAGCTTGGGGCACCTGGGTGGCTCAAAGGATTAAGCATCTGACTTCTGATTTTGGCCCAGTCGTGATCTCATGGTCCTGGGATCAAGCCCCACTCAGGCTGGGCACTCAGTGGGGAGTCGGCTTGAGATTCTCTCTCCCTTCCCTCTGCCCCTCCCACTGCTCAGCAAACCCCCCCCCCAAATAAATAAACAAATCTTTAAAAAAGAAAAACTTGAAACTTAACAGAATGGTGAAATGGGAATCCTCAAGGAAGATATTCCTCTTCTTCCTAGGACTAGCCATCTGCATGTAGGATCACGCTGCATTCCCCCAAAGCATCCTAAGGTCTCTTTTTTCAGCTATGAGTCAGGATCTGAGGGTCCCAAGGAGAATGAGTGGCCCTTGGTTATGGAGTTTCTTCTGAGATCTTTCTGATGCTCCCAAGGTGATTCCAGATAGCCTGGTCTAAGTTTAGTAGGCTGATCGTATATTGTTTGCTCACGGCAGACACAATTTCCAACCGTTATCCCAGCTTCATTACTAAGAGCACATCTATCAGTCTCCAAAGACATGGATGAAAAATTTCAGTCATCTTAAAGTTTAGGCTCTGGGATCTCTAGGAGACCAAATGATCTATCAGCCTTTCTGAGTTTGAAGGAGTACAAGCCAGAATAGCTCACAAGTAACAGAGGACATAAGCTGTCTGAAATTTCCTTGAAGGCAGGGAAGTGAAGATGCTGTTCATAAGCTAGCTTAATTCTGTGGTCTCAACATACAAACACAACTAGCATATCTGGCTACAGAAGGAAGGTAATACATTTAGCTCTTGAGGCAAGTTTCTCAGATTTGGGAGACATGCATCTTATTTTGTGGAACTTTTCCGAAACGAAGATCTCTGAAACCCACCCTTGGAGTTCTGACTCATTGGGTCAGTGTTGAATTACTGGGACCCACCACAGGAAATTCTGATGTTTACCTTTAAAAGTGAATTTGTTCGTTAAGGCTCTATCCATAGGGGTAGGTCTAGTATATTCATTTAGTTTCTCAAAAGAATAAAATTAATCAAAATTTAAAAGCCTAGGGGCGCCTGGGTGGCTCAGTGGGTTAAAGCCTCTGCCTTCCGCTGGGGTCATGATCCCAGGGTCCTGGGATCGAGCCCCGCATCGGGCTCTCTGCTCAGCGGGGAGCCTGCTTCCTCCTCTCTCTCTCTCTGCCTGCCGCTCTGCCTACTTGTGATCTCTGTCAAATAAACAAGTAAAATCTTAAAAAAAAAAAAAATTTAAAAGCCTAGCAAGAAAAAGCAAGCATGAGCTTGATCCTTTGGAAAAAGTCAATCAAATACAGCAATAAAAAAATGCAGAAAGTCATCACCCATAATATAAATTTGTAGGGAGTTTCTCTTAATGATTGCCTTTTTAAAACATGATGAAACATGATGGAAGTACATCATGGTATCAGTTGGTCATGGCAACTTGTGAGATAGGAACTATTATAACAGTTGAAGAAAATGAGGCTCAGAAAGTTTATTTAGTCAGGCCAAACTAGTAGGTGACTAGTCTTATGAAAATGCAAATAAATTATAGGAATACAAGAAAAAATGACAAAGGAAAAATCCATTATTGAAATAATACCTTAATGAAATACACCTGGACGTGTTTTATTTCAAGGTCTTCATAATGAACAACCAGAAGGACCCTCGAGTCCTGCTTTCTTCCTCAGCTAGTCAAGAAATTTCTAAACATTGAGTAGGTATTTGAAATATAGTCTTGAAGGAATAATGCATTGCTCAGTGACTTGTTACTATTCAATAACATCACGTTCAAGAAAGTTTTCAGGGGGTACCTGGGTGGCTCAGTGGGTTAAGCCTCTGCCTTTGGGCTCAGGTCATGATCTCAGGGCGCTGGGATCAAGCCCCACATCGGGATCTCTGCTCAGCAGGGAGCCTGTTCCCCCCCCCACCCCCGCCTGCCTCTCTGCCTACTTGTGATCTCTGTCTGTCAAATAAATAAATAAAATCTTAAAAAAAAAAAGAAAGAAAGTTTTCAGGTACTAATGTCCATCCCTCCCAGTGCCCCCGAAGTCTCATTCCTTTCTCTTGAATCTTTCAGTATCTCCCAACTCCAGGATTCTAAAGGTATCACTTAGATCACTGAACGTTAGCAATCCTGGACTTTGCTTACCAGGATCATAAAGTCAATAACTTTAATATTTTTGATTAATGTAATTTAAATTTCTATTTCTGGTAGCTCTCTCTTCTGAAATACTTCAAATTCTCATATTGTTCTTTAAAACATGGGGGCAAATTTGACTTTTGGTCTAATGGTAACAACCTCATGCCACAGTTTCTCCAAGGCTATTAATAACTACAGGTGCTAAGCTGTCCTCTCCAAAACAACACTGTTTCAGTGATGTCTCTGAATTTTCTTACTTCTCTTACTAGGAAGCATATTTTTGGTTAAATTAGTGCCTAGAAAAAGAATACCCGGACAGTGTACATGGTGTTGCTTGCACATCTCCTCTGGTTGCAGGAAATTTTGACAAGTTTTACTATTGTACTTTATTCGTTATAAGAAAGATAGGTCTACACTTTATTATCATATTTATATTGTTCTTCAAGAACCAAAATTTCTTTAGTTTGTTCCTTCCTGTTTTCCAATTCTTCACCCCTACCCCAAGTCCAGCTCACCATATAGGTAAGATTCCAGTTTCTGAGAGAAAGTGAAATGCCAGCTAAATTTAAAATTTTTCTTTTCACCTACTTCTGTGATATGTAACACCTTACTTAAGTTATTAAGACTTACATTTTTAAACAGTTTCCTTGTCGATGAGGTTTTACTTGGAATGTAAAGGATTGAGTTGCTGTGTTTCTTTTTTATCAGCAAAATGCTTATTAATCATTTTGATCTCAGATATACATGGCTCTGTTAAAACTCGAAATCATTACATACAGCATTGAATAAACTACACAGAGCATTTTTTGATAAAATGAAAAAAAAATTACAATTGATTTTTCTTCATTAGGTGAGACATATTTTTCTAAGTTTTGACTTATAAAATTATATCCCTTGTTTCGTTTTGGTTTGGTTTGGTTTTTTGCTCACATCCGTAATAATAAGCGAAATTGCTTTTAATAGATGGGACACATGCAGTTTAAATTCTCTCATGGTCTAAGGATCCAACAACCCTTAAGACATCTTTAAAAATCAGGGGCGCCTGGGTGGCTCAGTGGGTTAAAGTCTCTGCCTTTGGCTCAGGTCATGATCCCAGGGTCCTGGGATTGAGCCCCGCATCGGGCTCTCTGCTCAGCAGGGAGCCTGCTTCCTCCTCTCTCTCTCTCTCTGCCTGCCTCTCTGCCTACCTGTGATCTCTATCTGTCAAATAAATAAATAAAATATTAAAAAAAATAAAATAAAAAAATAAAAATCAAAAAGTATGATTCAAGTTCACTTTGAGTTAGCATTTTTTTCTCTGTGGGCAACATTTGCTACTGAAAAAAAATCTTGACCGTGTATATACCCAGTAGAATGATCAATAATCGTGTTCATAATGTTAATGCAACTGTACAGTTAAATGACGGAGACAATTAGCTCACACCATTTTGGTTTATTTATTTAGCAGTGAGCATTGTTTAACACGTCAGTCCCGAGAAACAAAAACAGCCATGAAGAGGCTTAACATTACTAATAAAACAATCAGTATCAAAATATTTTATGGAACAATTTGTCTGTGTTCATATACTAATCTGTCAAGTCTATGATTTGCTTATTATGTGAATTAACTTCGTAATCGCTCCGAGATTGGATTCAGTGACACCGTTTAACTGCTCCGGAGCCGGGGGCTTTTACTGGGCATTTTAAGGAAAGGAGCTGTCAGGCTAATCCGAGGACATTTGAGGAAAGCCAATAAACTGTCACAACCTCGCAACAAGTTAGGTTGCTCGCGGTTTGGGAGAGATTTTAACACACTTCTCTCCTACTCTCCACTTCCACTCCAGCCCCGCCCTCTTCAATTTCTTTTTTCTTAACCATATTAATTTTAAATGCTAATGTCAGCTCCAAACTCGCCTGTAATTGGTGAAAGTCGAATCCCCCCGCCGGAGCTGTGGCTGAGCCGCACACTTGCCGGGCAGGGAGAGGGGACGTCCGCCCGGAGGGAGAAATTTAAAAACCCTTCGCTCCGCCCCAGGAGCGAGTCCTAGCGAACCGCAGACGCCGGAGCCCACGCCATCTGGGGGACACCCATGGTGGGCTCCCGGAAGGCGACTTCGGGGTGCAGCCACCTCTGTCTTAGACACCGAGGACGCGTCCGCACTCTCCCAGCGCTGCCCTCTGGATGCAGACGTTTGCTCCCCCGGGGGGCAGTTTTCGCGCCCCAGCCGGCGGGGGTCCCGGGCAGTGGGCCGGCCACTGCTGCAGGAGGCCTGCAGTGGCCGAGCCCAGAGCGCGGGGAGGGGTGATGTGGGGTGCAGAGGGCGGCCAAGGCCGTTCCGGCGGCGCGTCCCGATTCCCCGCGGCGGCGAGGACGCGGGGGCCCAGACGCGCAGCGGAGCCAGTCCCGGGGACAGTGTGCGGGGTCTCCCCGAGCCTTAGCTGGGTCTGGCACTGGGTGGGATGGGGAGGGGGCCGCGGCACGCTGCTAACTGCGACTCCGCAGGAAGGGGAGAAAGAAACACAAAAGCCTTAGTTTAAAAGAGCAAGAGCGGAGCAGTGGGTCATCCGGGACACCTAAGGAATATGAATGAACTGCAGCTTCCACCCACCCACAAACATAACATTATGTATACGTGCTTGCAGGTTAGCTTGTCAGACTTTCCTTTATAAATTCTGTCTCCCCCACCTCAACCCCTCCCCCTCCCCTCCCACCCCCATCCCCAGTGGCAAGGATTCAGCCAGTAGATTTAAAACAAAGAAACAAAACCAAAAAAAAAATTTTATAGCAGATTTCTATTTAGTTTTTCTTTTTAATTATCCCTGGTAGGAAAATCACAAATGGCACACCATACAAATTGGTGTTTAAACGGAATCTTCTAGGAGTGTGTTCCAAACTCTGTCAATTCCATCATTCCAGACAAATATTCCAGAATGTGCCTAGAAATTTTGGAAAGTGAATTTAAGGATGGAGATAATTTTGGAAAGGAACAGAAAGGACCTCCTGAGACACACTCATTTACTTATCAGAAACTTTATGGCTGATCATAATTGGAGAACAAAGCAATGCAAAGAATGTCACATGCTCCTTACATCTTGGTATCCTGTCTGGGCAAATATCCAGAGTTTGACACTGCAGAGAAAGGGACAGCAGATTCCCAAGAGTAAATAACACATGCAAAGGAACCTTTGAAAGAACATCATTCAGTTAGTGAGTGAGTAAGTGAATGAGTTATTTTTCATTCAATGAATATTTGAACAAACTTCTGGTAGGAAGGGCAGGAAAGAATTGGAAAAGGAGTAGACTATGAATAAATTCAGGGGTCCCACCCTCACAGATCAGCCAGTTTGGTGAGAGGAGACAGGAAAAAAGTTGAAACAATCCAAGAGGTAGAAAGTGTAAATGCCTCAAGATAGGATCTAAATAAAGTCCTGGGAATTCTGTGGAGCGGGGATCCTTCCCAGCGGAAGGATTGCCCGTTATTAAGCTGACTCTAGAAGAACTTCAGCTCTGTCTTGGGATCCACATGAAGTGAAGGAATTCTCTAGAGGTCATTTCCCCATAAGAGGGTGCTTGGTATGGATTTAGCATACCGCCTCTTCTAGAACCTTCAGTATGTTTCCTCCATGAGCCTTAAATCATTACTCTCTTCCTTTTTAAGTTTCTTAAGCACTCATTTTTGGGGTCAATTCCTCTAAATTGAGGCTGAGCTGAGGTGACACAATCAAAGGGAGTTAAAAGTTATGAGCTAAGTATGTTGTACTTATTACTTCTTTCTAAAAAGGACATGGGTGGTCCATGACTAAAAACATCCCATTTCAAATAAATTGGTAAAATCAAAATAGGAAACCAAAAAAGAAAAAAAGTGGAAACTTGAAATAGAGCAACCCTAAGAGTTAACATGATTAGTGAGATCAAGCTTCAGATTTGGCTCTGAGCTGCTTAGCACTCAAGGTAAAGACATCAATCTTGCTGTTGAGAAGTGCAAAGAATGCCCATTTTCTTTTTTTTTTTTAATTTTTAAAAAGATTTCATTTATTTATTCGAGAGAGACAGAGGCAGAGAGAGAAACAGGTTCCTCATGGAGCAGGGAACCTGATGCAGGACTCGATCCCAGGACCCTGGGATCAGGACCAGAGCTGACGGTAGACACCTATCCCAATGAGCCACCCAGGCGTCCCGAGAATGCCCTTTTTCAAATGAAACTAAATTATAAAAGAAATACACCATGCAGGGGTGCCTGGGTGGCTCAGTGGGTTAAAGCCTCTGCCTTCGGCTCAGGTCATGATCCCAGGGTCCTGGGATCGAGCCCCGCATCGGGCTCTCTGCTCAGCGGGGAGCCTGCTTCCTCCTCTCTCTCTGCCTGTCTCTTTACCTATTTGTGATCTCTATCTGTCAAATGAATAAATAAAAAAATCCTAAAAAAAAAATACACCATGCAGACTATCCTAAAGGGCAAAGAGGGATGTAACAGATAAGAGAACTTTCATAGAAGAAGAAAAGGGGGATATCACAGTCCTGTTTTCTGTAATAACTTCCCATAAAAATAAAGACCTGGGTAAAGATGAGTCTTTGCAGACTAAACTAATATAATTCAGTGTTTGGGGGCTCACCTTGAACACTAAGTAATATATCCACTAGGAAGTCTTCTCTACATAGCATTCCTCTCAGTTGGAGCCAAATAATTTAAAATTAAGATTATTCTCTTTGGCAGGAGTCCAGAGTGTTGGTATTACTTTGGACCATAGAGTACAGATTTACGGGGTTTGAATAACAACTGCGCAAATGCTAAGTTTGTCATCCGTCTACTAAAGGGGCAGAAGCAAATCCGTGTATTCACACCAGTGAAGACCACCCGAGTTTTCCTCATAGTAGGCTGTGGGGCATCTCGAGGGTGAGCCAAAATTTTCCTTAGGAAGTTGCTTTGAATGTGCTCCAACACTTGAACAAATGTTTAATTGAGTCCCTAGAGCTCTACACTGTTTTGGCATGGAAAATATTTCAAAGCTGGTGTTTCCTAATCACCCACAGTGGCTGGAGGAAAACATTAGTGGGACTGCCCAACCGCTCTGACCAAGGGACAAAGTTTTCTGATAGAACTTCAGGATGAGTTCCTTGCAAAATGAAACTGAATGAATTAGAATAGCTCCCAAACGCAATGGCTTTAATTTCATCAAAGTAAAGCCATTATTTTGGACAGCTGTTAGATACTGTAACTAGCTTGTTTTGTTTCGTTTTTTTGGGTTTTGTTTTTGTTTTTGAGGCCACTTTTGGTTCGCAATGATAAAACAATGTCATCAGACCAGAAGAGGATATTTATCTTTCTATTTACTATGGCCGGGGGGGCTTTTAAACAAGAAGGGAGCTCATCCTGTTTTATGTCCCTCAAATGATTGTTATCTGATCCATTAGGAGACTGTTTCTGTTTGTCTTGATCCTTATAGGAGCTGTTGGAATGGAGAATTTTTTTTTATTGCGGTAAAAATATACTGAACATAAAATTTACCATTTAACTGTGTTTAAGTGCATAGCTCAGTGGTATTAAGTACATTCATGTTGTTGTACAGTTATCTCCATCCATCTCCAGACATTTTTCATCTTCTTCAACTGAAATTCTGGTTTATTCTTTAACCCCCAACCTCTGGCAACCACCATTCTACTTTCTCTATGAATCTGACTTTTTTAGGTAGCTCATAGAAGTGGAATCATACAGTATTTGTCCTGTCATGACTGACTTTTTTCACTTAGCATAATGTCTTCAAGGAGAATTTTTTTAAGAGAATATTATTAACCAAGAATCTATGTTGAAATCATGCACGGTGCTGCATAACCAGTTCCTATCCACATAATGAAGAGTTGGTGAAACTTGCAAGCTGTCTTAATTGTTCTAAGCAGTTTTCTCTCCAAAGCAATAGACAACGTGTCCTTGAACATTAAGAGAGAGTAGCTATGTCTGTAACCTACTGACTCCTTAGGTAAAACGTCAGGCTGAAAGCCTCAGAGATTTAAAAAAAAAAGAAAGAAAGAAAGAAAACCTTTGAGGGAAATGATGCAAAAATACGTTGGGTTTACAATTTGTGAGATTCAGGATTTACTGATAGATCGATATGAGTATAAACAGACAGGATCCTACCAGATGGGTTGTTTGAAAGAAATGATTGGTAAAGATGGCCCCCATTGATTGAGTCCTGGTTAGGACAGACCAGAAGTCACTTCCGATAGTGTTGCAGTGATAGTGCTTCAATGATCTATTGTTGTGAACAAATATATCTCTCAAGCCCAACAGCTTAAAACAACCGTTTTACTGGACTTTAGGGACGGGTCAGCCGGGCGGTTCTCTCGTAGGGCTTCTCATGTGGTTGCCCTAAGATGGCAGGTGGGACATCCAACACAAACGGGTGGCTGATACTGGCTTTTGGTTAGGAGCTCAGCCAGGGCTGCCAACAGAGTGACTGCACGTGGCCTCTTCTGCATCTCAGGGTACTCAGACTTCTTGCACAGCAACTGATTTAACCTAGAGCACACATTCTAGGAGGGTCAGAGAGAAGCTTCATGATTTGTTTATGATTCAGCTTTGGAAGTTTTAGAGCAACACTTCTGCCATACTCTATTGGTCAAAATAAAGTTGTCCAGATTTGCATGGAGCAAATACACATTCCACCTCTCAATGGGAAGAGTGGGAGGATTTGTGGCAATTTTTAAAATAACTGCTACCTGTGGCAAAACATGTTAACACAGTTATAATCAGTGTTAATCTGTCTTGCTGTGGCAGGAGTATCTTCTAGGACCAAACCCAAGAGGTATCAAGAATCTACAAAATTTTATATAGCTGTTCTGTGACTTTAATAACCCTTTCTCCTTTTTCCTGTCTTTAAAAAAAAAAAAATGTGACGGTTGCAGCTCCAGCATCCATCATGGACCATGAGGCAGTTGTGGGAATGGAAGTTACTTAATATGAATGTTGGAACAGAAAGGTAAAATGAGTCATTGATGATTATGGAGCCCCATCCCTGACCTGGACTGCCTTTGCAAGAGAAAAAAAAAAAGAGTTCTGTCTTGTGTTAACAAGTTATTCCTGGTCTCTGGGAGCTGAAAGCAATTCCTGAATGCTACACCTTCCAAATGCTCTAAGTAGCCAATTAAGTTAGGAGTCTAGAGCGACTTGGGAAAAGCTAAGCTGAAGATTAGGATGGTAAAGAAATAGTCATTTGCAATGAAAATTTATCCATTTCAACAGCAAAATGGACTCTTAAGTATCTAAGCTATCATCCAATAGTTACTCATTAAGTACTCACTGTGTGGATAAAAGACAGGTAAATGAAAAATTACAATTATGCAAAAATAGAAATATGTGTAATTTACTGTGGTTGGACAGCTAATGAAGCAATTCATTAAGGCCAATGGAAGAGTGAAGTTTCAAGATGGAGTGACATTTGGGTTGGGTCTTGAAAGATGAGTAGGAGTTTACAAGGTGAGTAAGAAAGAAGTGGAAGAACATTCCTGACAGATGAGATAGCATATGCCAAAGCATGGAGGCGTGAAATGGGCCAGTGTGTTGTAAGCCTGAATAGTCTGGTGTTTCTGGAAAATACAGTTTTGAAGAGCTTGGATCCTTGAAGTCAGTCCAAGCCAGATTTGAATCCCAGCTCTGCTACTTGGTAGCTGGGTGGCCTTGGGCAATGGCTATTCAACATGAAACTGGCCCTCATGATGGAGATTGAGGGTGCCCCTGAAAGGAGAAAAGCAGATGTGGGTTTTTGAAAATCACTCTGATGGCAGCTCAGAGGATGGATGAAGACAGGTGCCAGTGAGGTCAGAGAGACAAGTTAGGACACAAGAAACATTTACTGAGCGCCTATTAGGTCCACACACTGAGCCACTGAGGATTCAGCAATGAACAAGAGCAAAATTTCTGCCTTTGTGTTTATGGGAAAACAGATAATAAGGAATAAAGCACATACATCTATAATGTAAGTGCTGAAAAAATTGAGTAGAAAGTGAAAGGGTTGACTGTGATTTTGTGTAGGCTGATTAAAACGGGCATCTCAGGGGCACCTGGGTGGCTCAGTTGTTAGGCGTCTGCCTTCGGTTGGTTTGGAGCCACTACGGGCTCCCTGCTTGGCAGGAAGCCTGCTTCTCCCTCTCCCACTTCCCCTGCTTGTGTTCCCACACACTCTGTCAAATAAATAAAATCTTATAAAAAAAAAAAAAAAGAAGGCATGTCAGAAAGGGGACATTGCGTGGAGAACTGAATGTGTAAGGATAAATACATCATCCTAAGGGAAGGGTATGCTTCACGTGTTTAAGGAACAGCAAGAAGATCAATTCGCCCAGAATAGAGCTGTAGGGGACCCAGTGTGGTAAAGTTGATGGGAAACCGGGAGGTCCCGACTAACTGGAGAGGAAGTGGGAAGGAGAGGAAAGGATGGAGCTTACCACTTTGATGGGGTTTTATGATCTGTTGGATACGGGCCATGAGGAGAGGGAAGGAATCTCCTGTGATTGCCAGATTTCTGGATTGGGCAAATTTGTCACAGTGTCAGTGATGGAAAGAGGAAATACAGGAAGGGCACCACACAATGAAGTGGGTTTGGGACCTTTTGAGTTTGTGTGCTGATGGAAATCCCAGTAGTGATGCCTTCTAGACCTGTGTGTGTGTGTGTGTGTGTGTGTGTGTGTGTGTGTGTGTGTGACATCACACACACACATAATATGTATACACACACATACTACATATATATTACAGGAGGAAGATGTGGCCCTGAGACATTAATACTTTACTGAGATATTCATCTGCAGAGTTTAATCATTCCCTCATTCATTCATTCAACTAATAGTTTTTGAGAGCCAAATCCTAAACTAGACCTTGGGCATATAAAACAGACATAATCCCTGCCCACCTGAAGCCTACAGGTGGACAGACAAAAAGCACATAAACAACAAAATAACATATAATTACAACTTGCAACATGATACAAAGGAAACAAACTGCATGTGGAGAGAGTATAGAATGTCTCAGGAGAAGGGCTCCCTGAGGTGACAGTCAAGTGGACACCTAAAGGCTAACCCCTGCAGAGTGTGAGGAAGAGCCTGTGTGAAGACTTGACAGGGAAGCCACGGAAGGTAAAGGGGAAGAAGGCACCCACAATGAATTTGGAAAAGTAAGCAGAGGCTAGGTCATACAGGTCTTATAGGTCATTAACAAGAGTATGAACATTTGTAAGAAAAGCAGTGACAGGATACAGCGCATGGTTTTTCTTATTAAAAACAAAACAAAACAAACCATCTTGTGTATTTCCAGGCATGGGAGAGAGACTGGGGGGAGACCGGGAAGGAGAGATGACGAGGAGGTAAGGGCAAGGAGAAGCCACAGTTACCCAAGGCTATTGCAGCAATCCTGGGGGAAAATACAGCTTGGCTTAGGGTAGGACACGAAAGATAAAATTGGGATTTTTAAGATATATTTTGGAAATAGAATGATTAGGATTTGGTGATGGATTAGGTAGGGGGAGTAAAGAGGACGGAATTTTTAAAATGACAGGTTTCTGCCTTATTAGTTAGGTCTAATGGAATTAATTATGTTGATGAGAACACTGGTTGTATTTAACTAACCAATCTTAGTTATATTTAACTAACAATATGAATTCAATAGAGCTGGTAAGGTAAAGAACACGGGTAAAGCTTTTATTTCAAGTCACATGCCCCATAAGGTATAGGGTTATTTGTTATTAATCCAACTGCCTATTGAATAAAAGAAAGTAACAGCTCTCCCCTCCCCAAAGTGATCTGTCCCTATATTTGCCAAATGATAAAAGAGAATTTAATTTTAAAAAAGTGGAAGGCACCTGACCAATTAAAGAAATGAGTATGCAGTCTAATTTCAAATATTCAAGAATTATCATTTCATAAACACTGTTAACACATTTCCTTTTTAATTTTAATGCCCATTTGCTATAGTACAATGAATTTGACAACTTTGTTAAGGTATGCTTACTGCTGCAAATCAAGCATATTTCATTAAACAAAGACATTGTGAAATAAACACCAAAAGGATCGACTGTCTTCAGGAGCAGAGAAAAGAAATCAGCTTTAAGTTCCCTGTAAAATAAAAGAGTGACAAGGACATGCTGTTCTCAACCAAAGGAACAAAGCAATTTTGTTGTGTGGTTAGTATTCTCATCTTCCAGAATTTAGAGGTAGATGGATGAGAGGAAAAAGGGAATTTAGTTCAGATTTGGAAGTTGAACCATCTTTAGTTCAAATTTGAAATTTTAAAAAAGACCTAAAAGGAGGCGCTTCTCCACTACAAGACTTGCAGCCAAAAGCACCTTATTGGGCTGCAATACACTGTAATAAAAAAATAATAATAACAATAAAAACACACCTTTACATGCCACTCTAAGAACACAGATTTGAGCTCTGACTCTGGAACAGAGACCAGAGGTCTCTAGAAATGCCTATTTTTAAAAAGAGATTTTATTCATTTATTCGAGACAAAGAGTATGAGGGGGCCAGAGGAAGAGGGAGAAGCAGATTCCCCACTGAGCAGGGAGCCCCATACTGTGACCAGGCTCCCTGAGACCACGATTTGAGCAGAAGGCAGATACTTAACTGATAGAGCCATTCAGGCACCCTAGGAATGCCTGTGGAGTTTGAAGAAAACTGAAGATAATTTCTAAGTGTCTTCTACTATCTATTTTGTTATCTTTCCTCCTTTCAATGTGTCCGTCTTTTTGTTTTTCCTGCTCAAAAATTTTCTGTGCAGTTTTCCCTCTATTTCAAAAGTGTTCTTAGCCACTAAATCTTAGGAATGCCAAACTGCCTTGCCGCCCAAGGTTCTACCTTGAACAAAGAGAACTTTCAAACGTAACATCGAACCGGCTGTGGGTTAAGACCCTTACATCTCCTCTTATTGTGTGTACTTAGCTGGGTGGGGTGAGTGCCCTATCCAACATCACGAATACAGACACACACACCCTCTCAGATGTAACTCCCACTCCTAGGTCAACAAATGTTTTAATAAGTCCCTTTGAACAGACGCGACCTGTAGATTTATGTGATCAGTCTATCAGAAATAATTTGGGGTTGGGCAAGAAGACCGCCTTCCTCTCCAGGAGAGCCTTTATTGCGCACTCTCTAATTAATGAGCCTCTCTCTTTCTGAGCCTCAAACTGAGCGCGCTATTATCTGTGTCTGCACGGCCGGAGCAAGAGAGATGAGAAGCAAACCTCCTGGGCCCCTGGAGCCATCAGGATTGAGTTTTCTCCCGGCCGGAGGGCAGGGCCAGAAGACCCCGGCCGGGCTTCTCCCCGGTTCCCCGGCTGGGCTACGGCGGGAGAAAAGTAATCGATTCTGTCTGGAGTGGTGGCGAGCCTAACACTTCCTGCGGTGATTTGCAATCCCGGCCGGAGGTTGCGAGCTTCCCATTGGCTCGGGGGCCGACGCCGCGCAGTCTGGAGGGGCGGGGCCGGGCGCAGGGGCGGGGCGGGGCGGGGCGGGGCGGGGCCGCACCGGGCCCCCAGGGTTCGAAAACTGCAGGCCGCAGAGCCGAGCGGCCACCGCTGCCTGCCTCGCTCTCCGTTCTTGCGGGTCCCTCGTCTCACGGAGTTTTTTAAAGAAAAAGCGGATGCCAGTGACAAGTTAATAGCTCTCGCTGCTCTCCTAGGTTAAACTGAACCTCCTTCCTAAGCCGAGTCCCCTTCCAGAGTAGAGACGGCGCCGGCCACGGTACCCAGAGCCATAGTGCTCGCGGCTCCCTGCGCCCCCTCGTCGGCGCCCGCCCACACTCGTGGTTACAGACCCCCGCACCCCAAGCTGGTGTCCACAGTCCCCGACCCCTCCACACCCGGGACGCGGGGTCTTGAGCGCCTCTCCACCCGCCGGCGGACACCGCGGGTTCTCCAGCCCACCCACAGCCAGCGAACACTTTTCCACGCACCTAGCTGGAGCCCTGCCACACTCCAGCCTCCTCCCGCCAGTTCACGCCTGCCTTCTACTTCACACACTCACCCGGCCTCTTCCTTACACGCTCACCGCTCCCTCTTAGACTCACCCCAACCTCCCTCACACGCTCACCCCTGCCCCTCCCTCGCACACTCATCCCTGCCCGCTCCCGCACGCACTCATTCCTGGCCCCTCCCTCACACACTCATCCCCGTCCCCCCCCCCCGCCCCCTCACCCCTGCCCCCTCCTTCGCACACTCATCCCTGCCCGCTCCCGCACACACTCATTCCTGCCCCCTTCCTCGAACACTCCTCCCTGCCTGCTCCCGCACTCACTCATCCCCGCTCCCTCCCTCGCCCCCTCACCCCAGCCACCTCCCTCGCACACTTTACCCAGCCTCCTCCCTCACACACTCTCTCCAGCCTCGCACACATCCCCGCGTCGCACTACCTGCTCTGTTACACGTGCACTCCGGTTCCTCCTAGCCCCCTCACGCCCGCTCCTCTCCCTCGCACCGCATCTCTCCCCGACACACGTGCACACTCATTCCGCATTCAGCACTAGGCACCAGCCCGCGCCAGGCACTGGACCCTCGCGCCGGCGATCGTGGGAACCGGACGGAGCCCCTCGGTCCCTGTCCCCCACGGTCATCCATCTCCCTCGCGGGCGGCTCGCCGAGACTTCAAAGGCGGCCAGGCGGCTGGAGGTCCGCCTCAGGCTCCGCCCGGCCGCTGCGCAGACTCGGAGGCCCGGGCAGCCGGCGGGCTCAGGGCCCCGGGCTGGGCTGCAGGCAGCGGGGCGGCCCGCGGGACCAGCCAGGCCGGAGCCTCGGGCGCCCGGGGCCCCGGCAGCGCAGCGAGCGCAGCACCGCGGAGGCGCCTTGCTTCAGCCCCGCCTGTGAAACCTTTCCGATGAACGCGTGTTCCGGGTGCCTGACCCTCTCTGCTAAAGCAAATGAGTCTCCCCCGGAGCTTAAGCCATATTTCCTTCCTTCTTTCCTTCCTCCAGGTCGGACACCCCTCATTGACAGGCTCTAATCCTCGGATCGGAACTACTTCTGCCTGGAAGATTTGGCCGGATTTTCCTTTTCTCTCAGCGTTCCTGAAAAGCCAATTCGTTCTGAGCTGCATTGATGGCGGGGTCTGGGGGAGGAGGGCTACTTCCAACTTCTGGCACGACCTGGGTGGTCGCCTACCGTGATTCCTTTACGGCTCTTATTCTCCCCTTTATAAAGGCCATTTTGCATAGAATAGTTAAGGAAGCTTAAGTCGTTTATTTTGGCATTGATCTTGCAGGGATATAATGACCAGTTTATATTTAGTTATGAGATTTTTGAGAGCAGGGGCTCTAGATCCTAGCACAGGGCCTGGCGAATAAACAGCTGTGCTTTCACTTCTGCTGAGTTCAACTGAACCAGCTTTTTGCATAGAGCTTTCCAGACACTCTCAGATACACTTAAAATGCTATAGAAATCTTTCCAGGAAGAACAGAAAAAAGAAGGGTAGGAAGAAAAGAAGGATGAGGGCAGGGACTCCCAGAATAATTTCAGATCCTTTGAAAGAAACAAGTTAGATTTAGATATTCAAAGCTAAGCGGTGCAGACCCTGCACTTCTAAGTGTGAACACAGAAGCTCTAAAACCTCATTACGTACCTCAAGTCCATTCTGTTTTCCAAGCTAACAGTGCCAGCCTTCCTTAATAGGTAACATTCTCTGACTTTGCATTGCCTTTATTACCTTTCTGACCCACCTTCAGACTCTATGTGTAAGTGCTGAGCTGTGAACACAGGTCTAAACTAGACACAGATTGTTCAAATCTAGAAAATGGAAACTTCTTTTTTTTTCAGTTAAAGAGCTTTTAACCCACTTAAAGGAAGGGCAAGGGGTAACTTAACCCCGATTAATTTTTTACAAAAATTGGTGGCAGTGTGGAGACCGTCTGCACAGAAGCACAGAGGAACCCTCTGCCAGGGCTTTAATGAGCATAATATACTCTACTTCTTTTGTTCACAAGGTAGATAAAATTTTTCATTCAACAATAAATTTTTGAGATCTAGCCATTCTGAGATATATCAATCTTGTTTTAACTGCTGCATCGCATTCCACTAAATGGATAGTTTAGAACTGATTCCTCTTCCCGTATGGACATTTAGAGGACCTTTTTTTTCTATTACAAAAGAATGTTGTAGAGATGTCTCTTGTACTCGTGGTCTCCTTGTTTGCTCAAGAGTGTTTCTCTTATTTTTGTCCCTAGAAACTAAATTGCTGGGTTGTAGGGTTACATATCTTCATCTTGGCTAGATATTGCCAAATTGTTTTTCAAAGTGGTTAGAACAGTCTGCTCTCTTATTAGTATATCAGACACCTACTTTTTGCACACTTTCAACAAGACTTGGTATTATCAGACTCCCCCCTCCCCAATCTCATGGGTATGAAATGGAATGTCTTTTAGTTTACATCTCCTTTAGTATTAATTCAAGTCTTTCAAGATGATCTAAAACAGCATTGTCCACATCGTCCGATAGAACTTTCTGTAGTGGTGGAAATCTTCTCCCTTTCACAGGTTTCTCTATATTTTACTTAGTCTTCTAAATGACATCAGTTTGCCTACAAAGGAGACATGTTCACATCAACCAACAACTTTAAAATACGACAAAAGTTTAAATTACTTAAACAACTCATTACCTGTAGACCACACCAGATTATAAAGCTTGCCAATCCAGGGTATTACACATAGCCCTGCTCTGGATTTCAACTCTATTTCCAGCCCATCAGTCCTAGTAGGTCTATGCTAAACATTTCACTCATCTCTAAACACACCATATGCCAGCTCATCTCTGAGCCTTTGTACATGTATCTCTCTGGGATTGTTATGCTTTTTCTTCCCTCCCCACCAGCCATGCCTCTTTACTTGTGTATCCCTCCTACCAGAATGAGCTTCATGAGAACAAAAGAGGTTTTTTGTTCATTGCATTGTTGCATTCGTAGTACCTCTCCTAATACAAGACAGACAGCTAGGGGTCAATATGTGTTTCTTGAACGCATGCATGCATGAATGAATGAAAGAATAAAATATTCTGGGGGAAAAAATTGATCCAAAATAGAAAAATCTAGGGGCACCTGGGTGGCTCAGTGGGTTAAAACCTCTGCCTTTGGCTCAGGTCATGATCTCAGGGTCCTGGGATCAAGCCCCGCATTGGGCTCTCTGCTCAGTGGGGAGCCTGCTTCCTCCTCTCTCTCTGCCTGCCTCTCTGCCCGCTTGTGATCTCTGTCTGTCAAATAAATAAATAAAATCTTCTTTAAAAAAAGAGTTCAAAATAGAAAAATCTAAAATACAGTGTCATAACTTAAAAAGAAAATTCTGTGCCCTGGTCCTGTGGGAATGCTATAGCAAAAATACCATAGACTAGCCAGGCTTATAAATAAATACTCATTTCTCACTGTTCTGGGGTTGGAAAGTCCAAAATCAAGGCACTGGAAGATTCAGTGCCTGGCGAAACCTCACTTCCTCATTGATAGTGCCTATTTGCTGTGTCTGCACTTCGTAGAAGGGGCAAAAGAGCTGTCTAGGGCTTTTTTTTATAAGTTCCCTAATCTAATTCATGAGGGATCCACCCTCGTCAACTAATCACCTCCCAAAAGTCCACCTTCTAATGCCCTCACACCGAGCATTAGGTCTCAACATATTAATTTTAGGAGCGCACAGAAAGACTGTAGCCCCCTTCTCTCAACCATAGCCTGTATGTATTTTGAAATAAGCACTTCTTATATTGATTTGTATTCTCTTCCACTGATCTTTTCATTTCTATTGTAGATTAGTTTTGTTCCTATTATTATAACAAAGAAAAAATCCCCCCAAACCTATCAGTTAGGAATCATTCATCTGCTAGAAACAAAGAAAGAAAAATAAAACAAATAAAACCTAATGACCAGTAGCTCAAACAAATATCTTTTTCCAAATTATCAGAAGCTTAAGGGAGATGGGTACTGGCACAGATTTTATGGCCTCCCTGCTAATTTCTGACTTTTCCTCAGTGTCACAAAATAGCTGCAGGGCTCCTGGTACATTCACATCCAATGCAGGAAAGAAGAAGGAAGGGACCCACTGCTCACAGAACTGGAAATTCAGCATTTACTCTTGCAAGATATCAGATGGTCCACCCAAGCCAAGGAGGAGAAACAGAGGAATTATGTTGTAGGAATTAACTTCAGGGTTAACCGCCTATCGATCTTTATTTTAAGTGCTGTGCCCACTTGTGATCCTTGAAAACAAAAGATTTGGGTTGGATCCTAGAACAAAGCAATAATTGATGTTAGTTTAGTGCATTAAATAAAGTGGCAAGAAACCCACGACAGGGAATCTATGGACACAATAGACTATACTACACTATATTATATCTTTTCTGTAGATTGCCAACAGGATAATGGAGAGAGATGAAATAAAAACATTATTTCTTGATAGTCTCAACAAGATATGAAACTCTTATTGTTGTATATAAGACCAATATATCTAGCATGAAATTCCCACCTTTCTGACCATCTAAATTCTAACCCTTCTTTAAGTTGCTCACTTTCTCTCCCTCTCTCTGGAATTTAGTATACAACTCATTTGTTCATTCATCTTTTTAACAAGTAACTCGGAGGAAGTTCCATTTTTGGTAAATTTCCAGCACAGTAAGGAAACCAGCTCTTGAGAGTGAATTTGGAAAATGATAGAAGACATGGTGCTACATGAGTAATGATTTTGAAAATGGCTACATTTGCCTCATGTGAACATATTGATAATCTCTTTTTCCCCTTTCCTTCCCTTTTCTTTTTTAAAGGTTCTTTTATTTATTTTAGAGAGAGAGAGGAGAGAGCAAGAGTGCAAGTGGGGGAGGGGCAGAGGGGAGAGGGAGAGGCAGAGAATCTCAAGTAGTATCCCTGCTGAGCCCAACATGGGGCTCTATCCCATGACCCTGAGATCATGACCTAAGCCAAAATCAAGAGTCAGATGCTTAATCCACTGAGCCACTCAGGCACCCCTCCCTTTACTTTCAAATGTACTTTAAGTACATAGACACATTTTAAAGTAACACAACCTATTCTAATTTCCCTACAACTGCTCATTAGGGTTGTCCAGCTTGTAATTAAAAATTACTAAGCACTGAAAGTATGCAAAGAAATAGGGAAATGTGGGGTGCCTGGGTGGCTCAGTGGGTTAAAGCCTCTGCCTTCAGCTCAGGTCGTGATGCCGGGGTCCTGGAATCGAGCCTTAAGTCGGGCTCTCTGCTCAGCGGGGAGCCTGCTTCCTCCTCTCTCTCTCTCTCTCTGCCTGCCTCTCTGCCTACTTGTGATCTCTGCCTGTCAAGTAAATAAATAAAATCTTAAAAAAAAAATAGGAAAATGTGACTCACAGTCAAAGATAAAAGCAGTCAGTAGAAATAGTAAGATTACTCTGATGATGGAATTAGGTGGCAAGGACTTTAAAGCACCATTGAAAATGTGTTCAAGGACTTAGGAAATGACAAGCATGAGTGAATCGGTGTGAATTATCAGCAGAGAACTGGAAAAAAAAGGAAATTCTAGAACTGAAAACTATAATATCTGTAATGAAAAAGTCATTAAATGGGCTTAATAGCACATTGACATCTGGACAACAAAGGACCAGTGAATCTGAATACCGACCTGTGGAAATTATTTAAATCCAAAGAACAAAAAGAAAGAACAAATTTGAAAAAAATCTAAACATTTACTAATTTTTATTTTAAATTGAATTATAGTTGACAAATAAGAGAAAAAAAAATTTTTTTTAAATGAACAGAGCTTCAGTGCATGTAATAAAATATCAAACAACCTATATGTTAGAGTTTCAGAAAGAAAGGAGAAAAAGAATGGGACAGAGAAAGTACTTGAAGACATAATGGTCCCAAATTTTCCAAATTTGGCTTTAAGAAGCCATCAAAACAAGCAAAAAATCGACCTACAAATCTGGGAAGCTCTGTAAACACTAAATAAGATAAATACAAGGAAAACCACATTTTAGCCCATCATTGTCCAACTGCTGAAAAGCAAAATCTTAAAAACAGCCATAGGAAGAAAAGAAATAAAATCATGATACAGGGATTGATTATACAAATGAAGGCTTATCATTCATCAGAAACAAGGGAGACATAAATGAGTATATCTAACTTTTGTAATATTGGGGGGATGAATGGGGAAGAAGGAGAAAAGAGAAATGGTGTGTCAACCAAACAGAAAGCAAATTTCTGGACACACTTAGTGGGTTTGAGAGGACCCTGTAGAAGCCGCTTCATTGCTCTACCTTATCTAGAGAATATAAAGGAGGTAACAGGAATGAAGACCTCCCCTCAAGGAGATAATAATGTGATCGTATTAGGTGTAAAAAAAAAAATGTCTAAGAAAGAAGAGATGGAGGGAGGCAAGCTAGAGTGGTTAAGGAAGGCTAGGAGGAGCAGGTTGGGGAGAGCATAAACGATGCTTGGAGAATTCAGTCCAATGGGGATAGAAAGGCACACAGCACAGGGAAGAGTCCCAACAAAGATAGAGGAGTGAGCATAGTACCTCAGAAATCAGACATGGATGGAAGTGGGTAGGGAGGAGGAGTTCAGAGCCCAGGGATCATCAAGCCTTATTTTCCTCCTTAATTGATGACATGGATAGTGCTACAGGTAGCGTAGGATAGGGATTACATGTTGAGGCTCTGAAGTCAGACCGCCCGGATTCAAATCCTTTCTTCAACACTTATTAGCCGGTTGCCTAGACAAGTTATTTCACCTTCAGGGGTTTTCTCTTTCTTCACTTGTTAGCAGATAGTAAACCTGTATCTAGGCAAAAATATGTGTAGGACTCTTAGAACAGTGCCTGGAATACTGTAAATGGTCAGTCATGTTTGCTATTATTCTTAAATCAAGTTCTCGATGAATATTTGTTGACCAACTATTAAGGGGATTGGTGATATTTGCTGAAGCAAAGTGGTTGTCCCAAACAAGGGCCAAAATACATTTAAGGCAGCTAGGATATAAACATGATAAACAATCAACCCACAAAAACAGAAGCCACATATGAAGTGATCTTGTCACCTGGAAGTCACCAGTCACATTTAGATGGCGTGAATAGGACATGCCAAGCAACAACATCTCATTGGAAGAGAGGTTGAAGCCATTGATCTCAAGAGAGAAAAATCTCTAAATATGAGAGATCTTAAATTGGACTCAAATCATGTAATTTTTAAACATCACTTGAAAAACAGCTATATAAACCTAGATTTATTGCTTACAGAGTCACCTCTGAGCAAGGAAATAAACTTTTTCCTTTGCAAATGAAGACTTTAAAATGAAAATTGGCCAATTACTATAATTGGATCCACCAATTACTATGAAAAGTTCCTTTATTTCCTAAAGCCATGACCAATACAGACAGAGAAAATTGGCCATTTGTTACTTCATACCCTTTTGTGGGAGACAAGTATCCCCCTTGAAAGCATACTTTCTAAGCTGAGGCTGCATGGGAGAATTCAAAGGACTTTTTTTTACCCCCCACAGCGACAGCATCTAGTCACATTCAAGTTCTATGTTGTTGATAGTTGTTGATAGTACTGTCTCCAAAGCAAGTATCCTTAAAGTTATTAGTGGGTGTTTTTAGCCAAGAGCTCTAGCTCATGACATCTGCCATCCAAATGAGAATTAAAACTAGGGTAGAGGACTTCTCAGGTCACCGTCATATTACCGAAGGATTAGCTTGTACTTTTGAGCTCTCATACGTCCAGCCAACTGATATCCATCTAGCTATGAGATTTTAACTATTTTTCAAATATAGATCATTCTACGTAAGAATTCCCGGTTGGGAGATACCAGAATTTGCGATACTTTCTGGAAATACCACAACTGACTTAAGATGGAAAAGTAAATTAAAAAGTGAGGTTCTGGGACTTCGTAGAGTCTGGAGTGACTATAAACTTTGAGACTTCTGGGGTCTCAAAGTTTAACTTACTTCCATCTCATCTCATGAATGGGCATTTAAGTCATTCCAAGGTTTTGAGAACTGATCTTATTTCTAAACCCTAGGTATGTGAGTGATAAGTTTTATATTGAATCATAATGTCAACTTATCTGTGGAAATATTTGGAGATAAAAAGAATAACTGATCGAAACAAAAATCAAATCACCAATTCCCACAAGACTTTGAAGATAGAAAAGGTGTATTGTACAAATATCTATACCTTACTCCTTGCAGTCCAGTCTAGGGACCATCTGTTAGCAATGTCTCTCAAGCTTCTTCCACCAGAAGTATGTGAGCTATGTGAAATTTTTGTCAGGTACAGGAGAAAGAAAGTGACTGACAGGCACAATGATCTTGGTAGGGGCTACTTCTTTATTTGCCCTCAAGCTACATAGTTTAAACAATTTTGACCCAAAAGCATCCACATGAGCTAGAAAAATTTTGTAAAAATTATCCAACAAGGTTCTGGTGAAACACACTAGCAGAAAAATATCCAAATTATCCAGAGTGGAACATACTTTCCTCTTGGATTAGACCGAAATTTTTCTCAAGTGTGGTCAATAGAGCTTAGGTCTATTGATGCCTTGGCAAACATGAATTCTCCTCTAGTACTAAGGCATCCTCTGGAATTAGCTGGTACCAAAAGCCTCAGTGATGTCATTGAGACTACATCCTATGGAGAACACCCCTGAGATGAGCCAGGCTGGTCTTGGCACCATACCTGTTTCCCACTTCCTTTCTTTCATCTTCTTTCTCCAACCACTTAGGACACCTGGCCATCGGACACTTGCTATAGATTCCCACAGGAGCCTTTCTCAGCAGTGTTGTCCCAGGAATTCTGTCCCCACTCTTCCAGGAATCAGGGCAGTAGAACCCAACATGAGTGAGAGGGACATAGAGTGGCGTAGTCACTGAGAAACACAACAGCCTTCCGCAATCAACCCAACATCTGAGATGTCAATGGCAGGCTCACCTGTGAAAGCTGGGAGGCATGGAACTTTTACTTTTATCTTTTATCTTGCCACAAAACTTGATGCCGTCTTGATATCTCAACTGTCTTTGGGAGAAGGGTCAAAGCTCTGCGTGTTACAAAAGGAAAGTCTCATTTATTTCTAAATTCTTCATGCTTTTTCATAATTGCTGGAATCTGCTTCACAGCCAGATTCCCAGAGACAAGCTATAGCAAGGCGCCCCCCTTCTCCTCTAACGCACATGCAGTCTTTTCTTTATTAAAGAGCCCAATCTCTCCCTTCTTACACAAGCCAGCTTCTTGCTTTCAGGGCTTGTGGAAAACACAGAGTATTTGTCTTTATGTAAAATGATGTCAGGCATCTGAGCCTTTAATGGATGTTGAGACTCCACAATCCTTGGGCAGTGCGGGGAGGGGGGGAGTGGGACTGGGAGGGGGGTATGTGTGCTGTGAAATCGTGTTTTGAATCCTTAAGGTAAGAATTTTAATGAGAAACAACTGTCAGAGAAGCTTATTTTCTGAACTGGTACCACAGTTTTATTTTGAAAAATGAGTTTTTGCGAAAACCGGCCAGTGTTGAGCAGCATAGGGGAAAGAGGGGCTGTTTTGAGCATCTGACCAGAACTGAAAAGTAAGGGAACACACTTAAAGAGAAAGGACATGCTCTCTCCCATGAAGAAACAGGAGAACTTTCCGCCATCCCACTAGGCCAGTGTTTTCGCGGCTCTGCAGTGCTCTTGTAAATTTGTAAATTTGCAACAGTTCACTTGTAAATTTGCCGGGGTGGCAGGGACACATGATTCTTGGCTGGGAGGCCTGCCAGCTATCAGAAGCCCCCAACTCTCAGGAGGGAGAAGGGGGCCGGTGCCCAGAGACCACCCCGGGTTGTATTTATTTGGGGGATATTTGCTGGTACTGATAGCAAGTCCCACTAGACAGATACAGCCCACGTCAGAATGTCTTTTTGAGAATTCCATCAGCTTCCCAGTATCAGACCTAGCACCTTATAAAACAAATCCTTACATTATAACAAAGGTAAGTGCAGCCTTCCCTATCTGGCTCTACATGTCACCTGATCTTTTAGGATCTTCCCTGCCTGAATCCATCTCACCAGAAACCCCTTGTTTATTCTCAGTAGGCAGAAACCCATAATTCTTACTCATTTTATCGATTTTCCCTCTGTTCACAAATCCCCCTTCATTCTTCCTCATTTCTGGTTACCTCATTGTCCCTTGGTCACCAAAGAATCATCTCACACCCACAAGCCAGACAGATTAATGTCCCTAGTTCCCAAGATGTGTGTTTGGGCTGACTCCAGCTGACCACTAGGATTTTGAGCCATGACCCTATCCTGAGGGAAACCCCTCTCTTTTTATCCTAAATTTATGCATATTCCTGATCCTCCGTCTGAGCCTAAAAAAAAGCCTATCTAGCTTCCCAAACCTTTCTAAGCGGAAACTTAACACTCTCTTATCATCCGCAAACATCCCTTGAACCTTTGAACCCTGAAAGGGAGTACAGGCCCTCTTAGAAATTTGGAATGATTTACATTGCATTATTTGGGAATTTTAAGTCAGTACTTCTTGACCTGGGTGATTCACGCTGTGGGTTAACTGAACTCAGGTATGGATGGGATGAACTGACCGCCTCTACCTCCTTGTCACACCTGCTGAACTCGCCATGGAGAATATACCATGACAGACAGTCAGCAATGTGGCTGAAAGATGGCCTTCGGGGTACAGAGGCATCAACAAGTATTTTACCTTCTTTTTCTTTTTTTTTAAGATTGTATTTATTTACTTGACAGACAGAGATCACAAGTAGGCAGAGAGGCAGGCAGAGAGAGAGGGGGAAGCAGGCTCCCTGCCTAGCAGAAAACCCAATGCGGGACTGGATCCCAGGACCTTGAGATCATGACCTGAGCCAGCCGAAGGCAGAGGCTTTAACCCACTGAGCCACCCAGGTGCCCCAAGTATTTTATCTTCTTGAGGAAAGAAGAAGAGAAAGAGAAACAGTTCTAGAATAGCCTACCCGCCTAACTTCAGTTTTAGAGATGCTATTTTAGCTCTCATAGTTTTACTGGGCTTATTTTTCTAGTTTTCTTTTTGTCTGTTTTTTGTTTTGTTTTTATTTCTTTAGTTTTTGAAGAAGCTTCTTGCTTATATTTAAAAAAAAAAAAAAGGAGTTACCTTTGACTACCGTAGTTTTAAAGAATTCAGGATGCTTTTCAGAGGAAAAAGTTATATGAATATATTATGTGTTTGTTTTATCGACATTTATGACACTGCAGAATCATATTCATGTCATGATGTTCACCACACTCGTGACTTTTACTTAGAGAAACACTGAAACTGAACAGGTGCAATAGGTCCACATAAGGAGAATTCTATGTCAGAATACTTAGGGCATCCTCCCATTTCCCCTTATTCTCCCCTCTCCTCCTGTTCTCCCTCCTTACAGTCACTGCAACCATCCCAGTATTTGTTCAAAACTATTATAGGATTTAACACAATGTTCAGATGTGGTAAACTGATGGTAAGTTCTTGGTTTGGTTGGAGTCTCTCAATCTGTTGTCTGGTTAGCTTAGGACACAGCCGTGAAAACAATGCAGTGACTAGAAATGCTGGTCCCAGGGGCAGAAGTCTAAGAAAGCGGGCTTTAGGGGATAAAAAGAGATGGAAATAAACTAGTCAGAATCTTCCTTTCTGGATCCCCTGTGCTGGTCGCCATGAGGGATTGTGGCACATCTCTTCTACCGAGGACAAGCACAAAGCATCAGCATATACCCAACTATCTCCACGCACGGGAGAGAAGAGGTATTTTACAAGACTAGTGTTGACAGCAATGTCACCATTTAATTTAGTCACAGCGACCTGTCCATCAAATTTATATCTGCACATATCTTCACCTTCAGATACCTATTTTGCCTTCCTTGCATCTACTTAACAAAGTAGCCTTGTCATCTGAAAACAAACAACAAAAGAAAGCAAACACCAAAAAACCAAACCATGGATTTTTGAAACCATACATTCAAGGGTAATGTCAGAGGGAAGAAATGAAGCATATGAAATTATTTCAAATACACTAGACGATGGGGAAAATCAAACTGAGCAGGTTTTGAGTCTTCTTGTTTTTAAACGAATCATCCACTTTGTGGCAGACTGTACTTTCCAAGATGGCTGCAGTGAGACCATCCATCACATATTCTCTTCTTATGACCTGAGGGTGATGCTCCTTCGACAGAGAGATATAGTTTGTGTCCACTTCTCTCAAATATGAGGGGGGCCTCTGACGATGGTAGAAGTGACACTATGTGACTTCAAAGACTAGGCCATAAAAGGGGACCCTGTTTCTCCCTCGTTCTCTTGAGACACTGCTCTTGGAACCTGCCACTGGGCTTTGAAGAAGCCAAGCAGCCACAGAAAGCCCCAGGGAGATGTTGTCGCTGACAACCCAGTTGTGGTCCCCCCGTCAGATAATACTATTCACCAGTCGTGTACATGAGCGAGCCTTCAGATGATTCCAGTTCACGGGAGTCGTCCCCAGCATTTGAGCTATTGCAGCTTATGCTCTGTGTAGCGGTCAGTCCTTGCTGAATCCCACCCAAATTGCAGGTTTGTGAGCAAATAAAAAAGATGATTGTTGTTCTAAGCCACCAAGTTTGGGGTGTTTTCTTATATACCAATAGATAACTCCAACCTTGAACTTTCCCCTCCTACTGGGAGTTTGCTGTTCATCCTATAAATATTATATTACAGCCATATACAATGAAACCACCTAAGCCAGGATCTTCAGTCCCTAAGATTTAGCCTTAGGAAAAAGTGCAAGTCCCACGTAAAAGGAGTACTGTGGACTAAGAAGAAGTGTAAAAACAAGTGCAGCTAGCATCAATAGTACAGAAATGGTTGCCATTCCTGAGTCACCATCTGCTGTCCCAGAGCAGAAATGAATTGGGAAAAGTTTCTTGACCGAGACTGTCTGTTTAAAAAAAAAAATTAAAAAGGAATTTCAAGAAAGAAGGATGGACAGGCTAGTAGAAGGTGACAAGCATTAAATCATGGACTTGGAATGAATCTGGTCTTTGTATCACAGAATTCCAGAATCTCGAGATTATATGAGGTCAATTAGATTTGGTCTAAACCACCGCTCTCGTTGAATCCCTGAGCTCCACGTGCAAGGTACTTGAACATTTATTGTCTAGTTTCTGTTTAAACATCTTTGATGCCAAGGGAAGCCCCCTTAATTTCCAAAAAAAAGTGGCTACGACAGTCTTCTTCCTTAGCTTAGACGAAAAGCACCTCCCTACAACTTTTATTTTTCAGTTTTACTGTAAAGTAAAGTCTTTTTCAGGAGATTTGGTTCTAAAGTCAACAGGAGGTGACAACTGCATATGGGCCAAACTCAGTCTTGCAAATTCCTCCAGAAAACACCCCCAAAATCATTAGGCTATGACCTCTCAGTCAGTATTCCCTCCAGTGTCAGAACTGATACGTGCATTTAAAATATCCATGTATTTTTCAAGGCTGGAGTCACAGTCAGATTGGGGAGATGTTTATGTTCTGAGAGGCAAAGTGGTACTGAGATGGGAGATTCACACTTTCTGTCTCCTGTTTATTGGGGCCAGACATATGCCCATTGAGTGGAAAAGCTGCAGGAGCCAGCACACTATATAGATTGTATTATTTCCTTTTAAAATGTGATTATTTTAGCAGAGCTCATGTCATTGAACTTGTGTCCATTAAACCCATATATGGCATGATATCATTGTTGAATTATAGCTACCAATATCTTAAGTCTCTTTTATTATTATGAAATGGTTAAACATGTAGAAAATAAAAAGCAGATACCCACAAACTCATGACCACCATCAACAAATGTTAGCTTGCCTTCTTTACCTCTTCTTTATATATGCTTTTACTTGTCCAGGTCTCCCATGTGTAGTATTTGCACACCCATATAACCACAGTGTCAAAGTACTGATTCAACAGTGATTTATTGAATACCTACTCTGTTTTCTTTGGGGGTCTTAGTGCTGCTACTCAGACGTGTTATGTATCAGCACAGCCTCACGTTATTCACAAATGTGCTTAAAGAGCCTTCATACACAATATTTAGCACAACAATGAATGGAATAGTGTTGATGACCAAGCCCATGACCTACCGCTAATGACAATTAACACTTTGAGTCCCAGGGTCACCTACTCCAGGAAAACCTCCCTCATCATTACTCGCAAGGATAACTGCCCCCACCTTTGTACATTTCTCTGTTGTAACATTTGTACTCTTGTAATCATTGACTACTTGTCTGTCTTCCCCACTTTAAGTCCTTTAATGGCAAAACGTCCTCATATTTATCTTTATGTCCTTAAACTTTATCAGTGTTCCAGAACTTTAAAAAGTGCCCGTTCATATTAGGTGCTCTAAAATGCTTGTTAAGGAAACAGGTTAAGATTAAAACAATTGAGTCAAATCTTCCTTCCTTTCCTTGGAGGAATGCTGTCCACAGTATCACTAACGGATCATCACTTCTAACCATGGAGACCGGCTATCCTTCAGGACAGCCCATTCCTTGTTTGAACGGTTCTAGATTTTGAAATTCTTTTGTCATATTAAGCCCCAAGGCACTTTCCTGAACCAACACTATAAGTTCTTGTTATAAATAAATTCTTTTTTTTTTTCTGAATGTCAAGGAGTCTTTTATGGTACTCAATTGGGTAACTAAACAGTTGTTAATGAATATGTCTTACATACAGTAAGCCAGCAGAACTGAAGAAATAAATTCAGTGCTCAGAACTGACGCACTTTCTGAGGCATCCCATTAAGGATTTCTACCCCGAATTCTTTCCAGAAGCTAATTGGGGCTGTGAAGACCACAAAGCACAGGTGTTCCATGTTCCATACAGCTCACATTCCTATATAAACACGCCGCTGCTTTCTTGAGCATCTCAGGCTCTTGGGTGGTCTTAGGGCTGTGTTAAAAGGGAAACAACTTGGACTTTTCTCTCCTTGCTAATCATTCAAGGACCTGGTTAGCATACAACTATGCTGTATTCTGGAATCTCTATTTCTTGAGTCCCTGAGTTCACACTTGAGGAGAAACATAAGACACTAAACATGGCCCCAGAGTTGATTGAATAACCAAAAGCCTGTTGGGAAAATAAAACTGGGACAAACAGGTAACTTCCCTGCTAAGTTCAATGCTTTTCTATAAATTCTTGATTGTACTATTATTTAGTAAGTTGCAAGCCATGGACACTTTCCCCTGGAAATACGGAAGCAAAACACTTTCTGAAAGTTTAGGCTTTTGTCCCAGAGGTTGCAGATTTTTCTAAATGGTGGTCAGTTGATAAAATTTTATAAGAGAGCATTCATTATTCCCTTGGTATAGAATGTCAGTGCTTCTTGTGTGCCAGATACTGTGCTAGAAGCTTCACAGAACAGGACACCTGGATGGCTCAGGTTATGATCCCAGCCCAGCATTGGGCTCCTCGCTCAGCAGGGAGCCTGCTTCTCCCTCTGCCTGCTGCTCCCTCTGCTTGTATGCCCGCTCCGTCAGTCGGTCAAGTAAATAAAATCTTAAAAAACAAACAAACAAAACTTCACAGATCTTATTAATGTAAACCTTATAACTATCCTGAAAATATAAGTATTATATTTCCCATTTTATAGATGAAGCAATGGAGGCTCAAAAAAAAAAAAAAAAGTTTCAAAATCACTGAACTGCAGAAACCATTCAAATCCATATGGTTCTTAGTCCAAAGCTGATGTGAGTTATACGAGGCCATGTCTCCCCTCCTTTGCAGAATCAGCTTCACTCCATGATCTTCCATTTGGAGTTGAGCTCTGTCTTTACGTCTTCATCCTAGGTTCCTGTATCACCCCTTTTATCTGCCTGTGGTTGGTAACATCCTCTTAAGACATGATTGTAACATCCTTGCTCTATCAATCTTGCCTCATTTCATTTTAAAATAATGTCAACCTTAAGAACAGCTGGGATATAGTAAGGTGATTGCAATGAATGTCTGCTAGCTTCTCTTTTTTACCTCCATTTTGGATTGACAAGAAGGGAGGGATGGGAAGAGGTGATTTTTACTTAATAGTACCCAGCAGACATGTTTAGTAAGAAGATAAATTTATTTTATAAATTTTGGGTCATCTGGACTGAAAAATCAGGGATAGTTTTATTACTATTATGAATATTTTATTCATATTATTTTGGATTTTTTTTTTCATTCATCTCATACCCCATAGCAAATTATTTAGTCCAGGGCTCGACCAAATCTGACCCACTGCCTATTTTTATAAATAGAGTTTTAATGGCACACAACCACACTTGCTCCTTTATATATCATCTGTGGCTGGTAAGCTATAAAAGCAAGTGAAATAATTGCAACAGAGCCTGTATGGCCCACAGAACCTAAAAATATTTACTTTCTGGCCCTTTACAGAAACAGTTTGCTGACCTCTGCTTTAGGCAGAGGTCAAAAACGTATGGTCCAACACGTATGGATGTTTCAGTCCAGCAATCAATCTCTGTGTCTAGACTAGAATGTGGAGGAATTTGGACTTGGAAGGCTGGACTAGAAAGTCTTTAAAGACATTTGCAACCCTGCACTTCAAGGATTTAAAAATTCAGCTTTAGAAAGAGAGGTAGAGAGAGAGAGATAGGACCAAGAAAGCAGATGTGGACTTGGAATACAATGGGTATGTTAAAAACAGTCATTTCTGTTTTGTTGATTCTTACTATGCTGATGCTCAGATACAGCAAACTGCGCATCCAGCATGTTAGTTAAATCTTGAAGAGTCTCTAAAGACAGTTAAGGCTGAATACATGGAAGTGAGCCATACGCGATTATATTGACATCAACAAGCATGTGAGAGAAGTCTCTCTACATAATTGTACCGTTTTGCTTGTCGGGGTTTATAAAATATTATTCACATCTTCGATAAAAACTCCCTCCAGTCATGGAAGTTTGTAATTATGTAAACGTTCTATTAATGTATTTATTGACTGCCAACCTTACTCACCCCGCTGCATGAAACAATAGAAGAAACGTGGTCTCTTTCTTGGAAGATGGCACCCATTGGTTTTTGGACGCTCTTCCTGTGCCTTGGGAACTCTTATGATGTTTGGGTTATTTTTTAAGCTATTCCCAAGTAATTAAGGTGCATGTCTTAAAAATTATGTAAGTCAGAGTCCCAAATCCTTGGGATCTAACGCCAGCTAGATTCCTTTTCACATCTGTGGGAACTTTGGTTGCATTTTAATTAGAAAATCCATCCTTTGAAATTAGAGTATTTTTTAAAAGTTTTTATATTAATTCCAGTTAGTTAACTGAAATTACAGTATTTTCAAGCCTTCTATAGTCCCTGTAGATCCTCATTTGGCTCACTGGTTAGTCACCTAGTCTTTTAACTTGGGCCAAACTTTCTCTGAATACAAGAAGGACATCAAAAGCGGATGTTTACAAGCATCGAATCCCTGTATTGCTTAAAGTCATCATGCACAAATATTTAAAAAATATTGTCTTGGTGTATTTTCAAGCATCCATGTTAGGAAATACAAAGACTGAATTCAATTTAATATCAAAATATACTCGTTTGAGTAAAACAATAGGATGTGTAAGAACACCTGTAGGGTTGAGAGTGATTTGCTTGGGTAGATAAACATCTTATGATTTGAAAATTGGAAAGAGGTCTTAGCTTGGAAGGAAAAAAGATGTGCTGCCAGAGGAGAAAAGATTTATTTTCATGTGTGGACCTTGGGAATGGATTGTGAGCACCACCTACCAGGAGGTCAGAGCTGTTTGCACATTACACTCGCACAGCACCGTTGTGAACGTACTGATAGGATGTTTTGTAATTGTTCTCAAGTCGGCCAATATATAAATATTTTATCTTCTGAATCAATAAAGAGAAGAATTTTTGTCACCTATTTCTTTATTATTTCCTCTCTTTTCTTCACCCATCAGTGCCTAATGAAATATTTTTTGGTAGGTATTTAAAAAATACTTATTGATGAATGACTTTACTGTTTTAACTAGCTCATCGCTCTATCTACTGAGAATAGAAAATAATTGCATGAACTTAGACTTGTAGACAAGAAAATTCTGGGGAGAAAATTTACAAGTTCTAGAATTGTTTTAAAAGAGTACTTCTGTAATGGGTCTTGATGAATCCATTAACTTTTCTTTCACATAACAATTTGTCAATAAATCAATTGGCCCAATGACCACTTTGCTCACTTAATGATCCATAACTTTTTTTGACCAGTAATAAAGGGGGACTTTGTGTTTCAGTCAGTCTGCTCAGTATAGCTTACTTTAGGGAGAGATCATTTCTTGGGCTTTTAAACATGCCGGAATGAGGCATGTCACCAGTCTCCATGATTTTTAAAAGTGGTATGGTTTTTATCTTCCAGTATATTTTCCACCCAGCCTACTGCTTTTCCTACTTTTCATAATTTACAGATTTTCTTTCTTGATGGGGAGAGGAAGGAATGGGATTATAGGCAATTCACAGGACTGTTTTTTTCTACACAGATGTTGGGAAGACTCTGTGTGCATGTGATACAATGAGACTATGAAGAGGCAGGTGTGATGATGTCCAATAGTATCAAGCTGGGAATTTTTTCAAGTAATTGTGTTAACAACCACAAAGCAACAAGTGTTTGGTGAAACAATAATATTGAAAAATTGGTCTTTCAGCAGACTGGCTCTTTAATGAACTGGCAGTCAATGATTTACTATTTGGCTGATTTTCCACACTGGTCTACCTCTTGTAAAAGCATCTTCTTTCTCCCAAGAAAGACCCATTTGCCTGCACTGCCAAAAACAGTCTCATCTAGAAGCAGGTGGATGAAGCTTCTGCCATCCTGTCCAACCCAATAGTTTTAGAGTAATAAATTGTTGCACCCTGTATATAAAGGGGAGACTCTCTTAAGGTGTCTTTTTATAGAATGTGAAGGATCTTTTCAGTTATTAAACATTTCAATGTGATAGCATCAACAATAAGCCTTCATTTTATTTATTGTTTTATTTTTTAAAGACTATTTGAGAGAAAGAAAAAAAGAGGGCATGAGTAGGGGGAGTAGCAGAAGGAGAGGGAGAAGCAGACTGCCCGCTGAGTGCAGAGCCTGACGTGGGGTTCCATCCCAGGACCGAGAGATCATTCAGCCACTTATCTGACTGAGCCACCCAGGCTCCCCAAAGCTTCATTTGAATCACTAAAATGGCTCATAATTCCTAGTAGAAGATAAAAATAGAGAACTAGGCTGTGTATGGCAAGAAGGGAGAGAGAAGAAGCGTATATGTAAGGAAAGGCTTAAGTGCCTGAGGTTGGAACATGGTACATGGCTGTTAGAGTCTGATGGTGCTACTGTACCTGGGGGTGTATCCTGGTATGAGACAAAGAAGACTATGTGTGTTAAATATAGAAGGTCCACCCTCCCAAAACATTCAACCATCATAAAATATTCAGCAGCAAAGATCTGGTAATAGATATAAGCAATTTCCAGGCTTGCTTCATTGCCCTCACCCTGCCCATATTCCTTAGCCATTGAAATGGGGCTCCAAAGACCATAAGGCAGAATGTAGGCTCTGACGTTCCAATGATTGGGCCAACCCTAATTCACCAGCGTTTTCAGTGGTGACAGCCAGAGGTTGATGGCAACAGGCCACTAGAATTGACTATCTGGATAATGAAAGCAACTAGATGTCACTCCCAAAATATTGATCTATGTTCTTTTCTGTTAATGGGACACTGACATCCGGGATGAAAAGTCTGTAGAAAAAGCTCAAATATCACTCTACCAAGTTTCTCCGTGCATCTTGTACATGAGGGTTTTAAATAGAGGTTTCTATTCCTCAAATGTTGAAGTGTTAGTTTTCTTATTTCAGGTATCAGAGCAGGGCCTTGAATCCTCACCAATCTGCCTTCCTAACACAAAGGAACCAACTTTAAATTCCCTGGAAATTCTTCTTGGCATGAGCCTTTTTCTTTCCATTTATTTCTTCTCTCACCTCCTCTTTTTTCACTGGATTGAATTCACTCCTTTTTTTTTTTTTTTTTTTTTTTCCAGTTGCATCAGGCATAAAGGATCAGGAAAAGGTTTTCTCACCTGCACAGCTTAGGTAGCAATGCGGACATCTGGCAGCAAGGAGTTATAGAAAAAGTCTCCATTCGTTTCTTCCCCCCTTTTTAAAGGGAGGCTTTACTCCAGGTAGAGGATATCAGCCAGCATATTTCTGCAGGCACTGGGCTCTTTCAAGAACTGCATTGGTGATCAAACCAAATATTTAAAAGGACATTCCCATAAACAAAAGCAGGATCTGCATTCACAAACCATTTTCAATAAGATCTCTTTCTAGTCAAGGTTCTGGCCATCTGCTTGCCATCTTATATTTTTTAATATTATTCTGTCAAATATATGCTCTGTCAATGAAGGTAAAGGAATACTTGAAAAATCTGAACATACACAAATCAGTGGAACCAGACGACCTAAATCTTGGAATCTGGAGGGAATTAGCTAATGCAGCTTTGGAAATAAGTACCCCCCAACAAAGCCGCTTCACAATAATAGTTTATCAAACCACCCTTCTTTTAGGAAGTTCATAGGTAGTGAAATATATACAATCAACATTCCCTGAGACTCTCCTGGCATAAACTGTTACCTTGGACAAGTTATACTTATGAGGTCATACATATGAGCTTACTCTATGATACACACACACACAAAAAAAAACCCTCAGCCTATCAGCAAGAAAGAGCAAAACACAAACAAGTTTTGCAGGATGGTGTTTTTCTAAAGACTACAGAGGAAATCTGTAATTTATTATTTACTAAAGGCAGTTTTTCAAGATCTAGGGAAGGATAAGCCATCTATGAGATGTAGCTGAGGAGTTCAAGGAGACATCTCAGGAGTACGGCCATGATGACCCCAAGTTTGGCCTAATTTGTCATGTGGCTATGAGGCCTATTTCCCTTCTGGTTGGTTCGGGGCTGGCCTCTAACTGCGCTGCCCACAGTGTGGGGTAGAAGTAATGCTAAGTTCCAGGCCTAGCCTGTAAAAGGACCCCCACCCTGGCCTCTCAAAAGGGAGCCACCACGCAACAGCTACACCAAGAGTGCCATGTTGTGGGGAAGCCCAATCTCCTCGCCCACAGACTCATGAGTTTAGTAAAATGGTAGTTGATCCACATTGCCAATTTAAGGCAATTTCCATGCAAAGACAGAGAACTGGCAGCTCCCCTTCTACTTCTGGAGACTTCACTCTTTTTCCTTCTGTTTCTCTACTTCCTTCTTCCTATTTCCCCTTTACTCCCTCTATCCCTTGCTATTCTCCCATATTCACCTCAGCAAGATAGGAAGCACATTTTTATGTTTGTTTTTTTCATAAACGAAGTGATATTTTAGCATTATTTTCCACCCTTGTTCACTATTTTAGAAAAGGTGAGCGGTGCTTAAGACTTTGTCTCGAAAAACAAAACTAGTCAATTATTATTTGAATGTAGGTATCATTGAATTTTGGTCAGTGGCCCAGGACCTGCAAAAACAGTCAATTATAAATATGAAAAATTAGAAGTAACTTACTTGAGTGTCTAACAAAGTGATTGAATACTGTGTGACTAATAAAAATATGCTCTTCTGACTGTATCAGAACTTCCAGTATTGTCTCTGAATATGTTCACCTGGCTCATCCTGTCCAGTTACAAAGGTCCTGGTGTGTTCCTCAAATGTGCCACACATCTCCCACATCAGGGCCTTTGCATGCGCTGTGCTCACTGTCTGAAAAATTTCCCAAAATGCACATGATTGGCTGGCTCTCTTTCTTATTTCAGGTCTCTGATTTTCAGTGTAACCTTCCCTGACCGTTGCGTGTGTAACATAGGACCCCTCTCCTTCCTGACACTGCCTAACTCATTCACCCTGCTTTATTTTTCTCCTGCATGCTCGTCGTCATCTGATACAAAGTGTAGCATTTGTTCACTGGGAGTTTTGTTCACTGTCTATCCCCGGCATCTTCCATACTGCTTGGCCTATATTTATAGAATGAACCAAGGAAGCAGGCTGCGCAGCTGAGGGGCAATTAACTGCATCTGCTGTCACACTCCTGTTGATAAGTACATCATTAAGAGAAAAGAACAGGTTATGAAATGTAGGGAACATCTATATACATGCTTGGAGAAGGTGTAATGGTCTCAGCTGGATCCATAACTAGAAAAGATGGAAATTCTCATTTTGTCAGCCAGATGTAAAATGAGAGGAAGCCTTGCTGCGCACAGGGGTTACTAAGAGGATGGCCTGGGCTACAGATGCTACAAGACATAGGAAAGGAAATAGAGGCAGGAGGTGGGCTGAGCCAAGACTGGAAGAAAAACCAACTTTCCTATTCAGGAACTATTTCTTCCTCTGCCTTACCAACCAAACCTCCCTGATTTCAACTGGGGGAGTCATGGGCCCAGCAAAACTACTCACTTTCTTATATTTCCTTGCAGTTAAGAGTCCATGTGAAAAGTGCTGGCCAGTGAAATCTAAAGTGAGTGTTTCTTAAAAAACAAAAACAAAAACAAAAAACCTTTTATTTTTCTGATATAGGGTTACTGCCCTGCCTTAGAAGGATATTGAGGCCTAGAGCTACAGCAACTATCTTGCAGCTGTGAAGCACCAGATATGAGGCAAAGGCTTTCATGGTAAGTATGGCGAAAGGGAAAGATAGAAAGGAGTCTGATTTCCTGAAGGTATCATATAGCTGCTATGCTACCCTCATCCTGCTTCGTCTGGATTTCTCATAATTACAGCCAATACTTTGGGAATTTAAAAAATGTTTATTTTCTTCATTCAACTAACCATTTTTCTATAATGAGTGTATGCAATTCATGGAATTTGAAAAAGTAATATGTGTATGTATATGTATATATATCTACTTGAAGGTGGTTGTGAGAAAAACATTTATTCTAAACCCGAGAAAGGAAATCCTTTTTCCTCCCTGGTCCACGGACCCAAAGAAGAGGGAACAGGGTCCCGAATTCCTGGGCCAGCCACACTCCTTTATGTCACCTCATTTTATACATAGAGACAGTGCCAAATATTCGGTCAGTAGCTAGCGCTGTGATTTCAAATCCCCTTGTAATGGGATGCTTCGGAGAACTGGCCTCTGTATGATCCAGATAGATTCTGCATTCTCTGGCTAAAAACCTAGGATAGAAACAAACAGAATTTTCTTCTACTTGGTCTTCTGGGAGTAGAATAAGACAAATTTAAAAAGAAAAGAATGTATCTCCTTAAGCTTGGAGCAAAACCCGGCAAATCCAAAACACCACTGCTTCCTTTTTGCATAGGCTGAACCGGATAGCTACTTGGCTGAAGTTGGGGTGGCCCTTCGTGCAGAACCAGTCTCTCCAAAAAAGAAGTTTCGGCCGATACAGACTGCATACTTTCCTGGTCCTCCAACTGAAATGTCTCTTGCCAGCACAACAGCTCAGTTGTATGGGTCCAAATTCTTCTTGTCTATGATACCTATTATATCCCCTGGGCCCTTCCTTCTCCTTCTGTTTACCTGGTTGAAATTTGAGGGGGGCCCAACCAATACTATACTTGCTTTCTCTCATGTAACTCTGGACAAAAGCGTAAGGCAGATAGGAATACGAAATATATTCTTACGGATGAAGCAGATAATGGTGAATGTTTTCTCTATCAGCAAGTTGGCTTCCAGAAAGAGACAGATTTACCAACCCAGTCACAGTCGACATTTGGCATCTGTAGCTCCTCTCCCAAGAGGGGACCTGCTCCTGTGAACCTTGTAACGTGAAGAAACAATATGCTGTCTTCTCACAGATCAGTAGAACCTAAAAATGAAAGGAAGAGGAAGGGCTGGTCAAGGCATGCCCAGCTTCTCCTTCCAAACTAATCAGTCAGACTGAGGTACTCTACTTCCTATCCACACTCCACCTAGGACAAGGTCAGTCTCCCCGGCTTACCTAGCCGCATTGCCTGATGTCTCCCACATGCTGAGTGCCTGTTCTTCGTAGGAAGCTCACTCCAGAGTGGTGGTCTCTTAGGGTGGCAGATGCTCCATCTCTCTTTCCCACTCTTCCCTGAACAAAAGCTTAATATCTTCCAGCTGTACCCATTCCTCTATATATCCTATTCATCAGTTGGGTCTCAGTCTGAAGATCTTACTCTAGAGAAATACTCCTTGGATTAGGAACACACGAAAAGACATACAGTGTCCCTCCAGCCAGCTCTAACTTCCAGAATTATGGAGGAGAAAGCAGTCTTTTTCTATAGTTTTGGAAACAGAAAGTTTATGTTCAATTTCAGGGAAATACAGAGTTCCTAATCTGGTTCTGCCATTTTCTTACTCTGAGACTTTGACACGTGGTTTAATCGAAGATTTATTTTCTTTATCGGTAAGAATGTGGTGTTATTCACGTCATGGACATCTTGTAGAATGTTTTTTGTAAGTTTTCCCGATGCCCAACACATAGGAGGTAATCAGGGAATATTGGTTTCCAGTTGCTATCTCTAATCCAGTATAGGGAACGTAAGGAAAATTTCTCTAGGACAAACCATACAATGGTAGTCATTTTTGGTTTTCAGGTCCTTCCAACTTTTGCATAAGACCCTCCTCTTCTCTCTGTGGAAATCATACATCTGAAGTTAAAAAAAGGAAAAAAAAAAAAAAAAAAAGCAAGCTGCTCTTTCTTATTCCTTTCCAGATCCTCTACTGAAGCTAAGCATAATCCAGAGGGAAAAGCTCTCCCAAAGTTAACAGTCAACATGGCTGCTATAGAATACAGTGAAAACCCGTAGGTACTGTGATTGTTCTTTGAGCCCCACCTGCCCACCCTGATGTAACCCGCAGGAAGTAATACAGAGGACCATGAATCAATTCCCTCTATTCTCAAGAAACAGGAGGGGGCCTAAAGCCACAGCTCCTCTCTGAAAAGCTTATTTTCCCGTTGGCAATAGTTTTTTACACACACTATAAACTATTATGATTCCTTGCCTATGAATGAACAATATAGGTACCTCCATGACTTATTCTTCGGATGCTCAGCAGTTATCCTGGGGGGCGGGTGGACAGAGGGCTTTAAGTGATGTTTACTAAGTGAATGAAGGAATGAGTGATCTAGTACCAAATATCTGTTTCAAAGGGATCTTTTATAAAAATGCATCAAGGAAAATACTGTGTTGTCACAGTGATTATTTTCTATACGTACATTTTATTTAAAAATCATAATTTCCCTCCAATATAATGTAGGGTGAGGTGTCTTTGTACAATTGTTCTATCTACGGATGCCTGGGTGGCTCAGTTGGTTAAGCATCTGCTTTCAGCTCAGGTCATGATCCTGGGGTCCTGGGATCAAGTTCCATATTGGGCTTCCTGCTCAACAGGTAGTCTGCTTCTCCCTCTGTTGCTCCCCCCACTTGTGCTCTCTCTCTCTCTGTTAAATAAACAAATAAAATCTTTAAAAACACACACACACAATAGTTCTGTCATCGATTTTTGTTGATTGCCAGACTCTAGAGATATCTAATCACTTCTATTTGCAATGAACATCCTAATCACAAGGATGTCTCAAGTGATCTGTGTCCTTAAAATAGTATTTTCTTATTGGTTTGCCTCGTAATTTCAGAGATACTTTGATTTTATTCTAATGATGTGGCTTTAGTTTCAATGTTTGTTTTTCTCCCAAGAAGGTACACTTAAAATCTCCTTGGAATGTAAATTCTCATCCTCTAATTTATATGTTGCAAGTTCAGGCTCTAGTATACTATATTTGACTTTTTAAAGCAGGGCACACCTGAATTAGTTTTGGGGATAAAAGGAATACAAAGAAAATTTGAGCAAAACATCTGATATAGTTTTACTTGCAAAGTTCAAATTTTCTGAATGGGATCAAGATGGCATGGCTTGAAATGTGGCTGAAGGGAAATAAGAGAAATATGGTAAATGTCTACATTTCTGAAAGCAGTAGTGAGGAAGGTCCAATACCATATTTCCCAGTGTATTCCTCCTTAAATATTTCTACATATGTACACACACTTTGGAGAAAGCCAATGGAGAGTTTCCCTGTCTCTTCCCTAGAATCATTACTGTCCCATACATTCTTCTGTTATGTGATAATGGTCACTTTTGCCAGCATTCGCTGCTGAAAGCTAGAAAAGGACTGAATTTAAAAAGCAATGAAATTCTGCTTGCTATTGGGGGCAGGACTGTCCTCAAAGCTCACTCTTCTGACCCTGCAAAGACTGCTCACACCTCATTCTAACTCTGCTTTGTCCTTTTACCCACAAACCAAACTTGTATCCAGTACCTGCTAGAGGCCAGCATTGTGGTAAGTCTGTGTCTATGGTGGGGTGGGGGAGGGGGGTGTCCCCACCCTCACTGAGCTTCTAGTCCAAGGAATGGTTTGATTAAAGTAATGAGTCACATCAGATCACAGAGCCAATGACAGTATCCAGGTCAGACCCTAACTTCAATTCAAAGTGAGCACAGTTTGTCCTATGTTTTATCCATATTTGTTTTTCTAGAATTTCTTCCTTAGAGCTACATGGAATAAAGGCTTCTCTCTCTTCTGCACTAAAGTTCAGCTTGTTAAAAGTTCCTTTGAGGGAAATCTCTATCAGGCTCAGTAGATGCAGCCCCTCAAACACTCTGACAACGATTGCGAGTCCCCAAGCCTCTGTGACAGTTAGGTTTTGTTACAAAGTAACTGAAAACCTAACCAGTGATGGTTTAAACAAGGCGTGAGTGTATTTCTCTGTCTAAAACTTCCAGTGAGTGGTCTAGGATGGCCTTCCAGAATACCACAGAGCCAGGCTCCATCTAGCTTGCTGTTCTTCCACACACAGCTTCCATTTCAAGATCTGAGTGGCAGCAGCGAGTGCAAAGCCGTAGGCTAGAGTTGGGGGGGAAGGACCTGTGCGTGCATGCGCACTATCCCTTAGAAAGGGTGACCAGAAACTGCCACTTCCACTTCTGTCTCATCAACTCAAACCTAGTTACATGCTTGCACCTGTAAAGAAGAGAGACTAGGGAATGCGATGATTCTGGGGAGCCATATGCCCCGCTAAAACTTGGAAGTACAGTTGCTTTAGAAGAAAGACTGAAGAACACTGGGGACAGCCAGCTATATTTAGTACATCATCCCATCACTCTCTTGGTCACTCATCAAATACTGTGGCCAGAGCTGAACAGAACTCACTGCCCCCGCACTTCTTTTAATAACACATTGTAAAAATATGGATTTTATTTCATCACACACAGATGCAAGAACATACTTTTGCTGTTCTAAATCAAATTTGAGCCCTCCTGCACCATACCGATGAAAACGTCCTTACTCGCTATCACTCTTTCTTTGTTATTGTCTCTGTAGGGTCACAGAAGAGTAAGGTTGGGGTGACGGAGGTATTCTGTGGGTCCTGGAGATTGAGGAATCTGTCTTTTATCTTCAGACATCATAGGTCTCCAGGAGAATTTCATGATCCAAGTCTACTGTGGTCCTTATAAAGATGGGAGGCTCTCTCTTCCTTCACACCAGGTGTGGGCATTAGAGACTTTGCCAAGACTAGAATGAAAGCTTTGCTCCTGGGGTTTCTGCGTTCCTTGGAGCACTGTGCAGACATTTGTTTCTAGGACTGCTAACTCCCCAGTGCACTGCAAGTTCCTCTCCACTCTCTTCCTGGTTTGCATGACCTATCCGCCCCGGGACCAGCCCTTTCTGCCTTTACCCTTCAAGCACATGTTTTGCTTTCCTGAACTCTGCATCAGTCCAGCATCATACCCCTACAGGGCCCTTGAAGAAATTAACTTTTGCTTCTCTTTTGGAGCTTGTGGTAGAAGGAAATTCTGGCATCAGTTTTCATTGCTGTTGTTTTGTTTGTGTTATTTTGTGTACTCTTATTCAGGTACAAAATATTTATGAATGCTGTCTCAGATCATTTGGACTGTTTTCATAATCACATGGTATTGCTGACCAGTATCAGAAAGTTCTCTGCTTTAACAGATACCGGACTAGAGGGACAGCTAATTAAGAGTTTATTCTCTTGCCTAGAGTAAGTCCTGAAGTAGTACAGTTCAGGGATGGTATAGAGGCTCTGTGATGTCATCTGGGATGCAGTGTTTCCTTAATTTTCTTCTCTGCTACCCTTACTCATGTCCATCACCACTGACACAATGTGGTGGCTAGAGCTCCAGCCATTACATCTGTGTTCCAGAGGAGAACAGGAAGGGGAAGATGCAGAAGAGATACCCCTCCTACATGAATGAGTATCCTTTAAATAGATATCATAAAACTATTTGCAAAGGATTCCATTTATATCTCAGTGGCCAAACCTTTCTTTACAGGAGGATAAGAAATATAGTCTTAGTTAAGCACGTTGTGATTCCAAATAAAATCCAGATTTTATTATTAAGGAAGAAAGGAAGTGAAACTAATGTAATATTGTGTGTCCACTATACCTCCATAAAATTTTTTTAATTAAACAAAGTAAGAAAGGAAAATGGAAATGGGTAGACAACACAATCTGCCTACAGCATATTATTGCTAACTCAAGTGCGTGATCTCTACCTACCTACAGAGTTAGATATTTGTCTCCAAGCAAAGGACTATAACCTTTATCTTATTAGAAAATGCTTGGGGTGCCTGGGTGGCTCAGTGGGTTAAAGCCTCTGCCTTGGGCTCAGGTCATGATCCCACGGTCCTGGGATCGAGACCCACATCGAGACCCACATTGAGCCCCACATGAGGCTCTTTGCTCAGCAGGGAACCTGCTTCCCCCTCTCTTTCTGCCTGCCTCTCTGCCTACTTGTGATCTCTCTCACTGTCAAATAAATAAATAAAATCTTAAAAAAAGAAAAGAAAGAAAATGCTTATTTCAGCCTATGAAAATCTTTTTATTTTTTTGAGAAATTTTTTTAGATTCAACATATTCCTTATTCTTCAGAGCTAAATCCTGTATAAATAAAATTTAAGTGAGCCAGCTGCTGAAAAGCTCTTTCTGACTTTCTACCAGTTGGTGAAATGATGAAGAAATGGTAATAGTCTATCTCCAAATAGTTTTCTCTGATGCCTTCAGCTTCAAAGATTTCCACCTCTTATTCTATACTTTGGACACTTCACTTTTTCTTTTTACAGAGACCATGTTCCTAGAAAGATGTAGCTTTTATTTCAAAGAAAACATTTCTAGTTCACGTTCCCCTTCTTTCATTTTCTAAGTATAGATGGCCGCGTCATCAGAATGTTACCTGCATCCATTTTAAGACTGCTATGTCCATATTCCCCCTTTTCAGACAGTCTTTAAACTAAAGTAAGAAGTATTTTTGCAACATAAATTCTGTCTTGTCAGTTATTAAGTCTCCTCTCCTTTTTGAGATCTTTGGAGTAATATTTCTAAATGAGTGTATCTTCTTTTCGATTAGAAATAATCATCCTCTGGATAGGAACATGGGTTCAGCAAGGTTTTGTTTTGTTTTCATTTTCTTGTTTTTCTTTAGCTGGGAGTTCAGTCATAGTGTCGCTGATCTTGTTTCATATTTGAAGGTTTTAAAAGATATGGAAATAATGATATTCCATTCATGACACCAAAAGCTTTATTTTGAACCTTAAAAATAGCACTAAACAGTGACAGAAACAGATCACGTTCAATAATTCCAGTCCCTCTCTCTTGAGTCCTTATTCACAAAATATTCTTTCAGTTCCTCTCCTCTCACAATAGTAATTGATGGCCCTCTGCAACATTTTAAAATCTGTGCACTCTCTGTTGAGGGTAAAGGGGCCCAGCCTTCTCCCTGAGGGGAGGGGAAATTCTTTGCATTCTTTCCCGATGATTCAGACACACACACACACACACACACACACACACACACACACGCACACACACACACACTCATGTCTTGGTTTCTTAGTGGCTCTTTCTTGGGATACCCTGTTACAGGCTGAGATCCACAGTTATGAACTCTGCCTCTTACTCACTGTGTGCATTGGGCCCCATTTAACAGGCCTTCCTAGTCTGTTAAATGGGGATAGTGATACCTACTGCACAGTGTTTTTAGGGTTAATGAGATAACACAAGGAGCATCTAATGGAGGAGATCCTCATTAGGGTGGGATAAGGAAGAAGAGCTCGTCATCTTTTTAGACTTTCTGTGTTCCATTGTCCATGCACAAAGCCAAATGTCATAGTTTGCAACATGCTGCTTTGTAACTATTATAACGGAAGAAATACTGAGTTAACTTGGCGTACCTGCGTCCAACAGTAAATGCATTGGCATGCACTGGCAAGAGCAGAAGAAAGTATTCAGTGAATGAGTTTTGTATGTTAAACACTGTCCAGATGGAAGCGCTTCTTTTTCTCACCATAATTCTCTGAGCAGGATTGCCCTAATTTTGAGGAACACAAGGCACAAAGCAGGTAAATCACAAAGCCAGCAAGTGCAGAGTTAAAAGTTGATGTTCTCTTGGTGCACAGAGATTCATGCCTGGTGATAGGCAGAATTCCAAGATGGCCCCCAAGAGTCTCCCTCCTCTGAAGTTTCACATTCTGTATAAGCCCATCCTCAGGTGTGGATGGAACATGAGACTTTAGGATGGGGTAGTCATTCTGATGATCACATTCTGGGGTTGGAGACTCTTGACAGAAGTCAGGAAGATATACCTGCTGACTCTGAGGAAGCAAGCTACTGTTGTTGGGAGTGGGCCACCCGTGAAGCACTGAGGCCAGTCTCCTGCTGCTCAAGAGTGAGCTACACACAACATCTGTGAAGAAACAGAGACCTCAGTCCTACAACCTCAAGTGACTGAATTCTGTCAACAATCTGAATGAGCTTGGAAGAGGATCTTGAACTCTAGGTAAGAACCACAGCATGGCCCACATCTTGACCTCAGTCCTGTGACAGGAAACAGAGAATCCAGATTTGTCACATCAGGACTTCTGACCTACAGAAACTGTGAGACAACAAATGCATGTTGGTTTAAGCTGACGTTTGTAGGAAGTTGTTACACAGCATAGAAAACTAATACATACTCTTTCTACTAGACTTTGCTGGGCCCAGAATCAGGAGATAGGAGCATCAGATTCTCTGTGCTGTTTTATCAGCTATTAGCCCAGAGAGCTGGGTCAATTCATTTTTTAAAGAGGAGCCAATAAAACACAATTCGAAGAGATACATCTACCCCCATGTTTACTGTAACATTATTTACAATAGCCAAACTATGGAGGCAACCCAAGTGTCCATCTATAGATGAATGGATATAAAATATGTGTGTATATATATGTGTGTGTGTATACACATATATATGCCACATATATATGATATATATATATATATGAAATATTATGCCACCACAAAAAAGAATGAAATCTTGCTGTTTGCAACATCACAGATGGAACTAGGGACTACAATGCTAAGCAAAGTAAGTCAATCAGAGAAAGACAAATACCATATGATCTCACTCATATGTTGAATTCAAGAAACAAAACAAACCGGCAAAACAAAAAAAAAAGAGAGAAAGAGAGAGAAACAAAACAAAAAACAGACTCAACTCTAGAGAATAAACTGATGGTTACTAGAGGGGAGGTGGGTAAGGGGATGGGAGAAATAGGGGATGGAGATTATCATGATGAAAAAAGTAAAAATAAAATACAGAAGAGCCAATGATACCTGTTTTTTCTCTTTGACAGAGTGGCTGTGAGGCTTATCTGAAATGGCATACATGAATGTCCTTCACTGGATATAAAGTGCTATCCAAAGTGATTTTTGAAAGGTGGTATTCAAAGGTGATATGTAACCCCCAGTCTAGTGGAGGGGGGACAACCAATCTGAAGGGAGGGTGGCCATAATCGATATGGTCACAAGCATATATGTTGGGAAATCTTCCTCATGGGGTAGATAGAAAAGTTAAGGGAGCTCAGAACTGTGTCAGGCAGGAAGAGGTCGGGTTCATAAAGAAGGTTCTTCCATTCAACAACAATCCTGTCCTGTAGGTCTCATAATTTTGCTTTCATATGGTTTTCTTTAAAGTCAACAACTCTCATGTCAACAAGTTCCTTCTAAGATTTATGAAAAAGATTCCACTTTTAGAGAAGAAGCATTCCCTACCCTCTCCCACCTTCTGAGAAACAATGGTGCCGTTAGCTCTTCCTCGAAGTCTGCTGGAGCAAAACGAAATGAAAAGATTATTTAATGCTCAAATATATGCTATTGGATGAGAAATGCAAGGCTGTTTCTTTTACGGTGTCATTCACATTTATTCAATTTGACTATGTAGATGCAAATTTTGACCTCCAAGTTCTATCTTTTTCCTGTAGATATTTTGCTTTTTGTTTTTGTTTTTGTTTTCCTGTGGGTATTTTTGTCTTATTTCCTAGGCTCAAGGTTCTCAAAGTGTCTCAGTTGCTTTAGTGGCCTAATTGTGCAGTGGCATATTTAAAAGTCATTATTTTCATCATCTATTAAATGCAGCCCAGAACAGTTTAAAAAGTTGGGTGAGGCATTTTTGCAAAAGCATTTATGGTGTGGGCTGCCAAGGAATGTGCAGCTGCAGGGGCTTCTTTGTCTAATCTCAGACTTTTACTTGAAAATGAATTAAGGGTGGATACCTGTGAAGAGGAACCAATTTGATCTCCCAAGAACTGCAAGCATTGCAGAGAGAGACACAGACTTTGTTTGAACATGCTGAATCTATTGATCCTGGGGAAATGTTAGCACTTACAAAGTAGCCCTTTTATATTGAAATGAGCTGCCTTAGTTTGGACTGCACCTGCTATCTTGCTAGTTTTTAACATCTTTGAAGAGTGTATCCTCAACAGTGGTGTATTGTAAATGTTTAAGGAACTCATGGGGGAAGGGGAAGGCACCTGATTTTGTTACCTTTGCCAATTTCCTTGGTGTAAATACTCCCACCATAGCTAATTTCTGGCAACTGCAGTGACATCCCCAAATGTGCCGTGTCACACCCCCGTGTTATTTTTACCATATTTACAATAAGCAAATAATCTCAAAAGCAGAGATAACAAGATGGAGGGAAATAATTAGAAAATGGCAACTTTTGAGTCTTTGTTACCTTTTAAAAATATCAAATTTATTTAATTGTTGGTTTATAGCATTTGAATTTTAATCATGGCCATGGTTCACAAGCAGCTCTCACACACCACAGAGACTAAGTCAAGAGGATTGACTGTGTAACTAGATGATAACACTGGGGTCATTCTGCTTCAGTTCTGATGGAAGTACCAAAGTCCAAGAATAAGCTGATCAGTTCCAAGTACGCTATATTAAAATATGAGTTACTAGGCCACCCATGTGGGACTTGCCAAGAGTGGGGGGGATGAACCCAAGTTGGCCAGCATCACCTCCTTCTAGTTGGGCTGGAAGAGATGGGGAGAGAATTTCTTTTGAAAAAAGATTGTTGCATGTACTTCAGCACACACAACAACAGGGTTTCAAGGGGATGTCTCAGGGGACTCACAGGCACAACCTTCCCCTCCCCCACCCCCTACCCTACAGCCAGAGTTTGAAAACATAAGGACTGGGATCTGACCCCCACAAAGAAGGAAGCCTAAAGGCTGCAGCTGTGGCCACACCACTGTGTCTGATCACAGAGTAAGGAGGACTGGGATAGGACAAACTTCACTTCCAGTGGTGGTAGGGAAAGGTTGTGTTTTTGGAGCTCAGATGTGGACCATGTTAAATGGAGTCAGCCTGGGGTTGCCTTAGAGGGGATCTTACTCAAAAAGCAGGTGGTGACCTGGAGAGGTGATGTGATCCAAACAGCGGCCCTCCAAGGAGGCAATGGTAATCAGACAATGGCTTATGTCAAGGTGGTAGTAGTCAGAGGTCCCTGGTGAAGGATAACTGAGGAGCCAGCAACAGCTTTGACTGAGAAAAAGAATCCACTTGGAGCATCTGCCTTCCTAGGCCATCAATGTTTTGTTGAAGCTCTTCCTGTCATCTTCTCTATCCCTTGATCTAACTTTACAGGGGTCAGAACCAGCAGCTAGAGGGAAGAAGGCAAGTGAGGAAAAGGGGTAAAAACAGCAGTGCCCATGCTCAACTAAAGTCTACACGGAAAGCTTTAAATTGGATTAAAGTGATTTTTATAGCACACTGGGCTAATAGTCATAGGGTTAGAGACTGGGTCATTTTATTTTTTATTTTTTATTTTTTTTTTTAAAGATTTTATTTATTTATTTGACAGATAGAGATCACAGGTAGGCAGAGAGGCGGGCAGAGAGAGAGAGAGAGGGGAGGAAGCAGGCTCCCTGCCGCGCAGAGAGCCGGATGCGGGGCTCGATCCCAGGACCCTGGGATCATGACCTGAGCCGAAAGGCAGAGGCTTTAACCCACTGAGCCACCCAGGCGCCCCAAGACTGGGTCATTTTAAATGCCAAAATGTAGGACTGTTCACTTATTATCCAAGACCAGTGGAAAAGCTAGACAGTATTTCTTCTTGGGAAGGGATGAGGAGGGAAGGGTTCCAGAAATCAAATTTGAAGAGCAGTGGAAAAACAAAGCTAGAAGTTCAGTTTCTCCTGATAACCCATTGATGTGTCATCAGTCAGTCCACTAATTACGAAGGTATTTTTGGAAGATTTTCTGAATACATACACATCTCCAATGTTTGAACCAGTTGCTACTTAGAAGAATGAAGTCACATTTGTTGGCATGGGGATTCTCTGAGGACAAACAATAATAAAAAAATCTTAGAGTAACTTTGGGAATTAAATATTAAAGTACTCCACAAAGAGTTGAGGGCTAAACTAAACTTATCATTCTCACTAATTGGTAAATCTTACTCCCAAAAAGAGGAAAAGGCAAGCTGATTTATAAAAGTTAGAGTGGATATGATTTTTACCATAGTCTCTCTAAACGCTAACACAGTCAGGAGTCAAAAAGAGAACATTAAATTACCTAATTATTTTCAGTTACAGAACACTAGACAACTGATTCCTTCTGGATTGCCTAAGTCATTTTTTTGTTCAGAACTGTACAGAATACACAGCCATAGAATTCTTGCTAAAAGGAATTTCAACTTTTACTTACTCAATTTCATGAATGTAAATGTAATTATAGTGTGGAGGGGTTATTTTGGGGGATGGGGTGGGAACAAGTGTAAAAGCTCCCAGATTCTGTGAAACAGACTCGTGTCTGTTCCACTCACTAGCAGAAATTATATTTGCAAGAATGGCTAAGCCCAGAAAATTCTGTCAAGTTACTGGACACAGAGGCCACACACTCTTTTCCCAGGAGAGTTGTGTTGCCAAGGTAAAGCCCTCACTCAGACCATGTTGTCCAAAGAAGGACATGGGTTGGTAGTAACAATCGTCCGGTAACAGAAACAAGAAGGGGAAGGCGAAAAAGTGATATAACAACACAGTGATGTCCCTTTCAATTTGCAAATATTACCCTCTTTGATAGATATTCAAACTGAAATGCTCACAGGGACTAGAAACATCGAGGAAGAAAAAGAAGAAAAAGAAAAGCAGGCAGTTGTGAAAATAGACTATAGCACAAATGTTGCTGTAAATAGCTACTAATGGCCTGCTTCAGTTGGGACGGGGGCGGGGCAAATAAGGGATGGGGAGGAGTGTGGCAAATGGGAGAGTAGCCCAAGTTGGCGCCTGATGACTGTGTCACATGAGAAAGTAGATCCAGCAGCCAAACATCCAACCTTTGTAATGTTCTGATATTTTAAATGTTACCAACTAATTTTATTATTATTACTTTTATTTTTATTATTATTATTATTATTTTTTTTAGAGAGAGGGAAAGCAGGGGGAGAGGGAGAGGGAGAGAATGTTAAGCAGACTCCATGCCTAGTGCAAAGCCTGATACAAGGCCCGATCTCGATCTCACAACCCTGAGATCATGACCTGGGTGGAAATCAAGAGCCAGACACTTAACCAACTGATCCACCCAGGTACCCCATTACCACCTAACTCTAAAAATGGCAAACATTGAAAAAAAATGTTGAAAACACTGTGTTGACCACATAAAACATGGGTGCTCTATGATCCATAGTATATGATCAAAATATCTTTTAGATGATAGTAATAATGATGGTAGTAATAATTCAGTCTTGTTCAGATTCTTTTAGAGGTCTTTTCTAGTGCCTAGAACTAAGTGATTCACATGCATTAACCGTTTTCATTCATATATAACCCACATTAACAACAAAAAGGGTCAAATATAAATTTCATGGCATTCTGTTTTTGTGTTTTAAAAGCAAGACTAGTTGACATGTAAATAATTCTAAATAACTGTTCTCTGTTCCTATTACATCTTTAACCATTTGGGAAGGCACCCAGAATGGAGACTAGGTCACATGGGGCAAGAACTTGTCTACCCTGATCAGGTGAATATGGAGAACTCATGAACATTTATGGGAATACATGGGAGATCAGAACTATTTACCAACTGCCAGACCCCTGTGCTTTTCATCACCTACTGCCAAACAATGCATTAGTTGTGGTAAGTATGCAGGGATATGAAAAAGATACAATTTTTAATTTCTGGGAATCCTTCAATGCACTATTGCCATCTTGTCTGAAGCAAAACTCCAAGGAACGAAGGTCCCCCTTTTAGAAAAGACCCATGAAGCCTGCTCCACTGAAATGTCAAAAAATCTTGCTCTCCCTAAATTTTACCCATTTAAAACTCTCTTTCTAAACAACAACAAAAAGTAAAGTCTCTCTGAAAAGGATAATATAGCAATTGCTGAACACTATAATCTGGTCTCATTTTTCTGGATTCTCTGCCATAGTCCTTAAAACATCACAAGAAGTTACTGGAGGCAAGTTCGGTTGAAAAAAACAAAAGGTGGATGAGATAAGAAAGAGAAAGGGAAGGACAGAAGGCTAATGCATGCATTTTATTATTTTCTGGAAGGTCAGTCTTAGATTTCCTATTTTAAGAACTGAAGTCATTAAGGGCCAAGAAATTAATAGAGCCACTATACCATCTCTACATATGTACACATACATACCCACATACACACACTTCACAAAGATTGTGTTTTCTTTGTGGACCGGTTTACTATGGGAGTGGCATTCCATTTCCAGCCATACCAACAATGGGGAAACACTGGAGCCTCTGGAATGCATGATGCTGGAAAAATCAGTCCTGGGAGTGTGAGGACAAATCATTCCTCTTCGCCATCCTCAGCTGTGCCCAAAGACCATGTACCTGGGGCTCGGGCAGGGTTACCCGTTGGATAGAGACAACACGACTGAGCAAGGCTAGCCCATGGCTACCCCAAGGCTAGCATGGTTGTCAGTCCCACCAGCACGGATAGGATCTGGTTCCCATGCCTGTGTGGTTGCTCTTCAGTGTCTGGGCCCACCGAGGGCTGGCCTGGAAGTGGCACTTCAGCTCCATCTCGGGGGAAGTGGAGGCTGAGGATGTGTGTGCAGTAGGCCCAGAGGTTGTGCAACCCTCAAAGGTGGGCCTGCAGCTTCCCACGGGGCAGCTTTGCCTGGAGCCGCGGAGCCAAAGACAAAGGTGTCCCGGGAACTGGGACAGCTCCAAAAAATAATTTCTGAGAGCCTAGGTGCCGAGACAGCAGGGTCTGGCATTCCTGAGCCTCTTGGTACAGCTGTTTCTCCATTTGGTCTTCGTTCTCAAGCCAGTGCTCCCAAAATAGCAGCTCCTCAGCGAACTGGCGCAGCAGGCGTCCAGGAAGGAAGAAGTTGAGCGGAGATGGTGGAGCTTCAGCATACCACTTCCGGGTCACGTCCTCCTGGTTCTCGGGGTCTACACTAGAAGTATGTAGCAGCCCCATGAGCGGCTTCTCCCTGAGCAGAGACGTGGAGGCCAAGTTGTCCACCCCATGTCGGGCTGACGGATCATCATCAGCCTTTTACTTCTCTTTTCGAAGGTGGGTGATGATCTTGTGTGGTACCGAATGATCTCTTCATGGTTGGTCCAAAGGACAGGAAGAGTTCCTGAAGGGCTCTGTCAGGGGTTGGTGATCTTGTGCACCTTGAGTGGGCCACCAGTAAATCTGGCATGGGTCGGATGGCTAGGCTATCCAGGTCCAGTGACGGTAGCTCCTCACCACCCTGACCAGCAGCACAGTTCCATGGGCGCCGCCATCTTGCCACCCTCCCTCCCAGACACAAACAGGTTTTTTTTTTTTAAGATTTTATTTATTTATTTGACATACAGAGATCACAAGTAGTCAGAGAGAGAGAGAGAGAGAGAGAGAGAGGAGGAAGCAGGCTCCCTGCGGAGCAGAGAGCCCGACGCGGGGCTCGATCCCAGGACCCTGGGATCATGACCCGAGCTGAAGGCAGAGGCTTTAACCCACTGAGCCACCCAGGTGCCCCCAAAAACAGTTTTTTTAAAAAGCTTTTTTTCTTTCCTCTTAGCAAACAGTATAAGTACTCTTTAGTTGAATGTGTTTTTAAGAGTACCTGATATAGCATATAGGCAAAACCCCTTTTTAAAAGGTTTTGTGGATTTTTCAAATAGTTTCATCATAATAGAATTGGATTGTAATGGCTATAATGAAATCATCACTAGAAATTATTTTTTCAGTTTGGAGGCCTTCATGATGACATAAACTTGATGTTCAGTTCCTAAAGTGACCTAGCTAGGAAGCATATTGATTTCAATAATAGGAAATGTAGGGACAGTCCAAACATTCATTCCCTCCCTGTCATTTCTCTGGGATGCAATATTGTTTTTGACTTACTATTTTGGCTGAGGGGAAGGGACCATTTCAGAGATTTCTACTTGGCTGTTCCTGGCCTCTTGGATAACTCTGACCTCCTCAGGCTTAGGACCAATGGAGGGGTCAACCAGCTACAAAGTATATCTATTTCAGTCACACATTTGGGAGCCAGGGAAATGACCACTGGGTTTGTCCACAGTCCCAGTGGACTCACTAGGAGCCAGACCCAGGCCGGAATTCCATTTATTATTTAGCTCCCATGTGATTCCATGAGTTTAGGGAGCCAAGGAAATGCTTTGAGTGTCTGGGTGGCATTGTCTCTTTCCCCTAGTAAATGGCCATAAGTTTCTTTAGGGAAAGACGGTGGAATCATTACTATGTTCACTTGCTGTGGTATTTCCAGGTCCTTCTTCCTGGGAACCTAGCCTCTTCTTTAGGTTACAGGTCCAAAAATTGGCTCAGGTTCAGAAATATTGGGATGAGTGACGTCAGCCTCCTGGTTATCTATCCTTGATCTCTTTTGATTTAATGGATTAAGTAATACCCTCCCTCAATGCCCAGCTATTTTGCCCTTAGGGACACTGTTCTTTTAACAATGTCCATATTACTCTGAGCATAGACCCCCCTCTGTCTGCCTTTATGACTTTGCCTCTCTTTACCATAATTATGTCTCTCTTGGGGGATCTTATCACTCCCATTGCTACCGGGGATGACCTCTCCTACCACCAGCCATGGCTTACAGAGGAGAGTTACCACTGACCTTAAAGATACTGGTGTCCCCCTTACCAGCATATCCCTGTTGCTTGGCAAATGGTGCTCCTCCCATGCGTCAGCAGAAGGACCTCTGGTGGTTTTCTGGCCCGATGTAGGTTATCTGCTGCCACGTGCCAATTTCTCTCAGCTTTTAAAACCTCTCACTGTCTATCATGACAGCTCTGGCACGATTACCTCACTGAGTGTGCTCAATTCTTAAGAGGCATCTTAGTTGTATGTTTGTGCTATCTGCCAGGGTCCTTGCCCGAGTAGTTAAATCCTATTTCTGGATAGACTAACCGTTACACCGCCTTGCATTCCACTCGCCTTCATCAAGCATTCACTTAATCCAGACCAGTGCATCTTCATAAGCTCCTGCCTATTCAACAGCTCTTTGAGGGTGCAGACCACTTCTCCCCTTATCAGGCCCAGTATGTCTTTGGTTGGGTTATACCGTGACTGAATCTAAGCTATTGATATCATAGTAAGCAAGGGAAAATGCTAGCCCTTAACAGGAAGAGAGGGCCCCAGGTGCAGGCTCAACGAGTTCAGGGGAATCTGGGAATTCATGATTCTCCTGTACATCAATCCAGATGTCCTGTCCATGTGCCAGGGTCAGTCTCCCCCTGCCACCCCAAACCCCTCCTTCCAGAGCCCTGAAATTGGCATAACAGATCTGTCTTGTTTGGGAGCTTAACCTTTTGAGCTCTGCTACTGTTATGATTAACTCCTGTTTAGTCCTTCAGCTTTCTCTGCCCTCTCTCTGGGAGATGAAAGGCTCTTTATGCTACCAAGGAGCCAGTCTCTGGCTTTCACTCTTAGGTTTTAAATGTCAGTCACTTTTAGCTCTTTGTCATAATTGTTTTACCCAGAGTGTCAGTTGAGCGTGGGTATAGCCCACCAATCCCATCATCATCGTTCCTCTTTCCCATTTCCTAAAGTCCTATTACACCACACCCATCAGTGATTTCCATTCCAATGGGCACTGTTTTACCATCCCAGTTCACCACTGGCAAACATGGGGAACACAATTGCACTACGCCCTTGTACCAGAGGTTACCAGGTACTATCTTGTCCTATGTTCTTTTACCAGAGGGCACTGTCTACCCCAGTGAAGGAATTCAGATGGTCAGCCAAGAACTGTCCAACTCCATTGCAACATCTACTTTCTCAGCCATTCGTGGTTCTGACTGGCACTGGTTGGGTTCTCCAGGAGGCAGACCCTGAGATGGAGTTGAAGTTCAAGAGTTTAATTATGGAGTCTCTTGGGATCACTTCCTGCAGAAAAGGAGAGATGATGGCAGGATTGGGCCGAGGGAGAAGTCAACCTGGGATGCAGCCTCCACGGGGCCTGCAGCAGACAGTGTGGGGACCTCCAAAGCCGGGGTGGCCCTTTGTGCTGTCCAGAATTGGGCTTTATCTCCCAACACTGACCAGTCACTGGATGCCGGCATTCAAGGAAAGGGTCATGGCCCTCAGTGAGGCAGCTCTTTTCAGCAATGCAATCCCCAGAGAGGGGCTGACCGCTGAGGGCTCTCTGCTGGCAACACTCCCGGCAGCTGGGAGAGGAAGTCTTTCATCCCTGGAAGAGGTTCTGGGTGGTACATCGCAGTGTCTGCCACACCCCATATTCTAGGCTATGTGAAACAGATATTCTTGGCTCTGGGAATCTCTCTTTGCAAAGGTGAATGTTAATATTAAACATTTTCACATGTGAGCTAGATAACACTCTAGTTCTGAATTTTACTTCCCAGGTAATTGCCATTAGCTTTTCAGCTTCCTCCCTCAGAACCCTGTGTCATGCGTGGTGTTGTCGACCCACAATAGCGTTCTCTAAACCCACAATTCAGGAATAGGACAGTGTCTTGGGTGACACTGGGTCCTGAGGCCCTGTATTGCCTTTCCATCTGGCTGACCCTTTGAGGCCTGACTGATGTCACCACTGCTGTGACATTTTCCTCTAGTCCTCTGGGTCAGGACTGTCTGCACTCTTCTTTCCTGTAAGTATCTGGTAGCAATACTTATGGTGCCATATTCATAATGCTAAGAACTAAACTTGGGAGACAGACTCCCCTTGATGTAAATCCCCACTCTCACATTTTGCAGCTGTATAACCTTGAGTATGTGATGCAGCCTCTCCCTGTCTCAGTTTCCTTATCTGTAAAAGAGGGATCCACCTCACAGGGTTATTGTGGAGATGAAATGAATTAATGTGTACCAAGCACTTAGAATTGTGCAAGCACAATTTATGCTCTATGTCTTGGCTATTATTTCACTGTATTCTATATTGTATCTCATTTATTGGCTCATAAGGGACAAGGACCATTAAATAGCCAAGTGTTGGTTAGCACAGTGTCTGGCACAGAAGACAGAAATAAGTACTAAATGACTAAAGTTGACTATCTAAGGCCTAGAAATCTGTTACCTAGCACAAGGATAATAATAAATTGCCCTCACTAAAAGCTGACAACTATATATTTCTTATAGAGTATTTGTGTGTGTGTGATGGCAGTGTTAAGCCTCCAGTGTTTTCTAAAGTGTCTCTGTGGAACACCAGTTCTGCAAAATAATCCACAAAAATGAGTTCAGTGGTCAACTAAGCTGGAGAAATAGTACAGACACGATTGGATTCACTTTAGAGTATTTAAGGCTCTGAGAAGTTCTGCGGTGATATGACTATGTTTTAATGGAGTCACAAATCCTTTGATAGTTCTCCCTTCAAGTATCAGAGTTTACCCTCCTCCAGTTGCATACAGGCTGAACTTAGTGGCTGATTCTAATGACTAGATGATGGCAGGTGTACCAGTGTGTGCTTTCCTAGTCTGAAGATTCGATCATAAAAGGAAATGCAGACTCTACCCATAGCCAGTTGCTATGTGTCAAAGAAGGCCAAGTGCAAAGAACTAAGGCCTCCCTCCAAAGGCCTCCCTCCAACAGCCTTCTTGGGAGTGGATCCTCCAGCCCCGGTCAGGCCTTCAGATGATTGTAGCCCTACATGGCACCTTGACTGCAGCCTATGAGAGTCTTTGAGCCAGAACCACCCAGCAAAGCTGCTGAATTTTGGAAAAATGTATTACATACATTTTTATTACAGAATGAAACTAATGCATAATGAAACATGTTTAACTTTATATAATCCGATGTCTGACCCAGGACAGTCATCCACATAATACTCATCTAACATGGCAGCCCAAACTCTTGTTAGAATGTTAAAAAAAAAAAAAATCAGTGTACAATTACACATTATCAAGTTTCTCTAAAGCTCTGTTTTAAATATTTTAGAAACATTTTTTCCTTTTAAATTGTTCTATAATTGATTCCTTTTTTTTTTTTAATGATTTTCATTTTAGTTCCAGTATAGTTAACGTAGAGTTTTATATTAGCCTTAGGTGTACAAGACAGTGATTTAACACCTGCATACATTATTCAGAGTTCATCCCCTATTTCCCCCATCTACCCTCCCACCTCTGCCCTGGCATCCATCAGTTTGTTCTCTGTAGTTAGTTAAGAGTCTGTTTCTTTGTTTGCCTCTCACTCTTTTTTTGCCCTTTGCTCATTTGTTTTTTCTTCAATTACACATATGAGTTGCAATTAATTCTTAGAAACAAACCAACCAACCCACTATCATATTATTATCTCTGGATTTTCTGAAGACTAGATTTAACATCCTTGCTTTGCTAAATGCCATTGTTAAGAAGAGCCTACTTCACTTTCACTAGCCATAGAGTCATGTGTGGCTTTAAAAATACTTCACAGTTTCATTATTGAAGAGCACTTTAATGGGCCTTATTACCTAGATTCAAATCATGTATTAAATATTGCATCAAAAATAAAATAATTCAAGAAATTCTTGGAAGTTATTTTTTTCTCAAAAAAATTTCCAGTTTAATATTATTACTATATCAGTTTTTATATGCCCACTTCATAAAGTAGTAAGTAAATGATAAAAGCATTGATACAGGCTTTATTTTAAAGGCATATTCAGATCTATGCCTCATAGTATTCAAAGCACACTGAGATTGATTAGTATTGTCCTTGGGTGGTTTATCAGAGATTTAGGTTATCCATAATAAACTTGCTTTCAAGTTCAGTGCAGTTAGCATGGAATCTGCTTAATTATAGCTTTTTAGACATTTCAATTTCCTCTACTTAGTTCGCATGAAGACAAGCCCTTTGAAGATCAAATATTTAGCCATCTCCCTACTTTAAGGATGTTTTGAGAGAGCAAAGATTTTTTTGTCAGTTAAGAGAAAGCAGACATTTTCTAGCATTGTGTTAAGAGAAGAGCTGGATGGAAAAACTGGATGGGGTGGGGGGTGGGAGGAGGGCCAGGCATCTTTCTCTCTGCCCAAACCGCATCTCCTCAGGATGTCTTCATCATTTTCTCTGAAGTGAATATCTAGACCACCAGACACACCAATTTTCAAATGTAAGAACCAAACACATTCCAAAGCCAACTGTGAAGAATTTTTTTGTTTCGTGGCTGTTTTACATGAACCTAATCTCTCATCTTCCCAAATATTTTGAATAAGTGAGAAGAGCTGACAGTCAAAGAGTACAATTTCTTCATAGTCGGTTAACTTTCTTGAGTTACTTTTCCTCAGTTTCACAATGAAAAATCAATGCCAAATAATATGTATTTCTATCATTCGTGGCTTTGGACTTTAGAATTACAGATTCTAAGATAACTGTAATAATAGATAGCAATGAGTCCATGTTCGACCCTTTCCACATGTCATCTGTCTTTATCCCCAAAACAGTCCTGTGAAACGAGAGGTATTTCAGCTCTGCCGCCCAGAACGGAGACTGAGGCCCAAATAATTCACTTATATTGGAACTTATAGTTCAAAATAGATTTGTCTTGGCATCAAAATTGCAAATAACTAGGGGCGCCTGGGTGGCTCAGTGGGTTAAAGCTGCTGCCTTCGGCTCGGGTCGTGATCCCAGGATCCTGGGATCGAGCCCCGCATCAGGCTCTCTGCTCAGCAGGGAGCCTGCTTCCCTTCCTCTCTCTCTCTGCCTGCCTCTCTGCCTACTTGTGATCTCTGTCAAATAAATAAATAAAATCTTTAAAAAAAAAATTGCAAATAACTATAGGAACCACTGTAACCTTGTTATAATCATTTTTGGCCCTTTAAATTAAAATAATCTGTTTATAGGATGTCCTTTAATTGACAGAATTGTTATATATAACACTAGTATGAAGAGAGAAAGTACAGTTTGCATAAAAGATTATATCTACTTTCCCATTATACCTTTACACACATCAGGGATATCAGTTCCACAATCAACTATGATAATTAGAGAAACAACAAATGCCCCAGAGGGAGCATTTTCTAGTGATTATATCATAGATACATAATATCTTTATAAGCTAAGCAGGAAAACATTCTCAGAAGCATATTGTTCAGGTCAGTGATTTTACAAGAATTCCATAGGATGAATAGCCCCTCTGTCAGAATAAAAGTTGTGGAGCAAATTCCATTATAATTCTCTTTTCTCAGTCACTTGGAACTTTCTCAAAAAGTCTCTTTCCAAGTGAAACTGTCCCTGGTGGCTGCCTCCCAAATGTGATTTTTTTTTTTTTTTAAGTTAAAGGAAAATTTGTTTCTCCATCCAAGAAGGAAATAGTTATTCAACCACTTTTTCAAAGGCTTTTAAGTATAAATACCTCAAAACTCAAACTTTTAAGTACTTAAAATTCTATATAAAATTGGGTAGCACTCAATTATTCTTTTTTGCTATATCATATGAGAAATTAGATACAAAATTCATCTGAAATTTTACAAAGTTCAATAAATTGTTTACTATAGTCTGATCTGGACTAAAAACAGGACTGGTTTTCTAGAGCTACAGTTGGATGGAATTTGACTAAACATTTGAGTAGAGTCTGACTTGCAGTGGTTTATCTAGATAACCAGTCAAGGCTTCAGGATAAAGCATTACAGGCTCCCTTATTCAAATTCCATTCAAGGCTGTGGCAAAGCTGGCTAAACTGTCCCTTTAGTATTTGTCTCTGTGCTGTTAGTGACTTGCCTCTACTGAGAGAGGTCTTCCTTGAGGTAAGCTCAGCAGCTGCTTAGAACCTCAGACGCCAAGATCTCCTGGCAGCTTTAAGACTGACGAAGTAAACATCTCTACCCCACCTCCCTCACCTGAGAATACAGAACACTAGACTTGCATGCAAATTAATTCCCAGTGGTTGACATAAGTGCCATTTCAGACAACTTTGTAGGGTAAGGAGACACAGGTACTTAACTATATCAAAGAGCCTTTCACCCACAAAATCTGTTGAACTGGACCTTGTCAGATATTAATCAGAGCAAAGAAAAATTACTTTGTACCATGTACATAAGAAAGTTAAGCCAGACAGCAAATTCATAGGCAATCGAAATGTAGCAAGGTTCTGATCACCCAACCTGTTTGTTTACGCCTGCTACCAGAACTCGAAAACTAACCTGTGCTACTCTTTGTTGTGGTATTTTAGAAGCAACAAAGATTAAAGGTGATAGTAAATTATATGCTGTTTTAGATAAATTGGTTGGCTGCAAATTATTTTTAAAAACATAAATTAGCAAACTAGAGATATTTCTCTTATGTTCCAAAGTCTGAAGGCAATTGATTTTGGTTGGAATAGTCCCCAGTGGCAGGGACCACCTCTTTTTAGGTGATTGTCTTGTTGGGAAGCCTTTTTCCAAGATCACTTCATGTTCAAAGATGGCTGTCCCCCAGCTTCAGACACTATGAGAAAACACAAAGAAGGGGTACTCATGGACTCCTTACTTCCATTTGCATTCCATTGTCTAGAACTCGCCAACTCTTACCTGGCTGCAAAGGAAGCTGAGAAATGTAAGAAATTCCTTTATTCTGGAAAGTTATGCATCCAGCTACGACTCAGGATTTCTCTTTCTGACTGAGGGGAAAATAGATATTTTAGGTAAAGCTAAACTTTTAAAGCCGTGTGTGATTGATGAATAAAATAAAATAGTAGAGTTATAGCAATTGCAAAAAAATAAAAGAAAATGAGTAGGAGAGACTTGGCAAAGACTGAGCTATTTGAACTAGATGAAGGAAGAACATAAAAATTGATGATTGTGGACTATTTCCTTTTATGCAGGGTCTTCTCGGGGTCTTGGAGGTTAAATATCTTGAAAGTTAAGATCTAACTTAAAAATCTTCTCATTCCAAAGCAAAGTGGATATTTGGCAACTAATGAGTAAATTCAGATTGTGCAGAGAACATTCCACATTGAATCAAGAATTGTCCTGGTTGCCACTCTATGGTATGTTTATGCTTAAATATTTATGATCTTCCAGAAAGATCTTATTCCTATGAAAATATGTATAATGTCATCCTTTCTATTTAGTACTTGGTGTTAGCGTACATTGCTCAAATATTTTAATAACTTAAAATTCCCATTGTTCACTACATTTTTCTATTTAAACAAGAGAAAATTATTTCTGCTTAATTTAACATAGAAAATAGAGTATATAATATGCAAGTGATTCTTTTAGGAAATACACGATGAGTAATTTGAATCATCTTTAGGAGGCTGTGGTTAAGAGTGCAGATTCTACTATTTACTCAAGATGTGACATTGGGAAATCCAATTTCTCTGGAGTTTCAGGTTGCTTGTTTGAAATCAGCAAGATACCTACTTCTAAGGATTTTTATGAGGATTCATAAGCTTATATGTGTATACTTGGCATACACTAAGAAATCAATGGAATTTAAGGACATAGTACAGAGTCCAGTTCATAGTTCAGTCCATAGTTCAGTTCAGTTACTCATAATTTGATGCTTATGCTCAGCTTTTTTTACCAAGAGTCAAAGAAGTTGACTGACTTAGAGTTTTCAAACTGAGCTTACCTTCTTAAAAATTTCTAATATTTTTGAAACATTATATGGATAATTACATATAAAAACATGTATTAATATGCTTTAGTGACAAAGTAAACAGGTGGAAGTTAGAGATACATGATTTTGCTGAGTGAGGTCTATCATTCACCCGAACCACTAAATTCTAAAGAGTCAGCTTTTCTTTTTCCTGTAAACTTTGTCTCTCTCTCTCTCTCTCTGCCTCTCTCTCTCTCTCTCTTTTTTTTTTTTTAGTTAGAATTGCATGTTTGTAATTTTCTCTTAGCTGCCAAGGATATTCCCTTCAAAACATTGCAAGTTAGTGCATTGAAATAGATCTGTGTCTGTATCTTTATCTGCATCTGTGTGTTTGAAAAGTTTTGCCACTCGCACGGAAATTGTGTCTTTTAATAACTTATCAGTGGTCTGAGACCTACGAAAAGAGCCTTGTTCAAGATCTAATGAGCTCATGTACAAAGACTGCTTTAGCTTCCAGTTCTGAAGCCCAAGTTGCATTGCATCTGCTCTTATGGAGCAATATATTATCTTGAAATGAACTGTGGAAGCACTTTGTTTTTAGTTGTGCTAACATGAAATTTTAGAGGATGAATATATCACAGTGAAAAACTGGAAAATGTGAAACATGGTGTCATTTGTTTGCCTTTCATATAAACATCAATATTGCTATTTCCAAAGAAAATAAGGAAGAATATTAATTCTGATAAAAAAAAATAAGTATTGTTAATGAGCCAGGCACATGAGATATTTGGCTTACAGTTTCATTAGGTAAAAAACTCCACCAATAGAAGAATATCGTGTTACCTTCGGGGTCTATTCTGCCATTTTTTACATAGGCCAAACCTCCTCTGCTTTCCTGGGAGCATGTTTCAATTAAGCATGATGAACATATTTCAATTAAGGTTTATATTTCATTGGTATTTTTACAGGTGTTAGTGGCTAGATCCACTAATATATTCAAGAGTTGCATGGGTGTATAGGGGGTCCCATTCTGTGTTTCTGAGAGTGCAGATATATGAAACTCCAAATGTCTACAGAGCCAGGAGTTAGAGTTGACAAGTTTTTCTTATCAAAGTCATGTCAACATATTGCCAAACTACTACGTGTTCTTGTCAAATTGCTGCCATCTGAGCACTGCTCCATCTCAAAAGCCACCTTTTCATGGGAGTTAACATTATAGCGTAAGTTTCAACCATTTTCTGGCTCATGGTTGCAGGTGGAGTTGTTTCTGGAGATAAGTGAAAAGGTAAAGTCAGCTCCTGTTAACTAACCCACACTGTTGGATGGACTCAGAGACTTGGGTCATCCCAAATGGCAAATGTGTGAAAACCACTATAGTTGCCTGCATTATCGTAGTCCCATTTGAGTACGTATGCTAAGAATTCAATTTCAAGGTAAGGTCCTTTGTTGCTATTTGCCCCAGGGTCTTGAGATGGTTACCCACTGTCTCCACTCCTTCAGACTGAGGACAAGATGTGCTCACAGAGCCATCTTCCTGGCATATTTGCTTTTCAAAGGACTTCTCTACATACAGAGTCAATATCTGAGATAACAAAAAATGTATTGAGAAGTAGATGTGGGTTTTCACTTGAGAGAGAGATGTGGGTTTTCCCTTGATCAAGTGTGCAGAAGTGTTAACAAAACAGAGGCGTCCCTAAAGACAGAGTTGTCAGCAATTATGAAAGTGTGCTGGCCGCTCTGCTTACAGAAAAAAACCTAATCTATTAGAGCCACTGGCTTATACTTTTCTCCACTCTGAGGCAAGGGTATAACATGATCATAATATTAGAAGCAAGAGAAATTTACGGTCTATCAAAATCTTTCTGATGATTAAATGAAAGCTATCATTTGATTTTCGTTGAGGATCAAAAGAGTGAAGTTGACAAGTTTCTTTTTTTTTTTTTCAAACTGACCGCTGGACTTTTATGTATTAAGAGCACTAAATTGATTTAATCAGTACTACTTTTGACTTTTCTCTGAATTGTGTCTCCTGAGAGAGCAAGCCTGAGCTAATAGAGCATGGTACTTAACCCCAAGGTAATCTTTAGTGAAGCCATCCACATGGTTTTTCTCCTTGCAGTCATTTTTAATTTTTTAAGTAAAACATTTGGAAGAAACTCAGCAGCAATGTTTTCCTCTGTTGGGTTTCTGAATGATTATAAACAAGACCTCAGTGTTTAAGGAGAGCACCCTTTACAAAACTCAACAGAAACCATTCTAAGCAAAAAGTCTGTGGATAAAAGGAGTGTGTTTTTCCTGTGGTTTAATGACAAGTCTCAGATCAGTCCTGGAGCTCAAAGTTCCATTCCCACTGGCTTAATGTTGATTTGGTTTTGTAGTGGCTTTACAGATTTTAATCTTTGATATTTTTTGTTGTTGTTGTTTCACTGGGTTGAACTATATCTTCTAAGAAGATATGTCCAAGTCTTAACTGCTGATACCTATAAATCTGACTTTGGAGTCACTGGAGATACAATTTAACTTAATTTGCCCCCCTCTCCCCATGAATCCAGGAAGATCTTATTTTTTTATCTTATTTTGAGATCTTCTGAATTCATGGCAGGGGGCTAAATACAATTATTGTTGTCTTTATAGAGAAAGGAGAGGAAATTTGAGACACAGATACATGGAAGGGAAAGCCATGTGAAGATGGTGGCAAAGCTTAGAGTGATGAGTCTATGGGCCAAGGGTTGCCAAGGATTGCAGCAGTCACCAGAAGCTAGGAGACAGAGACCAGCTTCTCTCTCAGAGCCTCTGGAAGAAGCCAACTCTGCCGACATCTTGATTTCAGCCTCCTGGCCTCCAGAAATGTGAGGTAACACATTTTTGTTGTGTTAAGCCCCTGAGTTTATGGCAATTTGTTATAGCAGCCCTAAGAAACATACACAGGGTGAGTCTCCTGTATGGCTCTTGGTAGAGTTCTTTGGTCCTAAAAGCTATGAGAATATGTTACAATCACAGCACAGAAGGCAAAATAGCTGATGCTTCACCACCAGCTGCTTTAGTCACAGAAATGGGTACCTACAAAACCACTTATTGGCATCAATGGTGGGAACACCATGCCAGGACAAAAGCCTAGGGTTTGTTTACAGTTCTTAGTGTGACAGAAAAACAGCATGATTTCTCCTATGCCTTCAAATACAGATTTCCTTGATCAGGAATGCCAAAACCAATTACCAAAGTTACACAACGGCCTTAAGGGGAACCCATGTTCCTGCGACGTTGTAAGTCTGATGACAACATGTACCATTAACTTCCGGCAGTGTGTTGTTTCCTGATCATAATATGATTTCTCTTTTAATTTCTCTTAACATGCGTAATATGAAGTGACTTACTGCCCCTTGAAAAGAAGAGTGAAGAAGGAAAGGAAGGAAGGGAGGGAAGGGAAAAGAAAGAAAGGAGTAAAGAGAGGGAGGGAAAGAGGGAAGGAAGCATGAAGTGAGGGAGGAAAGAGAAGGAAAACTTGGTTAACTTGAGTGAAAGGGAAGAAAGGAGGAAGGAAGAGCTCTATTGATAGATGGAACATGAAATACAGCACATTAATATTAAGATCAGATTGCTCTGAATCTATGGTTAAATCAAACCTTGTCTACTTTCTTAGTTGACTACAGGATGAACCAGCATAGTTGCCAAACGCAAGACAGAGGAGCCCCAGGGACAAGCACTGGTGAAGGAGGCCAGCCGCAAGTTGTCACACACTTTAACTCAGACCCAATCCTGGGTGACACGGCAGGTGGGCCCCTTCCATCAACACATTAGGCTGAGATTTAGTGCCATTACCAAGCGCTTCAATGTGCTGTTGAAATCCATGTAGTCTGTATTTCTCCTTGGGTAAGAGTAAGTGATTCAGCACCCGCTACAACACTGCAAGCTTCTGGCTAATCAGAAATCTTCTTTGTAGTGGTATCTACACTAACATTTTCCTTTTATTTTTGGATGAGGTCTTTAGTAAAACAGAAGAACTTCCTCTGCCTCTTTCGTCTTCTCCATCCACACAGCCCTCCCTTCCCTGTTAATTTCGTAAGTAGGGTAGGGGAGCACCGGGCCAGGATATCTGGCTTGATGCCCTACGTCCTGCAACTGAACAGTCAGCAGACGAGTAGAACGATGGTATTTAAGAACAAACAAAAGGAAAACATAAATCCTTTAGGCAGCAGATATGTGTAATTTACTCTGGTTTTCTGTTTCAACTTTTCAGAGAATGCAAGATCTTAGACAATAGTGAGTCAGAAATAGGCCAGCAACGGCGCTAAATCTCCCTCAATTAGGCTCACAACAAAAAACACTATTTACAAACATATGGTGTGGCATGATGGGATTAAAAGAATGGTGGGCCTGATTTGCCCTCTCCATCCACAGTGAACATCCCAAGCGTGGGGGAAACCCTGCTCCTCGCAGATCCATCTGAAGCATTCTCAGCAAATGTTTCAGTATCCTTGGTTTTGACACAACGACTAGATTTTCAGCAGTTGACTTGGGCTTCAGGCTTCATCTCTTCATTCTCTGTCAACCCCAATATTTATGTCAGTAAAAATGTCATTTCGTGGCACAAATGTTGGTGAAACAATACATACCTAAGGAAAATTAAGTATTGGGCACAAAAATCCTCAGTTCCAGTGTCTCCAGTCTGTAACCATTTGCATTCTGTATAATTCTGACAGATTAAAATCCCTGAAAGCCAGATTTGAGCTTTCGAGTCTCTACAAATAACCTTCAGTTTTTGTCAGCCCTGAAGTGTTGAGACGGGCCTTCAAGACCCTCCGTGGTCCAGCCCAGCCTCCCTCTCTGCCCTTCTTTCTTACCTCTCCCTTCCATCCATCCTTCTAAATGGGATAATTTAAGTCACACATATGTCCCATGTTTTCCACTTCTTTCTTGGATTAACCATTTCTTGTTTGACCTATACTCCTGCTCCTGTAGAGCTCCCAGCTCCATATTTATTTTTTAGAGTTATTTGTGTGTTGGGTCTCGCTCCTAATCGACTGGAGGCTCCTTAGGCAAAAGGACTTAATTCACTTTTCTTTCCTTCTCTCCCTTTTACCAAAACTTGGAGCAGGGCTTTGCACTCTATAGTTCTTTGTTGATTGCATATATGAGCAAATAAATAATAAGTAGATTAAAAGCCAGAAGATCAACATTAAATAATTTAAGTCATGATTTGGGAAGACATAAATGGGCAAAATAAATTTGAATCACGTGTAATTTAGTGCTTCATGAGAAAAATACTGTCTTCTGAATCATTCTCTTTTTCTTTACTCTGCATTAAAATTTAAACTAGAATGTTCCCACAGTAAATGTCTATGTATTTTATAGGTTCCAAGGGAAGTCAGATTAGTAATCAGGACTGTATTATATTCATAAAATATTTTATCATATCAACATTAATGTAATTTTTATGCTGTCTCCTCATAATGACAGCTTAGAGAAGTATCCATTTTAAAGCTAGGACTGCATCCCAAAAGAAATTCTGTCCTGAAGTGATGCCGCCAAGCCACTGAAAATTCAGTTGTCCGTACTGTGAAGCATCCAAACATCTCAATGGAATTTTTTCCTTGTGCTACACGATTGCTTATCTGAACACAAAAGATACTTACATATAAATCTTTGATGGAAAGATTTCACTGGAAAGGAAAATACTGAACAAAGCGTAAAATAGTATAGAACGCTTGGCAAAAGATGGAATCAAAAGGAAGAGCAAGTTGCCTTTCTATTGGGTGTATATTCAGGGGGTATGTGCCCAACTGTATGTTTTCACAAACAGTGTGGTGAGACGTGATTTTAACTTTAAATTATCATTTGTTTATTAACAACAGAGGCTTTGGAGTGTAAGTAAGTAAGTAAGGCTATGACTGTAAGTAGCAAGACGGAAGAGAGATAAAGTAGTACAAGATGGAGACCTTGCTTTAATAGGCCTGAAAGCGTTATCTTCATCACTTTCCAGGGTTTCTCTCCCTGATTCTAATCTCTGCATCCACTTGCCACATCAAGCTTTGGGAAAGGAGTGAAGGTGGGAAAGATGAAATGAATGGAGAGAGGACAGAAAAATGGGAGGAAAGTGGGGTGACACAGTAGCAGAGGGCACTCAGGAGTGGTTAGAATCCCAAAGGAATGGGAAATGGAATAAGAGCTGCTTGAACACCAGGGACAAAGAAGACAAATGGAAGATTTTTGCATCGTGTATGTTGTATTATGCCTGTTATTTCTGCTGCCATAATCTAGTAAATGCCACGTGTAAGTGTGATTCTAAACATTTTACATATATTAAATCATTTAACCTCATGACAAATCTATAGGATGAAGGTCACAGAAAGTCCCTGACCTAAACTGTCTCAAACGAAACAAATTATGTCCAGTCATATTAATGAATAGTTCTTCAGGCAAGGCTTTATCCAGGGCTCCAAAACATGTGTATTTCTCTCCATTTCTTTGCTCTACTGTCACTATATTGACCCTGGGCCCTAGCAATCTGCCCCCTCCTAGTCTCAAAATGACTGCCTCCAAATTAGAGCTAAGTACATATTTCCTGTTCAAGTGGGGATTGGGAATCCTGTTCAATTGAGAAAGTGGGGTGGGGGGAATGCAGTGTAGACAGAAGTCCCAGAATTGGGGGCACCTGTGTGGCTTAGTCAGTTAAGCATCTGCCTTTAGCTCAGGTCATGATCCCAGAGTCCTGGGATCAAGCCCCACATGGGACTCCCTGCTCAGCCGGGAGTCAGCTTCTCCCTCTCCCTCTGCCCCTCCTCCCTGCTCTCTCTCAAAATAAATAAATAAATAAGTAAATAAATAAATGCATAAAATATATTTTTTAAAAAGTCCCAGAATTTGTTGGTCTGATTTGTAAGATTTGGTCTTGTGATCAGCCTATGAACCAATCCCAGTTCTGAGAAATGTGGATTTGCTGATGTTTTAAAGATAGATTACCCCTAGAGTGATGAGAAATTGAACCAACCATCCGAAAAGGGGCATGAAGGAAATCTTTATAATGGTAGACCTTAATGATGATAAAAGTGGACATAAAAATAAATAAGTGGCTATGAAAAAAGCAAAGATTCAGAATCTAAAAAAATTTTATGATTCCACTTTGGTTAAAATTTACCTTTTCATATATACGTGCAGATGCATATGTATGTGTATACACAGGCACGTATCTATACTGAGTTGCAAGCAGGAGAAACCATCCTAGGCTAATTTTGTCAGAAAGGGGGATTTTTTTTTTAAAGGGTTTTGACTGGTTCAGAATATCTGGCAATTTAGCTTTTATATTGAAAACCAAGATATGCCCTATTAAGTATTAAATGGGAGTTCCCAAACATATGTAGAGGATGCTGATCTTGTGTGGCCAAAAAAAAAAAAAAAGTGACTTCACATTTAAGATGTGCATTCTTTTCGACTCAGAAATGTAACTTTTAGAAACCGTCCTGCAGATATACTTGCACACATGCTTAAAGATGTGTCTATCAAGAATTCCTTTATCATTGTTTTGTAATAGTGGTAAATGGAGGACAATTTAATATGCTTCAATAAAGGAATAAAAAATCAAGCTGTGATATAACTGTACTATAAAAATACCATACAGTTAACAAAATGCATGGAAAGACCTTCAGGACTTGTTAAGTTTTTTAAAGATTTTATTTTTTTATTTATTTGAGAGAGAGAGAGAAAGAGAGCACAAGCAGGGAGAGTGGCAAAGGAAAAGGAGTGGAGAAGGAAAAGCAAGCTTCCCGCTAAGCAGGAAGCCCAGAGCAGGGCTCCATTCCAGGAGTCTGGGATCACGACCTGAGTTGAAAGCAGACCCACTGAGCCACCCAGGTGCCCCATGTTAAGTTTTTTAAAAGCAAGTTTCAGTACTTGGTCTAATTTCTGCAAAACAAAGCTGTACATTTGCCTATGTATGTATGCAAATGATTAGAATAAAGGACTATGCATCAGCTGTTTTCAGTGGTTACCTCTGGGAGAATATGTGGAGTTGGTAAGCTGGTAAAGAAGGACTTCCATACGTTCATGATTTACTCCAAATATTTCTGAATTCTTTGAATATTCTATAACCGGATTTTTTTCAAGTATAGCTTGTGTACATTATTAAAGGAAAGATTTTTTTTTTTAAAGATTTTATTTATTTCACAGGGAGAGACGCAGCCAGAGAGGGAATACAAGCGGGAGGAGTGGCAGAAGAAGCAGGCTTCCCGCTGAGCAGGGAGAGGACATGGGGCTGGATCCCAGGACCCCAGGATCGCCACCTGAGCTGAAGGCAGATGGCCAACGACAGAGCCCCCAGGCACCCTTAAAGGAAAGATTTTTTACAGAGTTTGAAAACCACTGCATTTAGTTCATGGTATTAATGAAGCCATGCATATCTGTCTTTCCTCCATAGGCAAGTTAATGCCACATACAGAAAATCTCTGTGTGTCTGAGAAGTCTGCACCCACTGACACCAGCCAGCTTGCACAACCACATATGCCATTTGTCACAGATCAGGTGAGAGAGGGGAATGGTTTTATTGCCCCTAGCTTATGGCATATGTCTTATTTGAAGGCTTGTGGCTTTGTCCTTTGTTCACTGTTTGAAACCATACCATACAACTCATTCATTTACGGTCACACAATTCACTAATTTTTAGTACATTCACAAAGTTGTGAAACCACCACCATAATCAAGTTTTAGAAAGTTTTTGTCTCCTCCGAAAGGAATCTCTTATGCATTAGTGACCATTCATCTCTCTCCCCATCTTCCACAAACCACAAATTTATTTTCTATTTGTATAGATTTACCTACTCTGGACATCTCATTTAAACAGAATCATACAATATGTGATCTTTGGTCTGGCTTCTCTCAGTTACCATGATGTTTTCAAGGGTCATCTAATTTGTAGCATGTGTCAGTACATCATTTCTTTTTATTGCTGTGTAATATTCCACATTTTGTTTATCCACTGATCAGTTGATGGGCACTTATGCCGCTTTCCTGTTCTGGCTATTGTGAATAATGCTGCTATCCACATTCACACCTAAGCTTTATTGTGGACTCTATTTTCATTTCGGTAAAACATCTAGGAGTAGAATTGCTGGGTCATATGATAATTCTAGGAACTTCCAGACTATTTTCCAAGGAGGCTGTTCCATGTCATAAGCCTACCAGCCATATATAAGTGTCCTGATTTCTCCATATCCCTGCCCAAACTGTTCTTTTCTGTCTTTCTGATCACAGTCATCCTAGTGAGGGTGAAGTCTTTTCCATCTCTTCTTGTGTCTTTGAGAATGACCTCTTGTGTTAGACTTCTGCTACAATAGCTCTGCATAATAAAAACAATCTCACATTTCTGTGGTGAGTTCAACCACAAGCATCTATTTCTCCCTCATAGGTTTGCATGTTGACTGTGGCTCTGCTGGGCTTGGCTGGGCATTCATTCTGATATACTTCATGAATATTTACCCTGGGACCAGGGAGTGCTCTTCTCATACAGCAGCTCAGAATCTCAAGCAGCGAGCAGAAATACTCCGTGACCTAAAAATGATGCTTCACTTCTGCTCTCAAGCCATTGTTCAAAACATTCACGTTGCCAAACCCAACTTCAGTGGAGCTGGCAAGCAAACCTGGCTTGCAGTGGCAAAGGGCATGAGTGGATAATTTTATTAAGTATGGAAGTAGAGAGTTGGGAACAATAATCCATTCAATTCCCTGTCTCCAGTTCTACCCTCTTTCCTAACTTCTAACATGGCTTACCCATTATGGGTTACATGTTGCTGTCACTCAAAAGTCAGTATGTCTCAAATCTCAGACACCCTTTGTATTTCCCAAACAACTTCTCCCAACTTCTCCATCTGGGCAACAACACCCAAATTTGGTATTACTAGATGATCAAATAATTAAGAATTAGAGAGCCCTTCTCCCTCAAGCTTTCTTTTCTTTTACAGAAAATGCTTCTAACCTCTACCCAGTATTTTTTTTTCCTCTTCTTTCTTAAAAAATAAAACCAAAAAACAGCCTCTATATTCAAAGTAGCAATGTGCCTTTTCCCAGCTTCCCTCTTTTGCAGCCAAGTTTAAACCCATGGTGAAAATCTGTTTCTGGATAAGTTCGGTTTATTTGTCATTTTCTTCTTCTCTTTGTTGTCTGGGATATGGCTATGAAACTGGAGGTGGAGGTGACTAGATGTAGAGGTAGAGGTGAAAGCCATGTGCTAAGAATTGGGGTGCAGAATGGAAGAAGGAACATGGGACACAGATAATCATGGAGTTCTGCCTACCTGACCGGCCCAGTTTGGGGATTTTTGTTATATTACTCTCTTGCCGATAAGGTATCAGTGTCTCTATATTAACTACCAAATGATTTAGAAACTTTTTAAAATGGTAATTAAGATGTTCCAGAATCTTCTAATCTTCCGTCTCATGATATTCTTTGTTCCCTCAACCAACTACCCACCCTAGATCTATTCTTTGTCTCTCTCTACCTTGTTCTGTGCCCCAGCTGGAGGCGCTACTGATGGCCTAAGTCTCGCAGGATATCTTGCTTGATGGCTTCTGGTTGAATTTGGCATAAGGAAGCAGAGCAGGGGGAGAAGGAGGTGAGGACATTTCTTCCAACCCACTCATGCTCTTCTTTGGCAGTAGTAACATGCCTTCTTGACCTCAGCTCCTAGCAGATAGCCCTCCCTCTAGGGCTTCAACTTTCCCTAGGATCCTTAATACTACTTCCTTTACTTACTCTTTATCCTTAGGGTGGTAAAGTTCCCCAGTATTGCTAGTGTCTGGGTACCTCAGCATTCCTTGTTTGTACTTATAACTGCCTGATCTCTCTACGTGGTCTTACGGTTAAGTGTCTTCATAAAACCATCTGCAGTGAATTGTTTCCAGCTGGCATTTAACTAATGCAGTAAAACTCTCTTACTATATGCATTTCAGGTTTGCATTTCAGCAACTTTTCTCATAATCCTCCCTTTGCTTGAAATTTTGTTCCTCTCATCTCTGGGTGTAGCTGTCCTTCAAGGCCCTCTCAAACACCAGTGTTCCCAAGTAGCCCCCCTAATCCCCACACCGTGGAAATCTCTTCTTTCCTTGAACTCACTCAGCACACACTTGAGAGTGATTATCTTTTTCTGCTTTAAATTATAGTAACTTATGTACATTTAACTCTGGGCATTTTTAAGATTCTTTGAAGTCTGAACCCACACCTAGGTCTGATTGGTTTTGTTTTTCTCTTTTTTCTCTCTTTCCTTTATGTTTCTCCCTGAACTTTGCCTCCTTCCTCAAAAGTACCCAGAACAAGACTTAGTACCAAATGGATGTTTTATCATTCATTCTTAATATGATTTGTTACTGCTTCTTATTACTATTACAATAGGTACCAGTTACTAATTTATGATAATGTATACTTTACAAAAATTAAGAAAATGAAGGCACAGACTAAAATTTCTCTTTGGTGATAAATGTAGTTGTTACAATTAAAATATGCAATAATCATGTACCTATGATACATACATGATAGGGGACTTTATTTTTATTTAGAAGTTTTCAGGTGACAAAGTGAATCTTTTCCCAATACTTTTCTTGGGTAGCAAAGAAAAAAAATTATGTATGGGCAAATACCAATCTGTAATTGAGGCTACCCAGCATTATGAGGTGGAGTCAGAATTCTCAACCTACTTTGTAATCTAGTCTTTTAAAGCTCTATTCTGGGAAGTTCTAGAGATTATTTCTGGGAGTGAGAATAGATTGAGACATCTTCAATATGGCTTTCACTTGAAGAAAGGGTTCTAACCTAATCTGTCGTCCTCCTACAGATTTTAACCATAGTGTCTTTCATTTTAGTCACTAAGTCTCTGCCTAAACATCTCTACTAACTAGGAATTCACTTACTTTGGAATTAAACAGTATGTTTTCAAATGACCCTAAGTCTATAACGTTTTATCTTATATCTGACTGAAATATGACTACCCATCATTCTTCTCCTTGAAACAATAAAGAATATGTCTAAATTTACTTCATCAGAATGGCAGTCCTTTAGGAAGATCATACTTCCACAATCTCTTTTTGGGCTAAAAACCATTTCCTTCAAATTATCTTCATATGACATATCTAGAAAATCCACTTGGATCACATTTTTTTTTTTTTTCTCAAAATCCCTCTTAAAACATGATGCCTAGAAATGAAAATAATTTTCCTGGTGTACACTGACAAGAACAAAGTATAGTGATATTATTACCTTCTGTTCTCTGGGTATTTAAGAACCAGTTGTGGGACTTTTAAGTTCCAATCTTGGATGTAAGAAGCTTAGACGTTACTATTCTGTCCTACCAAGTAAAGAGTTGAACAAACTAAGAAAACAATTCTTAGATGCATAAGAGAAAGGGGATTATTGGGTAAATCACTGCCTCAAAATTGAAGAGACAGATGAATACAGAGAATCACAACTTGCCAGGGCAGAAACCACTGCAGAACCAGTACTGGGGTAGGGAAACCTGAAATGTAATTGATGAATTGCTAATGCAATAAGATAAGAAAAGGAATAAAAAGTATGGAGGTTGGGAAGGAAATAATAAAACTATTTTTGTTCACAAAGCAATTCGTAAATCTTTGACACCCCCCCCCGAAAAAATCCTATAAATAATAAGTGATTATAACAAGGTTGTAGACAGAAATTTAACTGTTATGGATTGTTGAGATCTTTTTGAATCTTAATTTGGGCATCAATAGTTAGCTCTCTTTTCTATCTTCAGGATATATGGACATTTGAAAATTATTCCAGGCTGCTGATAAAGAGACTGTCTTTGAAGTTGACATCAGCACAAAAGAATGCACAACATTCAACCCATATTTCTTCATTTTTTTCACAAGGATGTCATAAAAATTTTTATCAAATGCTTACTTTATTCCAGGTACTCTATCTTATTCATATACATATATATACACAGATATATATGTATGTGTGTGTGTGTGTGTGTGTGTGTGTATATATATATATATGTATATATATATATATATATATATATATATGTATATATACTTTTTTTTTTACTGTAGAATAAGAGAAAGCCATTAGAACTGGTGCTATAAGAAGTTCATTGACATAAAATATTCATGATATATTATTTGCATAAAAATAAGCCATGGAACAGAATGTGTTACATGAACCTATATTAGTACATTTAAAGTCTAGAAGGGGGTGTCTGGGTGGCTCAGTTGGTTATGCATCTATCTGACTCTTGTTTTTGGCTCAGGTCATGATCTCAGGGGTCCTGGGATTCTAGCCACATGTTGGTTCTGTGCTCAGTGGGGAATCTGCTTGAAGATTCTCTCCATCCCCCACAAAATAAATAAATAAATAAATAAATAAATAAATCTTAAAAAAATAGTCTAGAAGGACAAATTACATTTGTGATTAAAAAAAGGATAATGATAAAAAAGAAATAGACTCTTCTAGAAGCATTGTAGAGAATGTTTTGTTTTTGTTTTTGTTTTTTTAAATATAAGACTGAAGGCTAAGAGACCAGAGAGAAAGATACAGGAACTATCCAAATCAGAACTGGAGAGAGCTCAGACTAAGGTAATGACACTGGAGATTGAAAGTTGACAGATTCAAGAAATCTTTAGAAGGCCGAACTGGAGGGACTCGGTGATCACTTGAAGTGGAAAGAGAAAGGATTTAGAGTGATTCCTGGATAAGACTGATTTCCAGCTAAGCAAATCACTTCTTTAAGATTATTAATTGGGATGAGGTAAATAAAAAGAGACTAGTTTTAGGGAAAACAGGATGGGACAGTTTCTATTGTTACATAACAAACCACCCCCAAATTATGGCTTAAGAACAGAAACAATATTTATTTGATTCATAAATCTGCAACCGGGGCAAGGCTCAGCAGGGATCTCTCCTCTCTGATCTATTTTACCTCAGTTTGGGGTGATTTTGAGGCAGGGGTGGGGGGGGAGACCCGGAATTATCTAAATATGTAACCTTTCCCCATGTCTCTACAGTATGATGGGTTTAGGAATTCTAAGGTACTGAGATAGAGAAAGAGGAGAATAAAAAAGAGGAAGGGAGGAAGGCAGAGGAGGAGAGGGGGAGAGAGAGAGAGAAGAGAGGATGGAAAACAATGCAAGATGATGTGTTTCCCTGCTGGTGATTGCTTCACTATAAGCCCAAAGAGACTCAGCAGGTGGCTTGGTAGGTGCCGTAGGACCACTTGGGACATCTCCAGGCAAACTATATGAGTAATTGTGTTTTGGAAGTAGTACATGGGATAGAAAAACGAGGGGAAGTTTATCTGACCAGATCCTCCTTTTATCAGTTCTCTATTGTTGCACAGACTTAATGACTTTAAACGCCATTAAAATACCTATTTATTAGGTTACAGTTTTGTAGGTCAGAAGTCAGACATAACATGACTGAGTTCTCTGCTGAGGATATCACCAGGCTGAAATCCAGGTGTTGGCCTAGCTGAGTTCTCATCAGGAGGCTCTGGGGAAGATCCTACTTCCAAGCTTGTTCTCCTTGGCACAATTCAGTTCCTTGTGGTTCTGCTAGAGAGGTCCCTGTTTCCTTGCTGGCTGGTAGCCTGGGGCTGCCCTCAGCTCCTGGAAGCTACGTTCCTTGCCATGTGTTGTCTCCGTGTTCAAACCAACAATGGCGAGTCAAAACTTCTCGAGCCCCAAATCTCTAACTTCCTCTCCTAAAATCAATTAGCGATAAGGCTCTGCTTTAAAAACGTGCATCTGATTAAGTAAGGCTCACCTAGATAATTTATCTTAAGGTGAACTGTACCATGGAACATTACCTTATCATAGGAGTAAATTCCATCATAGATTATGACAGTGTATACACCGGGGGTCCTTTTTAACATTCTGCAGTCCACACCTTCTATTCCTAAATCTGATTTAAAAGTCCATACTCCTTGTGCTGTCCAAAGTTCCTTGATAGTATATCTAGACCAAGATTGTTTGGAGATGACAGTATAATGTCAATAGATGAAAGATGGAAATAAAACTATTCGACTTCTGCTTCCATGACCTTTGTCAAAAACAGTGTTCTGTGAATCCTAGCACATATTAGGTACTTAATATTTGTTGAATGAATGATGGATTGGATAAAGGAGAATAAATATTTGTAAGGGTAAGTGAAAAGCTTAACATAATAGGTAAATAGACTTTAAATGAGCACCTCGCTGTTTCAAAAGAGATTTTCTCCAGCTCCACATGAATGACCTTCCTGAGAGGACAAATGGGTGAGATTCGTGCAAAACCAACTTAATATATGTTTGTTGAGTGACTGAATGAATGTGTAGACAAATTCATTTTGTTTGGTGATCCTTGGTCTATGGGACTAGAAAGCTGTCCACCTCCCCACCCCCCACCCCACCAACAAAATGTTAACTATGCAGCTATATTCTTTTTTGGTGATAATGTAGGGAAAGTCTTAGAGGTTCTTTTTGCTACATTTCATTAAACACTAAGCTTATTTTAAAAGACACAATCTCGGGTGCCTGGGTGGCTTAGTTGGTTAAGCGACAGCCTTCTGCTCAGGTCATGATCCTGGAGCCCCAGGACTGAATCCGTCATCAGGTCCCTGCTCGGCAGAGTCTGCTTCTCCCTCTGACCCTGCCCCTTCTCATGCTCTCTCTCTCTCTCGTTCTCTCTCTCTCAAATAAATAAATAAAATCTTAAAAAGACACAATCTCTAAAATTGTGAGTTTAAGCAGAGCAAATGAGTCTACATCAAAACACTGGAAATATTTTTCAGAAATATATGTTTACCTTGCATTATAGACCGAGCTTCCATATACTATACATACATATGTATATGTGTGTGTATACTATGCATTCTGTTCACTGACTATTATAATTTTTAATTTTTTTCTGTGACCATACCCAATAGATTGACTTTCAAAATATCTGGTTATAATAAATCTGTTTAATTACATATGGAATACATCCACGATTAAGTCAATCTATTATAATCTGAGAAAATTTTTAAATTATTCCTTAATTCATGGCTGTATTAAAGTATCAATATAATGTGATAAAGTGCCATGTGCGAACTTCAAACTTTTCATCACAGATGCATCTTCCTTTCGTCAAAAGAATCATTAAGATATTTTAATTCATATAATGCTTGTCTCATCCTGGGATACGCTTATAAAATAGTAGCTTATTCAGAGTAACTTTGTCATAGCAATAAATTAGTAAATACCAAAAGTCTTTTATGAACTGAACACTATCTACACGTAACTTGTGCTAAAAAGAGGTGTTAGAAATACTACTCGTCTCTATAGAATCTCCATATCATTTACATATAAACAAAACCCAGTTAGAGGACAAGGTATCACACATGTTTTGAAGTCTGTTAAAACTGGAAGAACCCTCAGAGATTATGAAATAAAATGAAAATTACTTTTCATTTTAATGAAAATTACTTTTCATTTAGCAGTGAGGACACTGAGCTACAAGAGAGGGGAAATGATTTACCAAAGATGGCACAGCTGGCTTAGTGGAGTTGTAAAGGAATCCAGCTCTCATAACTGTTGAAGTTAGTGGCATTTAAACAGGTAACACTGCAACCCACGGTAAGAAAGAGACTTTACTACATATCTTTATTGATCTATGGTGCCATCCGTATTACATATGTCACAAAAATAGGAAATATACTGACTAAGATGTGATAAGACAGTGCCAAGAGACCCTGAACTTTAAGATAAATATCAATTACCAAAATATTAAAGTGGTGGGAAAAAAGAATCTGAGTACAACTTTTACATGCATGTACTATGTAACTAAAGCAGAACTTTTTCCTGTGATATTATCTATTGCTCTCCTTTTTTTAAGTGTCTTGGTGGGTCCACTGAATTGCTTTTACTACCCACTAATGAGCTGACCTGATCCAAACACTAAATCATGTATCACAGATAATTAGAAACCTTGTTAACATATGCAACCAAAGTGCTAATTGTTCAGTTTGATAGTAGGTGCAGAAGAAAAGAAATAGTTTCATGGGGACAGAAACCACCTTGGGAAGGTTTCAAATTAGAAATAAGAGTTTAACCTTGAACGGATGGGTAAAATACGGTGACATAAAGAAGGAGAAGTAAACAATTGAGCAACTTAAACTGGGGGGAGGGGGGGAACACCACAAATGTGGATGTGGAAAAAAATCCATTCTTTAAAATATAACCATTTAATTTAATAAAAAGAATATGACACCATTTTTTAAAGTCTCAAGTAACTTCAGGGATGAAAACAAATTTTAATGTCTCTCCTAACAGAAAATAAACAAAAACCTGAAAAAACTAAATGTAGTCTGGGAATTAAAATGTATAAAACTGGTTTAAGTAAAATTTGATGCAATATTTGTTTTATATCCTTGCTATAAATTCCAAAGGAGTCAAATAATCTGATAGCAAAGTGACGGTGGGCTGAAAACCTTCTCCCACCCCCAAATTTTTGGTGCTTTTCTTAGAGTCAAGGATTAATGCAAAAATCAAATTTTGGAATCCCCTTCTTACCAGCCTCTGTGCATATGAAAGAAATATCGGAGGATACAACGTACCCGGGATAAAATTGGCTGGCTGAAATCCTCGGTGATTTCTCCTACATTCATCCTCAGAATTTTATCTCTAGTCCTTGCAAAAGCAAGCAAACAAAAACAAACCTAGAAGCCCTTTTTGTATGTGTAAGTCAAATGTGCACACCACAGTGCGAATGTGATCACATTAAAAATGTGCAAACTTGGCAGTTAGGAAATGTCACTGCAATCCTTAGTACGTGAAATTTCAATCCCTTTGATGAAGATAACATCTTTCAGCCAAGCCCCGGCAGAAAACCTTTGGTTCCTGTTAGACCCCTCCCTCCGCAGGCAACCGCTGGGCTCCATCCGGAGGGAAGGAGGCTCTCCCTCTGCATCACAGCTAAGCGTTCCCAGACCCAGGAGAAACCCCGGGTTTCTGCAGGGCACTCAACGTGCAGCTAAGTGTCCCAGCTCTGCAAAGGGCGGCTGAAAATGGATTTAAAATGGCAACGCGGACCAATCAGCGCCGTCGCGCCGAAGCAGACAGTAACACGCGCCTCCTCCACAAGCACAGCGGAACCTGGCTGTGCCTAACTCCCTCCTTAGGACTGTAAAGTAGGCGTTTTTATTCCACCGTGGTCTGTATTTTGGGGAAGAAAAAAAATTTTTTTCCCCTCGGGTGAAAGTTTTTATTTTGGAATTGGTCCAAAATAATTTGGGGCGTGATGTGTGAAAATCTGAACGTAATTTTTTCGGAGTTTTTTATTATTCAAGGATGAAAGAGGTACATTTTTAAATGTACTCCACCTTTTTAAAACGGACTGTGGTCATTACAGTGTTCACATAACTCAGAAACAGCCCAGGCAATAAAATTAGGACTTGGCAGAAAGGGAGTTCCTAGGGAAAAGGTTAAATCAGGGTAAACTGCAGGGAGAGTTGGACAGTTGGCGCAATTTTAGTGTTAAGGAAGCTACGGGGTTCCCGCGTGGGGCAACCCTTCTGCTCTGCGTAAGAACACCGGTAAGTCGCGCCAGCCCCGAGGTCGCGCCTCTAGTCTTTCCCCGAGGAAAAAAAAAACTCAATGAAGAGGACGGCGCGCTCCATGTGCATGAGTGCACATTGTTTGCACGTGTGCATGTGTCCGCGAATGTGCGTGCATGTGTATGCCTGTACGAGTGTGCATATGTGGGGCTGAGTGCTTGCGTGTCTGTGTGTGCGCGCGCTTCAGGGTCGTGCAGTCTGTGATGAGGGTATTCCCAGGCAAAGCAAGGCTGCCGGGGGCCGGTTCCTGCTCCTCCTCGGTTCCTTCCCACTCACAGAGAACCAGAACTCTGCCGCGCGTGCAGCTAGACGCTTCCTGCTGAGTGTTGGCTCCGCGTCGTGGAGGTGCAGGTAAAGGCCAAGCCCCTAAACGCGGCTCTGGGGCGGTCGCATTCCCGTGCCTTACTAGGACAACCGCCCAGGGGCGACCTCGGGCGGCAGGCGGGACAAGGCCGGCAGCGAGCTGTCCCGGGATCCCCGGCCTGTCCCTTTAACCCCGCCGCCGGGCGGGAGCACGTGAGCGGGGCTTCGGGTGGCACCCGGGCGCCGCCGCCGCCGAGGCAGTTGTATTTCGAACGCTGCCTCTGGCCCGCGGCCAGGCGCCTTGGCTCGGCGGTCCGCCTGGCCTCCCTCCTCCTCATACTTTTCCTCCTGCGCAGCCCCCTCCCATTTATCCGCCCACGATTAGAGGTGGGCATTTCCCCCCCCCACAACCCGCCGCCCCCTCCCCAAGCACACACACACACACACACACACTCTTCCCACTTGAATCCTGGGGAAGGAACTCAGAAAACTTCCAGCCCGGGAAGAGCGCGCTTGGTGCAGGACGCAGGAGCGAGCGGCCCGTCCCCCTCCGACTCTCCGGTGCCGCTGCTGCCTGCTCCCGCCACCCGAGGAGGCGCGGTGCCACCCACTGCTTCGTCCTTTTGCCTGCGCCCTGTGCCCGACCCGAACCCGGCAGAATCTCCCCATCCTCCTTCTGCTTTCTGACTGCCCAAGGCGCGATTTGTTTTCTCTCTCTTTCTCTTTCTTGCTCTGCGAGCGCGGAGCGGGGGGGGAAGAGGAGGAGGAATTCTTTCCCCGCCTAACATTTCAAGGGACACAATCCACTCCAAGTCTCTTCCATTTCCAAGCCGCTTCCGAAGTGCTACCGGTGACCGCAACTTCTGATCCCAAACCGAGAGGGGAGCCTCCCAGCTTCAAACCCTCTTTTCCCTTTCCTTCGCTCTCCTCCTCCTCTCGCTACCTCCACCTCCACCTCCACCTCCGGCACCCACCCACCGCGGCCGCCGCCACCAGCAGCGCCTCCTTCTCCTCCTCCTCCTCCCCTCTTCTCTCTTTTTGGCAGCCGCTGGACGTCCGGTGTTGATGGTGGCAGCGGCGGCAGCCTGAGCAGCAGCAGCCCTCGCAGCACGCCAGCTCCTCGCCCACCCTGCCTCATCCTCCAGCCCTACCGCCCGATCTCCCGAAAGGTGCCCGGCACATTCGGGGCGGCGGCGGCGAAGCGGCGGCGGCGGCAGCGGTAGCGGCGACGGCTGCGGCGGCGGGAGGCAGGATGAGCGCACGCGGTGAAGGCGCCGGGCAGCCGTCCACTTCAGCCCAGGGACAACCTGCCGCCCCGGCGCCTCAGAAGAGAGGACGCGGCCGACCCAGGAAGCAGCAGCAAGTCAGTACGCGGGCAGGGTGGGGGCAGCAGCCCACCTCCGCTCCCTCCGCCAGGGCCACGCGACGCGCGGCCACCCGAGCGCGGGAGTCCGGCGGCTGCGGCGCGCTGCCGGCGGGCCGTGGGGGCGGGCTGCGGAGTCTTCGGCGCGAGTGCGCGGCTGAGCCCCGGGGCGCCCGCGCTCCTCGGGGCGGGGAGGTGGGGAACAGCGGTAGGCGGCGGGAGGTGGGGTCGGGCGCAGCGCTTCCTCGGAGTTTCGCTATTGTGCACGGCCCCGAGTGGCGCGATGTCTCCGCGTGACGAAGCGGCCGGGCTCCGGCAACCCAGGACTCGGTGGGCACTTTCCGAGCCGCTTTATACAACTGCTCGGCGGGAAGGAGGTGCGGGGGGGGTGTGCGGGGGCGCAGGGGTGCTCCGGCGGGTCGGGGTTGGAGGGGCTCAGGTCCTGGGGGCCGGAGGATGTGTCTCCCGCCAACCGGGCTGCTCGCGGGCTGGGGACTGGCGCGCCGCCGCCGCCCCTTTGGAGCCCTCCCCACGTTCTCGGTGGCCCGAGACTCGCTCCCTCCCTACAAAGAACTCGTGGGCCCGCCCGGTCCCCTTAGGGCTCTTTAAATGCGGCGCGGCGGCCGCTCGGCTGTCCGCCGCCGCGGAGGTGTCCCAGGAAAGGGCGTTCGGAGGAGCCTGGGTCCTCACGGGATGGAATTCACCCGTTTGGCCGAGGGCGCGGTGGAAAGTAGTGTCCGAGAGTGTGCACAGTAGCTGGGTCACGTCCTCGCCAGGCCCCCGGTCCCCCTTTTGCCCCTGGATCCCGCGCTCCGAGCTGTAGATTTTAAAAGTACTTCTTCTGGGCGAGCGGCTGGGGGTTGGGAGGGGACGATCGAGGGGCGCCCGGGACCCCGCGGAGTGGAGGGTTTTGTCTGCGGATGCAACCAATTAAGCGTGCAGCGGACGCTTGCAGAGCTGCGCGGAGCGCCCACTTGCAGAGCTGCGCGCAGCGCCCAGAGCGGGGGGTTTTGTTCGCTGCAATTTCCAAGCCTCGGCGGCCAGGGCTGGAGCGGGGCATGTCTATTGAGAACATTTAAACACCGCTTCCGCGGGCTTTAAAACTTCTCCTGCGTTCCTTAGCCTTAAAGCGCTGCCTTCACCGCAAATAGGCCGATTAGAAAATAATCCTGGAGTCCCAAAAGCTGCCCGAGAGCAAGGTGGGGGGAAATCGAACAATGTTTGCTTGCCAGAGCGTTTTAGAAAAACTGAAAGGGTTGTACCTTTTTTGAAATCATCAAAGGAAACAAGCCAATCTAGAGGCCCCTGAGTTTTCCCGCTCTGCCCAGGCGACACTTTAAACCGCGTTAGGATCCTGTTTTACACCTCCCAGGAAGTCTCTGCCCTTCCCCCCGCCCCCGCCCTTGTTTCCCACCCGCCACCCAGCTCTTTCTAGCTCGATTTGTCCCCCACCTCCAAAAAAGTATCCCAAAGAAATTGCGGTGGGATCTGGAGGTGATTGGAGGTTTTACCTTGGAGTTAAGGCAGAGTTCACAAAGAAAGAAAAATGCGTCTCCGGTGTGTTTGCTCCGGATGTGCCCACTGGCTCTAGTGGTCCCACAGAAGCTTGCAGGGAACCTTCCCCAGATTCTCCAAATAGGATGCGGATTTTCATTGAAGACTTTCATGCGTTTTAAGTTAATTGGTCTCATTTAATCACCGAATCTGAATGAACTGTAAATTGATGATTCACTGCATAAATATTTAGGATCTGGAATATTAATCATCGCATTCTCTTAACCACTTGAGCATTTACTACTTGGCATAGGAACCCTTTAAAATTTTGCTAACCCTATTGATAGTTTCAATTTCTCCTTCTCAGACACTTCCATTCTCCTTCATTTTTTCCCCCTTTTAGTTCTCTCCGGTCTCCTCCCTCCCTAAGAGTTTTCTCAAAAGCAAGTTTTGGAGGAAAATGTTTATTTTTATCAAAAGACATTTAAATTTAGGCTAAAGACCATGCCTCCAACTCCAAAAGGAAGTGGAGAACTGAAGCAATTATCTGGATAATTCAAGCAAAACCTCCCACAACAGATTTACCATAATTATTTGGAAATTTTAGGGGGAACGGAGTTATTTTGAGTTGAAGATCTTGGGTAATTGCTCCAGTACTTCTCTCAATGTGTTGAGTCATAACTGACCTACAATGCGGATATGCAGAGATGACTAAAAACCATCTTTTCTATAGGGAAGATTGTTGAAACATTTATGATGTTAGCGTTGTCTTTCTTTTGTTGGAAATGCTGGTACAATGGGTAGTAGCATTCCTGTAAAGTATTTATAAGTTGCCAAATACATAACCATTCAAATTTTACACCTTAAACTTGTGTGACTTTCTTTCCAGAACATGCAACCTTGTCAGCCTTTGTTACCTTTTTAGTGCTGAAACAGAACCTAAGTTTCATATGCAAAATAGAATTTCCTTTTTGAACCCTTGGATTGAAAGTATAGTTATTTTCCCTTTCTGTAAACTCAGTGCCATCATCATTCCATTTATGTTCCTACTGAATGTGTTGCAACAGTCTTTTTGAATAGCACATACAGAAACTAACTATAGAGTCAGGGTCAATTTCTTTCAGACATTCTTCCACAACAGCATTTTTTCCCCCCTGTACTTAGGAGCCAACCGGTGAGCCCTCTCCTAAGAGACCCAGGGGAAGACCCAAAGGCAGCAAAAACAAGAGTCCCTCCAAAGCAGCTCAAAAGGTGAGATTTCTCAAGTTAAGTCCCCCCAACTTTCTCCATGACCACAGGAACTTCCCTGTAATTTCCCCATTCTAGATCCAGACTTAAGGATTCGTCCCAACTGGGTAACTCAAGACTCATTTCCTACCGTTACTATTTCTAAGCAAAATCAGATTTTGAAGCATAACTGCTTAACCTAAAAAGTTTATGAAGATGCTTCCAGTGTTGTTCTTAAATAAACAATCACCAAATAATTTGAAACTCAAAACCGGGGCTGGGAGGGTGAGGAGGGGGAGTGGAGAAAGACACAATTAAGATCTGCTCCCGTTGTGAAAGAGTTAAAAATAAGTCAGAACTGTAGGATTTGCTTGATGGTGTTGTTTGCAATTTCCTTCAAAAATAATAAAGATTGATTTACTTTCTGCTTATTTACATGATTACTGCAAAACCAAATCCTTCTATAAGGTTAAGTATTTTGCCAAATGATAATTAGAAGTAAATCCAATTATGGGATACTGGAAAAAAATCTTCATGAATTTTACAGATTTAAATGTGGTGATAAAGTATGCTGTCTGTTTACAATAAACTTGCAATGTAGTATATCATAATCTCTCAAAATGCCTCCATCCATCAGGTGGTACAGCAGTGCTCTAAATGGGACAATGAGTTTTTTTAAACAAGTATTTGATTCATTATTGTGTATTTTGGGGCAGACTAGATCCCAGTCAAGTATAAATAAGTTCCAGTGTTTTTATTTATAAATTGTAGATTGCAGTTTCACGTAACTTCATGTTGGTTGTATTTGAGCTAGCAAAGAGGAAATATCTCAGGGTCAATGCATGTACAAAGAAGCGGAGGTGAATATAAAACTCTTTTTTTTTTTAGCTTTATAAAGGAATCAGAAAAAGTGTCTGTATTTTATTTGTAGGGTTGTATATTAGTTGAAAACAAAGGCTCAAAATTCAGAAGTACATTTTTCTATACCCCTTTTTAGTGGATTTGAGTACATCATGTACAGTATTTGTTAAAAAGGGCCATAAGATCATCTTTGGGGACTAATGTTTGGTGTGGTTTTCTCTGTGACTGTGGGCACTAAGCATGTTAGATGTGATAGTTTTCAGTGTTGTAAACTGCTATAGCAACCAGTGATACGTATAAAGTTGTTTAGGGAGTAACTATGAATTCTTGTCTGTTTTATTTTAATAATCTTGAACAGAGCTGAAGGGAAGGAGCAGATTCCTACTGTATTTAATTATAACTGCTTCACAGAGTGAAGATTTAATTGTGACCCACATTTAATCCATAAACTTTGAAGTAGCTCTAATTTACCTTGTCATTTAGAACTGACAGTATATAGTCTCATATTTTTAGTATGAGTATTTCCTATTTGTTACATTTTTACCTGGTTTATGAGATTAACCGAAAGGGGCTAATTTAACAATTAGTTTTTAAATGTTGCATAAGTGTGGGATTTGCCTAACTTAATTTTACTCTAATGAAATGGCAAAAGAATATCTTAGTAGGTAGCTAACATTGAAACTCTGATGTAATTGCTCTGAAAAATGCATCATTACAGCATCTCCCAGGAAGAAATCTGCATATCTTGTCATAAAAAACTGATTTAAAATTTTAGGCAAAAAAAAAAGGAAAATGAATCTCATCTTTCACATTTCAGTATATTACATTTTTTTTGAATGATTAAAGAGATGCTTCCATTATCTTCTCTTCATTTTGAAAAGTTTACCACTGACTAACAAAATCTTTATTGACACAAGGGAAGCTGAGACTTGTGTCTAATTTACTACCTAAAGCAAAACAACAAAAAAGTTGGCCTCCTCCCAAGTAAGGTTTGATTTATTTTTAGTTGTTTTAGTAATAGGCCTTTACAGAGGATTCTATGAGGCTGCTCATCTTTCTAGTAATTCTTCATGTGTATGTATACATTATTACAATTTCCAAAACAGAAATAGATTTTCTTTTTCCCATAGTAATCTTTCCCTGATATCTTCCATTCATCCAGACAAAATTATTTCACACGCTTCTGTTCTAAAAGTCCCTTCCAATAAAAATGAGCAAATATATTTGCCCATAACACTGTTCTATTTCTCCAGTTTTATGAATTACGCTTCATTTGGAGAAGATAATACTTTGTAAAAGAATGAATGACATTGATGAATTGTTCATGGCATGTGTAAACTTAAGGTATTTTCACTTTCAAATTGGTGTTTATTGAGTTTGCTACTACCCTGTGTAAACATGGTTATCAAACATAAATTTGTTTATCAAACACATATTGTACTCTGACAAAATGTGTTTGTTAGGATTTTGAGAAGCAATATTTTTTCAGAAAAAGTTCTATTGTTCATAACATGTAAGATAATCATACCCTGCTAGAGTGACCAGAGTAGATGTGGGAAGTCTCCTATGATTAATAAATTGGGTATTCTTGTGCAAACTGAGATTCATCAAAATGAAAAAATACAAAACAAAACTGGTAAGTATATAGGAGAACAGAACTCGAAAATTAGAAGAGATGCAACATACACTGAAATCCTGATGATGTTGGGTGTTTAAAATTTCTTGCTGCTGGGGTTTCTTTACTTACAAAGTTTGTGTTTGGACTCAGTCACTGGCCTTGGGGCATTTGAAAACAAAACTGTTGGAAAATTAGCAATGTGAAACTTGACAGTACACACTGAGTGTTGCAAGACCAAGTGGACAACTACTCAATTAGTAAGCACTTAAATTTCAGGCCCTATTCAATATGAAATTGATTTGGGTGATATATAAAATGAACATTTATAAAGGCACAATTTGTTCTGCTTGGAACTTTTGGAAGACAAGGTAATGATTCTTTAATCTACTTACACTCCATCATGACAGATTCCCATGGATGACCATTAGGTAGCAATTTTAGTCATTCCTGAGAAGTCCAATCTGAGGGCTCAAAATTTGTCCCAGAACCAGCTTCATATTACTATCTTAATAAAGGAAATCAGAAGTTAATGTTTTCCTGAATAAATGATTTGTTGGGGGGTGTGTGTGTATATGTGTGTGTGTGTCTTGTCCTTGTAGTTTATGTTTTAGTTTAGAGATATACCTGTGACCAGTTGTCTCTCAGTTTCTTGTTTTGTTTTGTTTTGTTTTGTTTCCCTCTCATATTTATGCTGGATGGAAATACTTTGTATTTTTGCATTTCGCCTCTTTAGAGGAGAGAAAGATATAATCTCCTTTGTGTTTAGGGTTTTTGCTGTGGCTTTGTAATCATGAGAGAATACTGGAGGGGCTGTCACTCATTCTCCAGTTTTTAAGGTCAAAGTCAAGTTCATCTGTAAGCCTCAAGGCAATTCTCATTCAGGTACTTTGAGGACAAAAAATGTTTTTTCTGAGACTGAATTACATTTTAATAGAAGGAAATGGCATATAAAAAGATATCAGGTGTGAGACAGCCCTACTTCATAGAGTCATAGGTTTGTTTGAACTTTCTTTTTTTTCTTTAAAAAAAAAAAAGATTATTTATTTATTTATTTGACAGGCAGAGATCACAGGCAGGCAGAGAGGCAGGCAGAGGGGGGAGGGGGAAGCAGAGTCCCCGCTGAGCAGAGAGCCGGATGCAGGGCTCCATGCCAGGACCCTGAGATCATGACTTGAGCCCAAGGCAGAGGCTTAACCCGCTGAGCCACCCAGGCACCCCTGAACTTCTTTTGACTTGAGGTTGAATAACCAGAGCTAGAGAGCAAGGTGCAGAAGTAAAATATCTAGGTAAAGTATGTACACTTCAAGTAATGTGCTCAAGTAAACATTCGATCTGTATATTCCATTTGCTTGTACAAAAAAGTTCTGGCGTTGATTGGACCCTATAAAGGCAGATTTGTGCTTTTTTCTAACTGCATTCTTAGAAATGTGGTTGACTTTTCATAAATAATTATTAACACCAAGCACAGGTATTTTATGATGAGAGAATGTGGGCTTTATTCATCATTTCAGAGAAATGTTAAAGCATGGATGTTGAGTGAGGACAAGATTTTTTTAAGAATTTAATAGGCCCAGGGGTTCCTGGGTGGCTTAGTGGGTTAAGCCTCTGCCTTCGGCTCAGGTCATGATCTCAGGGTCCTGGGATCGAGTCCCGCATCGGGCTCTCTGCTCAGCGGAGAACCTGCTTCCTCCTCTCTCTCTCTCTCTCTCTCTCTGCCTGCCTCTCTGCCTACTTGTGATCTCTCTCTGTGAAATAAATAAATAAAATCTTTAAAAAAAAAAAAAGAATTTAATAGGCCCAACTGAAGAGAGTAACCAAAGGCATCATTGTTAGGTAGGTCACGGAAGGATGGGTGTTGGAAATTGTCATACAGTTCCAGCCTATGGTTTCTGTGTGAGTAGTAGGATTTTGTTTGATTCCTGTGTGTTTGAATGGTAATTTCCACTGGGATTCAGGGCCCTATCTGAGTTAGACACATGTATCCAGATGGGTGGAATTAAATAAAACCCAAGTGTTGTCTTCATTATCTTGATATTTTAAGCTGATTTACCTAAGCAATTGACTCTTTTTCTTTTATTTCCACTTCACTTGCCAGGGAGGACCAAACCTTAATGCATCAGTAAATTCTACCTGGCAAAGCCTTTGAGCCATCACAGATTATGATCCAAATATGGGCAATTCAAACACATTTGGATTCTTTCACAAAGTAACTTTACTTCAAGGAACCCATAGTTCTAATTTTCTGGAAGCTATCACTCTTCTGAACTCACCATCCAGAGCTCCTCATTGCTTTGACTGACCCACAACCCTGGCCTATTTTTATCTCAGAGTCGTGACTAACCACTCTGCTAAGGAGGTAGAACATACCAGACTGGCATTCAATCGTGTTTTAGTTCTTTCTTGAGTATCAGTTAGATGGAGGCTCACCTTGGAACCACTTAGCTTGGCACAAGGGTAGAACAATGAATTTCACTATCCTAGATCCTAAAACTTCCAGTTATGAATTTTTGTTCTACTCAGAAAAAAACAGGTTGAAAAGTGATTCTAGTTTAGGCTAGGGCTTTGTTCTCTGTTGTTTTAAGACACTGAACAGTTTTGAATGGCATCTTCTGATTGATTTCTAGAGGAATAGTATAGTCACTGTCTTTTCTTCAGGGTGATATAGGGGGCACTTTGCTCAGAAGGTAACCCCTGTGAACTCCTGTATCATAGCTATTGATTCTTCTGATCACAAAAAAGGTAGTGCGATGGTTGATAGGAGGAAAGTCTTAAACTTTGAAAATAGCTCTTCCTGTCATTTTGGCCTTGGCTTTAAGTTAATGTTTGTATAGGTGAAGACAGGCATGTGTAAATAATGACATGAGAGTTGACAATAAGGGCTTCCTTGGGTGAAACTAGCATGAACTACAGTGGACGATAGAATTCAGTTGTATGGAGTGATGGCAAACTTGCAACTTCTCTTGAAGAGTGAAAATGGTTGCACTTAACATTTCGAACCCCACAGAGCTGGATTATCAATCAAGTAAAATGAGAAGTACCCAGTGCTTAGCCTGATCGATGATTCCAGTTGGTTTTGATGCCAGTGCACATTGATTTGCACTGTTTTTATGTTTAAAAGGACAGCTGAAAGAAATAAAATGTGACTTTCTAGACGTTGAATAGTTTGCTCCATATGCTCTTGTCTACAGGTCTTAATCTTAAAAACATATCTGTAAAGATACCTGAAAACAAAATAAGGTACTCTGCCCAGATATTTTTCTAGCTTTCCCACCCCGCTACCCCCCCATCTGTGTGCTGAGGCACTGATTGATTTGGGGTGAGGGAGTTAAGGTTTTCATGCATTATCACAGTACATATAAAATGTGATGAGAGCATTAAAGTAACAAAAATTAATAGCTATCTAAATTTGACCAAGAAGTCAGAATTGGATAATTCTTTTGGTTTCCAATCTCAGCAATTCTCCATGTCTTTATAGGAAACCCGGAAATGTTTTACTTTTAACGACTCATTTGATTTTCACCCTGGAAGTTTTTCTTGTCTCTCTTTTTTTTTGAATCTGCCCATAGCTCCTTTATTTTCTATGAAATATCTCCCAGAAGAACAGACCCTTTATTGCCTTGAAATCACACTGGGTCTCAGCTTCACTACTTATGAACATGGGCAGTTGGCTTGATCTCACATTTTGTGACACTGAGCACGTAATTGCTGTCCTATTTAAGAGAATGCTCAGAAAAATCACTCAAGAATTGGGAGGTTTTTTTTAAAATTAATTAATTAATTAATTTGAAGGAGGTATTCTTTTTAAGGGTAACATTTTAAAATATGGAGGGAGAGAAGAAATTACACTTGAGTACCCACCATGTGCTGGGAGCTTTTCTCAGTCACTTTATGCAAATATTAACTCTTCAATCCTCTGACATAGGTATTATGGTCTTCATTTCACAGATGAAGAAAACGGATTTCAAGATGTAAACCGTGACTCATGTCTCATGTTCATCGCTAGAAAATGGTGGCCCAAGGCGTTGAATTCAAATCTCACTCTAAAGCTTAGGACCTTCCCACTACTATATGCTGTCCGATGTTTTGTAAAATATTTGCTACAATGTAGGTTATGTTCTCTCCAGTCACCTGAAAGGCATGTTAGAAGTTAGGTTTCAAGAAACCCTTTGGAGAGAAGTTCTCTACAGGCTTTTAAAGGGAATCGAAATGGGTGCCTCCTGCATACGATACCCCCAGACTTCTGGGCCTCAGAACTCACAGGGCTATATGTCTTTGGAGATCAGAACCCATCCAGTTTTTTTATTTGTTCAGTGAGGGGTCTAGACAAAATGCTTGCTAAAACTCCTGCCAAGCTGTAGAATTCTGATGGGAAGAAGGAAATAAGACACACGTGATATAAACACCAGTGTTTCTCTTTTCTTCCTTCTTCATTCAATAAGAGTGTGAGCACATCTTATGTACCAGGTGCTAATGTAGGCGCTGTTTCCAAGCTTAAGAGTTACATTTGTTAGATGAATTTCCTTTTTCAATTAATTGTGTGTGTGTGTGTGTGTGTGTGTGTGTGTGGAGTACATGTACGAGCCTGAAGTACCAGACTTCTTAGAAAGAGAAAAAATTACATTTCCCACTTAACATTCTTCTCAACCCTCATGAACTTGCTTCTAACCATATTATACAATTAAACATAACAGTTCTGAACCTAAACTTTTTTTTTAAAGGCAAAACATGAATATAAGCAAAGAATAAGTAACACTTTTAACAAGATATGATGTGGTAAATTGTAAAACCATGTGGCCATAGTCTGAAATTTCAGTTTTTACAAATACAGAATTCCCAGCCTCTTTACCCTCCCCCTACCCCTCCACCCCCAGAAACTGTAAATACTGAGAACAAGTTACTGTCTTAATTATACATGGGTTTGTCGTATAGAACCAAATTCCACTCTGGAGAAGGGAAACCAAATATATACTCCCACAACATTGTATATGTTGATGTATTAAAAGCAAAACGAGCGCCTGAAATGTTTTTTCTCCTATTGAAAAGTAATATTCTGAAGAGCATTAAACACAGAAGAAAAAAAAAAAGTTAAAGCCAGTGCTTTCCTCCATATAAAAACCCTGGATCTCTGCTGGTTTACAAACTAAAATCCTAACTTGTTTTGCAGCCTTTGTGAAGTTGATCAGAATGATTAAATAATGTGGGTTTAAAGAACAATGAAAACCTCCCAGAGCGACACCACACAGCACAGCTAATGTGTTTCTCCTAGATGTAGACTCCGAACAGGGTTTCAGTTTACATGTAACACTGGCCTGGAGACCAAGGAGCGAGTTTGCTTTTAACAAGTCCAAGTGATAATTGTGATATTTTGCCCTTTAGTTAATGGTGCAAATTTTATTTTTGAATGGGCTTTTTGTCAATGAGATGCTCATTTTAAACTCCTCTTATTTGCAGGGCTTTCTCTTGGAGAGATTTGCTTTCTCTGACTTTGAAATGCAACGAAACCCTTTTAAAAAACAACCTTCTCTGCAGCAGATTTTAGATATGCCCGGATCCCTTAGTGGCCCCTGAAACATAACAACTGAACCAAGGAAGCTTGGTGTGGCCCCCTTAGCCTTGAAAGTCAATAACCGCCTCCTCTTAACCCCACCCACCATCCCTGTGCCCATTAAAAAGGATTTCTATCTTCCATGTTTGTGTAATTTACTGCTGGATAAACTGCAATCTCACAGTTGATCCCAAGGATTAAATCAGACACTGCTTCTGTATTAGGGAATTTTGTACTCCTAGAACTCACTATGTACTAGCCCAAGGGTTTCTTAAAAGCTTCATTCGAAAGGTGACAGATGGGTGTAAAGGAATATTAGCATTGACTGAATTCTTGGAGATCGGACTAACTAGAAGGAAAACTGTCCCTTGGAGGGTTCCATCTTGTTGGGGGTGAGAGAGCACTTATTAAGCAGCTCATTTATGGTGGGCACTTGGCTCCTCCCAGGAGGCATTATCTCATTTCATACATGAAACTGAATTAAGGTTCTCAGAGACCTGCCCAAAGTCATAAAGCTAAAATGGCAGAGCCAGGATTTAAGTCCAAGCTTTCCAAAGTAGAGTCTGTGTTTCCCTTTAGACAACTCCCTCTCCCTAAGACGGCATTCAGAAAGAGGGTGTGATTCACTGGGCACTCCTGGCTTCCATTTAATTTAATTCATGCCCTTATGACTAAAGGTAAGACGAGTGCCACTAACCCCGACAATAAACGATTCTTCTGTGCAGTCCGTTCACAAGTGACAAATGATCCACAACGCCCAAACCTGACCGTTAGGCTGAGCTTCTAAAGGCCACCAGGTTTCCTTCTGTTCGGGGAAATTAGCTGAGTCAGCCCCAACTTTAGTTGACTGAAATGTCTCCCGTATGGTAGTGAATGCACATACGCTAAGGGGAGGTAGTCCTCTTAGGAAGGGGGAGGAAGCCAGTCTCTACAGGCCAACAGAACTGGGCTCAAATTCCAGGCTCCCCTGCGTGCCTTGTACCGCCTTTGTGTGTGACCTTCCTCCGCTCTCTAAAACTCAGTTGCTCACCTGCAAAATTAGAGAAATTATAATACCTACTGTACAAGGCTGTTGTCAAGATTGAGAATGAAAATAACACATGTGCTCAATAGATGTGAACTAATGGTATTATAATCATACAGAACTTGGGTTAATTCCTACGGCCTGTTGCGTAGTAATGCCAGGTCAGGGAGATGCTATTTGTGAGGAATCTTGTGGCTTATCTTGTGTCTGTCTGTCTATCTATCTATTATCTATCTCCATCTCTTTTTATAAGGCAGATTGAAAAGAGAAAAGAGAATCTCACTTGGCAGTGTAGACAGTTTTAACATTTTTAACAGGTAGTATCACCGCAGCAAGCACCTACCAGCTGCTAACTTAGGTAACAAAAGCACGATGCCAAACAAGTTACGCTGGCCCAGGTTACCTGTATTTTTGTGTTTATATAGCCTTTGCGTAATTCTTCTATAGAAGAGTGTGTACTAACTTCTCTTTTTCCTGAAAAGTATAATCATGTGTTTTTATAGGAGACGTATGTTGTGTGTATGTATGTGTGTTTTGGTGTATTTAAGGATTGCAGTAGGGGTCGTAAACATAAGGAAATTACCTTATAGAAGATGTTAAAATTTGATTCAAAAGGCAAAAACAACTGGAATACCAGATAAAATCTCTGAAGCAATAAAACAAACTCTCAAGGTACTTAGAAATACATTCATGTCAGGTCTGTGTTGAGTAGGGACTTAATGGTAATAATACTGCATTTTTATTAATTGCTGGTTTTTGGCACCCCTAGTTTCCATCACAGGGACACACATGGATGATTTTGCCAACTTCTCTCTCTCTCTCATTCTGTTTCAATGAATTGGTTGACACGTGACTTTTTGGCAAGGAACTGCCCAAAAAAAAGTTAACTATGTAGAAGAATGCAAATGTTTCATTTTATTTGACTCAGAAGCCTATGTATTCTTCCTTACTTTGGAACTACTTTGATTAGCAATGTAGGTGGAAGTGCTTTGTAAGTTGTAAAGCAACAAATCAGTTTTAATTTTTGTAACTTTAGCTGTGATATGGAAAGAAAATCAGTTAAGAGCCATTACTTTTCTAAAATCCTCCTTTATACAATTATGGATATGTGGGAGTATTTTTTTTTTAATTGTGGATAGAAATAAAAGCGAAATGGCTTATTTAAAGCGTTTTCATGCATTTCAGAGGAGATCATTCTGGGGGAGTGTTTGAGGGTGAGAGATGAGTAGATGTTTCTGTGCATCATACCATGAAACACTGGGGAAGGAGGAGCTACTCTGACGAGAAGATGAGCCTTCAAGGAGAACGGGATTGTTAAAGCAATCTCCATACCTCATCGCAAACCAGAACAGTCTTACTTGGAATGTGTCCCTCGGTGCAGCGCTTTTAAATAATGTCAGGTAGGAAACAATATGACTTCCTTTTTCATTTTGCAGAAAGCAGAAGCCACTGGAGAAAAACGGCCAAGAGGCAGACCAAGGAAATGGGTGAGTAATCAGATATATTTTCTGGGCTTTTTTTTTTTTTTTTTTAAGGTAATGAAAATTTTCTGTTTTTCCATTTTTTAAATGAAGGTTACTTTTATTTTCTATCAGTTACATGTATTTCTGACTTCTGGTTCCATGGTCTTTGAAAGGGTTAAGGCAAGCACCGAATTATCATGCCCTTTACCATTAGGCTCCAGGAGTTTACTCACAATGCTTTTCTTCCTTGGGAGTGACTCCTCTTTCTATCTCTTATCAACATGAAAAGAGTCTCCACTCTTTCTTCAAACCCCGGTAACAATGAGATGACTTGTTCCGTGGGTTGAGTAACTAAGGTTAAAGGCTATTATGAAACCTTGGAAGTTGATTAGAAATGGTGATAAAATTCAGATGAAATGTGTATGAGATAACTTTGTAACGTTTTCTTTCTTTCCTTCCTTCCTTCCTCTCTCTCTCTCTCTCTCTTTCTTTTTCTTTCTTTCTTTGTTGTTTCCTTCATGGCTTTGCTTTGGACACATCTCATTTTCGAGGTGGCTTGTGTTTTTCCTTGTTACAGCGGCTTTTTAGGAAGCCATGTTTTCAGTTTCAGAGGTTTGCTTCCGTTAGTGGTCATTCCTGCAGACTGACGTTAATGACTGTGACTTCTAGGCAGGTGCTCTTGATCGACAGGCACACTGATGCTGCAGCTCCTTGAAGCCAGAAATCCAGAGCTCACCAAGGAGCTTCACTCATTTTACCACCTTGTTCCCTTTGCTGCTACACTACCCACGTTCTTCTGGTCTGTCTGCCCTGTTGACAGAGGAGAAAAACCTTAAAAATGAATAAAGCCATTTCTCAAGAAATATAAAGGCATCCTCTATAGGACATATCCTCTGCAATGGGACCTTTGGCTTTCCTTTTCTCTCTTCCCTGATCTATCCTGCAGGCTTCATCTTTTTTTTTTTTTTTAAGATTTATTTATTTATTTATTTGACAGAGAGAGAGAGAGAGAGAGAGAGATCACAAGTAGGCAGAGAGGCAGGAAGAGAAAGAGGGGGAAGCAGGCTCCCTGCTGAGCAGAGAGCCCGATGCAGGGCTCGATCCAAGGACCCTGGGATTATGATCGTAGTGGAAGGCAGAGGCTTAACCCACTGAACCACTCAGGCGCCCCAGGCTTCATCTTTTTTAAGTGTCTTTGCTGCTCTGCTGTATTATATTTTCCTGTTGGTATGCCATTCCTTTCTCCTCTAGAGTTCTACATCACTTTCTATTTATACTGTGGTATTGCCTTTCATTTAACTTATTCATCTTGTATTTTTTTTTCCTCTGCTCAACATGTGTTGGGATTAGATTTCTTAGCACAAGGAAATGGGGATGATCTTTAGATTAAAAACATCTCAGCGTTGCAATGTAACCTTAAAGTAAGAGAATTTCATTCAACCTTCTGGTCAATAAGTGAATTCTCTCCAGACCTACACCAAGCGGTAATCATCTGGACTGCTTGAGATCCTTAGTGTTAGGGAACTCACTACCTCTCAAGGCTGCCTTTTCCTTCTTGAAAGCTCGGAACTTTCGGAATTAGAAAATTCTTCTATCTGCCTCCTTGCAGCCTCTGCTCACTGTCCCTAAGGCCTCCTTCCTGGGAAGATTCAGAGTAATTATTTTCACTTTTACTCATGAGAGTATATTTTCTATAGAAAATGGTAAGTTCTTGGAAGTCACGAGATTAGTGTTGCTAAAATGAAATAAAACGTAAGCCAAGACAGTGAAAGTTAGGGGGCGCGAGAGTGTGGCCTCTCTTGTATCCCCCAGCTTCACGGAGAGATCATTGACATATAACGTTGTGTCGACTGAAGGAATATGAAATATTGATTTGATACTTATGTATTGCAAAATGATTACTGCCATAACATTTGTTTAAGGTCACCTCACATAATTACCATTTCCCTTTTTTTGTGGTGAGGCCATTTCAGATCTACTCTCTTAACAACTTTCAAGCATATAACACAGTGTTGTTAATTATAATCAGCATGCTAGATGCCCAGGCTTGATAACCGAAAATTTGTATCCTTTGACCAACACTTCCTCACTTCCCCCACACTCTCCACTCTTGGCAACCACCATTCTACTCTCTGTTTCTATAAGTTTAGGTTTTTCACACCCACCTATCTTTATGGCTTTTCTTCCCACCACTCATCTTTACACAGCCAGTTTTTAGCCAAGGACCTATGTGCTTTTTTTTTTTTTCTTCCTTAATGGATTTTTTTTTTTTTTAAGATTTTATTTATTTGACAGACAGAGATCACAAGTAGGCAGAGAGGCAGGCAGAGAGAGAGGAGGAAGTAGGCTCCCCGCTGAGCTGAGAGCCCGATGCGGGGCTTGATCCCAGGACCCTGAGATCATGACCTGAGCTGAAGGCAGAGGCTTTAACCCACTGAGCCACCCAGGTGCCCCTCCTTAATGGATTCTTACTCGTTGGAGATATGGATTCCAGGTATCTGATCTTCATGCTGCGTAAGAAGCCCATGAGAGGCATCCACCGGGGAGGCCCATGCTTTCTGGGAATAACTGGGTCATCCCCATTGACGGTGGTGATTTCTAAATTTTACAGGCTGTGAGAATGGAAAATACTGTATAGTGAGTGAACTGTCACAGCTCCCTGACTCGGTCCCCAAAGAAGAGCTGTTCTACTTAGAAGAGGAAGTAAAAGGAAATTGTGTATTTTTTCTAGACGGTGTGTTTCCTCTTCGCTTGTGTATATTCTGTTGGGTAGAGTCTGCAGCCACTCATGGCCAGACATTCAGTTCAGTGGCATTCTTTGCTGGAAGGCTGGTGCTAAAGAAATAAATCACTGCATTTTCCATAGGAAATGGGCTTGTACTTCATAGTGAGTTCAATTCTTTCCAACAATGTCATTCACCGATTTCCTTGTATTAGAGATATATTTTTCAACTGACTAGATTTGCTAAGTACATGGCCTCAAAGTCAAATTGCTACCCTTTATTCTTCTGAGCTGTTTTGTTTTGCTTTAAAGTTTTTTCACTTTTAAAAAGATGTCCTATAACTCTTACAGTGTCATGTAATAGGCCTGGAAAAAAAGTCTGTCGTGGAATCCTCTCATCTGTTGTGACTGGAATTGGCACATGGTAGGCTACTCAGGAGTTGACTAACCAAAACTATACATGTAGATGTAGGGCAGAAACTTGCATCAGTCTTGCTTCGTCAAGGGGATGGACCTTTGGCCAATCCAGTGATTATATTAACTGGATTTTGATTAGGAGTACTTCTGTTCTTTCCTTTATTCTCTTTTGTGCACTCCCCAGCTTCCTGAGTTTGAAAGAGTTTTTGGGTCTATTCTTTCAGTGAACTAGTCTGGACTTTTGCTTTTTACTTTTTTATTATTTTTTTTAAAAGATTTTTATTTTATTTATTTGACAGAGAGAGATTACAAGTAGGCAGAGAGGCAGGCAGAGAGAGAGGGGGAAGCAGGCTCCCCGCTGAGCAGAGAGCCCGATGCGGGACTCGATCCCAGGACCCCGAGATCACGACCTGAGCAGAAGGCAGAGGCTCAACCCACTGAGCCACCCAGGCTCCCTGACTTCTGCTTTTTAAAAATTTTTGGTGTGAAGGAGGCAAGATATAAAGGCAGGAAAGAGAAGTGGGACCTCCATTTCCTCCTGGTTTCATAGCTGGGAGCTCAGGGTCTGGATTCAGATGGCTTGGGTGCAGATTGTGCCCCATCACTTGACTAACCGTGGAGTCTTGAGCCAATTATGTGACCTTTAAAAGATTCGGTTTCCTTCTCTCTAAGAAGGTGGCAAGAGCAGTACTTTTTTCATAGTTGTTAGATAGATATATTTCTCATACATAGAGTTGTTGTGGGGATTAAATAAGATCACGCATGCAAAGGACTTAATAAAAGGCTTAGCACACGCGAATGCCCAAATAATGTTAGACACAACGATTCATTCCTCTGTACATTTTCATGTAGTTACCACCGACAGCCTACACCCTACTTACTTATAGTACCCGTAGCCACACACGAGGGGCAAGGTGACAGTCAGGCATCAACTAACCAAACACCCTTGGTGGTACCATTATGTCTTTAATGGATCTCAGTTGAGTATCATCAAGCTTAAGAACTGCTTATAAATAATCCTAAAGTTCATTTTAAGTCTGTTTTCCATTCAGGGGAGAATTGTATGTAGCCGCTTATAAGCCTCTCTTCTCACGGTCGAGGTTTGGCGTCACGTGTAGTTCATCAGTTTGAAAAGCACGATTCCTCCTGTGGGTCAGAATACGCACGTCCAGAGATGCGCTGGTTTCTTGGAGGCTCCATAGAATTCCGTTACTCAATCCTTCTGCCAGTTGAGACGAGGCGTTTAATATTTGCCTTCCTTAGTTTTAGCTTAGGAAGGGAGCTCATCCCAGAACAGAGTTAGTGATGGAAAATATTTGGAAAAAGTTTTAGGGCATGGAGTGAAGGCTCAAGAAGATGGGAACCCGGAGGGTGGAAGGCTTCATCCAGATGTTGCTGAGGGAAGCAACTAGTGCTTCTGGAAAAGAGGCAAGGACAGAGTAATAAAGAGTAAATCAGTGGGAACAAAGGTGTTTGTAGGTGTTTTGTTTTCAGAATATCTTAATGAGAAAGGAAACACGACAGAAAAGGGAGTATACCCCCAATAGAAACTAGTGGTTTGTAAAGGGTAAAAACCAACCAACCCACCAGCCCTCTAGAGATACTGAGATTGACCTTGAAATTGAACCAAGGGCTAGCTGCCTTTGCTGAACCATGATTGGTCACTAACGAAGCCCAGATGTTTTTTGGGGGGGAGGGGTTGCTCATTCTCTTTATTTGGTAACGGGGTGTGTGCAGTGCACTGATTTAAAAATATGCATTTCCATTCCATCTCTTTTGAGGAGGCAGTTGTCTTTTCAGAGCTTGTGATGCACAGGAAAGTGATGTAATTTCAGCTGTTGGTCAGACATGTAAGGATTCTAGATAGGCAACAAAGGCTTTTTGTTTTTTCAAGTCTGAAGACATCTAGAAACTTAAGTGATGATGTGAAGATCAAGTACAGGAAATTAAATCAGCATAAAACCTATTACAAACTAGACTGATTGAAACTCTTTGGATTTCTTCTAAAGCTCCCAGGCATTAGTGCATTGAGGAACCTGGGAATCCGATGTTGAAGTTCAAACATTAGGTTTTCATTTCCATGACTTTTCCCCTCCAGATGTTTGTCCCCCCCTCTTTTCTTTTTTAACTTTTAGCCATTTGTAATTTAACACTTGCTTTGTTTAAACTGAAGTATAACTTTGAAGTTTAGAAAGAAATAGCTAATAATGCATATTGCAGATAATTGTAACTTTTTATGGGAGTCGGAGGGGAAGAAATGACTTTGATATGACATCAAGAACTGCTAGTGGAGTGTGGGGAGGTGAATCCATTTTCCCCGGGAAACTTGTATTAATAACATGCATTTAAAAGTGAAGATGTTCCCCTGAAAGCACATGGTTCTTTGCTCTATGCTCAGTAACTCAAACATGAGTCTTCTGATGCATATAATGTGTTTAAATTTGGTAAGCCGTGTTTTCTGAAGCCATCCACTTTGCCATATTTTCTGATAAAAATGGAGTACTTTGCAAACCCTAACAGAACTCTGTGGGAGAAAAGTGATTAAACCTTCTCTTTTAATAGTTTACTGCAAAATTAACTAGAAATCGCACTTTAAAAATGCAAGATTAAATATAAAAATACTAAGAAATGAATCAAGAATTGGATTCAGATCATTCATATTTTGATTCAAGATTAACATCTTTTTTTATTTGATTGAATGTTGGAATGCTATCCTTAATTATCCTATTAAACGAAGTCTTTAAGGAAAAGTTCGATAACCTGTTTTGTCATCCGGCTCAGTCTGGCCTGGCCGACTTCTACCAGATCCTGACTATTTCCAGACCGTACAGCATGGACCTCGGGGTCTGCCACTAAGGGAATACTGCCACAGTTTCACAAAAACCGTGTGGTCTTATCAGACTATAATAGAGCGCTTGATTGAGTGGCAAATTATAGACAGGAATTAGTTCCGATAAATGTCCTATCTCCCTACGCAAAATAATCAGCTTGGCCAAATCCTGTCTAAGACCTTTATCTCAACTCCACTCTAATAATAAAATGTCAGGTGTTATGGAATTCAAAGAATATGGAATTACATGACAGTTAGAGGGCTTAAGACTTTATCCATATCACCATACGCATATTTACCCATGTTTACCCCAAATTGAGTGCTTATGGGTGGCATATTAGAAATTCTCATGATGTATATAAATACAGTTAATATGCTCTCTTCGTGTATGTGTGTGTGTGTGTGTGTGTGTGTGTGTGTGTGTGTGTATTTTTTTACCAGGCAACGTAGGCAAAACCACCACACCTCAAGAAAACATTTTTGGGGGCGCCTGGGTGGCTCAGTGGGTTGGGCTGCTGCCTTCGGCTCAGGTCGTGATCTCGGGGTCCTGGGATCGAGTCCCACATCGGGCTCTCTGCTCGGCAGGAAGCCTGCTTCCCTCTCTCTCTCTGCCTGCCTCTCCGTCTACTTGTGATTTCTCTCTGTCAAATAAATAAATAACATCTAAAAAAAAAAAAAAAGAAAACATTTTTGTTCTGTTTTTAAGGGTGGTATCTGGATTTATTTCAAATTGGTGTTTTTTTTTTTTTTTAATCCAGGAATTCCTTATTCTGAACTCTTCAATATCAGACACAAATATTTCACCATTTTTGGAATAATTTCCATTTGATGGGATTGAATCGAGCCTCCTGTGCCTACTTCGGACTGAAATCAGGACTTATGTGTTCTGATGAGCTGGAAACATTCGGACAGGTTGCTCAGTTTACCCATGCTTTTTCTCCTGGTTCAGTACCGAACAGGAATATTCTCTCTGCAGCCAATGGCTCTTAAGCATGGAGGGCTGTAAAACACAAGAACCTTTATTGCCGCACCCAGCTCTGTTACCCAGGGAGTCTGTAGATGATCCAGCCTCCTGTCTCCTTCTTTGCTTTGTTTCCCCAGCCTTCCCTCCCCCCCCCCCTCCCCCCACCCCCCCCACGCACCCCCCCTCCCCCACCCCCGCCTGCCCTTTGGCCATTTCAGTACTCATTAGCACCTCCACCAGATGGGGGGCAGGGCCAGAAACAGGGAGGGGGGTTCATCTCTGGTAAAAGACTTGGCTGGGGAAAGAGGCAGGGAGTAATGGCAGACATAAGGTTTTCAGATTATCTGTTGATTGCTAGACCCAGGTTACCCAGACTCCATCCTCAGGAGTAATCCACTGTAGCTATGACTCTGAAATTTGTTTTTCACTCATGCTTTATTTATTCTTCTACTAAATGCAATTTCAGAAGTATGCTGCCTTTTTTTAGGATGCTATGGGAAGCAAAGGTCTCTTTTTAAAAATTATGTTTCGTCCATATTGATGAGTGGCTGCAAATCAGGCTTGGGTTAACAGGCTTTTGCCCCCTGTTCAGATTCAGAAGTCTTACATTAGACTTACTCTTACCTTACACTGTGGAATGATAGTTCTTGGAATTCAGGAAGAGGGAAATTGCCTCATCAGAGAGTCCTGTTTGGGCGTGCAATGATCATACAGCTAATGCTCACTGTAGGACCAAGGGAAGGGACGATTTGTCATTATTTTGTGCTGGGGTTTCAATCCATTCACCCAGAAAATGCACTTTGAGTGTCTCTTCGAACAGAGGATCCTGCAGAAGCCTAAGCATGTAAGATGGACAACACAGACACACAAGAAGTTGTTTAGACACTGTGTTTTGTTTTTTTGTTTTTGGGCGGGGGATGGGGGTTAGAGAGGGAGAGAGAGAATCTTAAGTGGGCTCTGCACTCAGCACAGAGCCCAGTGCAGGGCTTGATCTCATGACCCTGAGCCCAAATCAAGAGTCGGATGCTTAACCGGCCTGTTTTGGACACTGTTTTCGTTCATTTGCTTGTTGGTTTACTTCTCTCTTGCTTGGCTAGACCATGTAAACCCTAAGGCTGCAATGGCAAGACCCTCTGATTTTGCAGTTTTCCGTTTATCTGAACATTTTACTCAAGTCTCTGACAGTGCTATGGATGAAGCCCTTGTGCTGGGTCCTGGGGTTACCGAGCCCAACAGTATAGATGGGAGCTGCCTTTGGGGCACTTACCTTCTGGAGAACCAAAAAGGAGAACCTGGTGTCAGCCCCTTAGATGACTCCTCTGTGTTGCAGAAGCTGAGAAGCTAAATTAAATTCCAGTTTTCAAGTATTTTGAGCTCTTCAGAATTTAACAGTCCTTCCATAGACATGATTATGCTGTTTTCCAAATCCTAATGACACTCTATGTCATTATTTGAATATAGCTATACATATTATCTATGAATTAGTTGTATAAGTGGGCCTGAAGTTACATCCTCTTTATCACCATGGCCAAAATCCAGGTTAATATCAAATGTACACATATTTGATCTATCAAAATAGTGAGTCAAATTCATCTGGTTAGTATAGTTATAAAAAGATAGGTATTAAATTGCCAGGGTTCCTGGGTGGCTCATTTGTTAAGCGTCTACCTTCAGCTCAGGTCATGGTCCCAGGGTCCTGGGATGGAGTCCCGCATTGGGCTCCCTGCGCAGCAGGAAGCCTGCTTCTCCCTCTCCCACTGCCCCTGTTTGTGTTTCCTCTCTCTGTCAAATAAATAAATAAATAAATAAATCTTTAATAAATAAATAAATCTTTAAAAAAAAGTTGCCAGATATTGGTACCAAAGAAAGAAGGGACAGGGAATTAGAAAGATCAGGATAATTCTTTTGGGCCACCGTCTCAACATACATTGCTCTATTTTTTTTCCTCTTTGTTCATGCTGATAATTTGTTTATCAGATAACTTTAAAATCACCCGGTGTCAAAACGATGAATTGCACACCTTAATATTTCTGGATACTGCTACCCTTTGTATTTAAAAAATGGCTCTTAAAAGTGGAAAGCATATCACATTTATCCTTTTACCCTTAGCGCCTAGGACCTAGGAGGAAATTCAGCAAATGATTAAGAGCTCAGCCCGCCTGCCGTCAGTTAGCCGCTTAGCAAGGCAAGCTACTCATGGTCACCAGCTCTGGTCTTTTTGTGTCTGGAGCAAAGGGTCGTAATAGTTTTCATTACATAGGAGTTGTAAAAATTCAATGAGAAGCCACCCAAAAGCTTTATTCACCGTGGGGCAGGCAGTCTGTAGATCATCACTGTTGATTATTAGTATAATTTCAGGCCTGAAGCAGGACTTAATAAATGTTGGCTGAATAGAATGACAGCATTTCTTTACTATGTATAAAGTGTGGGCTTTGAATGTTTGTTTTCCAGTACGAATGTGGATTTGAATTGCGTGCTTTGTCTTTTTTTTTTTTTTTTTGGAATCTGAGGATCTGTATTTTCAAAGAGGCCACAAAGGGGTTAAAAGCCCAAACCATAAGCATCAAGGCAGTGTTTGTGATAATTTCAAATTCCAGCTTATGCCTTTCCACTGAAGAAGTAAGCTGTGAGCCACTATCACCCGGGCCCGATACAGACTTTGAATGCCTTGCCCTGTAGTAATCTTTCCATTCCCTTGCTCCTGGAAATAGCATTCTGTTTTCCAAAATAGACACTCCAGCACTGTACCTTCAGAGAATTTTTGTCACAGCTTTGGACCATCAGAAAAACAGAAGAAAGCTTTGTTGACAGAACCTCACAGAATAGTCTTCTCAGGTAGTCTCTCTAAGTTTTTTTCCACAAAAACTTACTTTAATTGCGTTTCCCCTATCCTTCACTCCTAATTTTTAGTGTTCACATGAAAATAAACAAGAGAGGAACATCAGGTAATAATTTTTTGTGCCTTTGACTCCTTTCAGGGACATTTTAAAGCATCCCACGTAAAGCAAGGGATCTAATACACTAGGTTTTATATCACCAAAGGGGTAAGGACTCAGCAGTCAGAATAACAAAGGTAGCAATGTGGCATGACTTGGAAGTTTAAGCATTAACATTACCAATAAAGGAAGTGCAGGCCTGACGAGTTTCCAGACGATCCAAAAATTTTCAGTCTTGAGGGAGCACCCTATTATGGGAACCACCAAAGCCCAGGGAGGTGAGGGAATTACCCTGTTTAGGAATAGGGAATCATAAGATGATAGCTGATAATGTTCTCTAAAGGAGCATTTGTTTTGCCATCTTTTATCATTCACTGTTCCAAATGATTCTGAGGTCAGGGAAGACAGAGATACCAGTGCATGTCAGAGGCTGATCCTAGAGTATCATTTCCTTATTCTAGGATCTCTGTCCCTATGTTTTCTTTATTGTCAATATTCTCTTAGAGGACCCAACTTGAATGTTCTCTAAACTCCTTAATGGAAATGGCTGAAGCATTTCTCATTTGATGGAGTTGGACAGTATGCACATGACCGTCTCCACGCCCCCCCTGCGTCGCCCCTGACGCTGGGTGCACACCTTATGGGTTTATCAGAAAGAATGGAAAGCCGATGTGTGATAATACTGTCCATCCTATAGGATTTTCATTCTGTGTTCTCAGTAAATTTTAAACTACTTCTTTTTTTTTTTTTTTTAAGATTTTATTTATTTATTTGACAGTGAGAGAGGGAACACAAGTATGGGGGCTAGGAGAGGGAAAGCAGGCTTCCCACTGAGCAGGAAATCCAATACAGGGCTTAATCCTAGGACGCTGGGATCACAACCTGAGCCTAAGGCAGACACTTAACGACTGAGCCACCCAGGCACTCCAAATTTTAAATGTCTTGTTTAAGTGTAAGTAAAGTTTGATTTTACATTCTTTATTCCCCTTTCTTGTCTTTGGACCATATAATTCCTATATGCAGTGGGTGAAAGCCAACTCATTCCCAACTCTAATTCATCCCCTTTGCATTCCTTGCATTGCAGAGGGATAGAGTTTAATGACGTTCTGTTTGGATTTGCTGTGTACAGTGTGCTCATTTCCAGGCTATCAAACCAAGGCACTGGTAGATCTTTTGTGTTTTTTTTTTATCAGTAATGCTCTTCTTCTGGGGGTAGCTTACGACATGCGAGTTTATCCATGAATCAGTCAGGCTTAGGACTTTGTGCGTTGCTTTATACATCCTGTTCAGACAATAAATAAGCTACACAAAAACCATTTAAAATCTGTTTTAAACTTAAGTTGAATATAAGACAAAAATTTGTAAATTTTAAATTACAGATTTAAAATCTGTAATTTTCTAAACAATAAAAGGGTGACTTAGTCTAACACATAGTCTTAATCTGCTTTGCCATTAAATCACTAATCTCAGTGAATATCAACTGGGACTCTTTTCAGTCATTAACACCTATGGGAACAAAACTGCTCTATTATCTACCTCTTAAACGTTCCTGAGTATTCACAGAGAGCTAATTCCGACCATACAGTAAGTACCACATTGTTTCCTGCTGTGATGGAGTGAGTGAGCTTTTATATTCATTATGTACATTATGGGATTAGTAGGATGTTCAACTGGATTGTATAGCTGGAGAGGGTTTGGCCATACATGGTCACAGTATGAAGAATTCCCTTGTGACTGAATTTTTTTTTTTCCCCCGAAAAAAGGAGTTTTCTGCCCAGGATTCTTGGTATGTGTTCATCATTGTTACTTCCTATTCTTTTAAGTAATTATGTTCCCATAAAAATTTAGTGTCCTTCATTTGAGAAGCTGACATTTTATATCCGTAAGGCAAGCACAACTTTTAAAATCAGAGTGAAAATTTAGGTGTCTTATTTTGAGGTTTTATCTTTCTATAAAATTTTTGAACCTGAGAAAATATTTCTATTGATCTACTTACGATCTCAAAACTATCTTTGGTAGAAAATCTCTTTGTATGTGAGAAAAAGCTGTCTAGAAAGATGTTGTGAGTACCCTTGGTCGTGATGTGCAAATTTAAACACCCGCCTGTCACGGGAGGGTCTTACATTCAACCTAAATTTCTCCTTGCATGGTTCTCAGTCCATTTCCTTTTGTGGTGTTCTTCTTGGTGATAGAGAACAGCTGGTATGTCTCTCTTCAAAATAATTCTTCTTCCTTAGGGCAGTATAAAGTGGACACACTTCGCATCTGGGTTTGAGTCTGGGCCTTAGCCCTTACCAGCCTGAAGTCGCCGTCGCCTCTCTGAGCCTCAGTGTCCTCTTTTGTAAAACACAGCTCATACTCCCTCCTTTGCAGTTTTAGCCAACATGTCCTGCTCCTAGTAAATGCACAAAATATAGTACCTTGTATCATTAGTGTTAAAACCTGCGAGAATTTATGAAGTCAGCTTTTTCTTTCCCATGGTAACATTCCCAGATTTTTCTGACTTTGTCTAGTGTTTCTAAACTACAAATCTTGGCTCTAAACGAGACTTGAGATGGTATTGTCGATGGAATGCTAGGTTTGCAATGGAAGGGCTATTTGACTTGCTTCCTGAGCTAATGAATTTGTAACTCTATGTCCTTGGATAAGTCACTTAACACCCTGGAGCCTGTTTCCTCAGATGCAAGATGGGGATGACAAGTATCGTATCTCCTGAGGCTTCCTCTCTGGGTTGTAGTTAGAATAATGTAAAGAAGTAATGTAAGGGTCACAAAGCACCATACAGTCATAAGGTGATTGCAGTAAAGATAATTGGCAATTAAAATTTAATGCTTTATAATAGGGGGAATGAAATTGCTTGTTGTTTATATACCTTTTTATTTATTTATTTTTAAAGATTTTATTTATTTATTTGACAGAGAACGATATTGCAAGTAGGCAGAGAGATTGGGGGGGAAGGCAGGCTCCCCGCTGAGCAGAGAGCCTGATGAGGGGCTCGATCCTAGGACCCTGAGACATGACTTGACCCGAAGGCAGGGGCTTAACCCACTGAGCCACCCAGGCACCCCTCTGGCAGAGAGAAAAATTAGACTCCCTTACTTTCTCCCTTTCCTCTACTCCAAACTTTTAAAACTCAGGTCACCATCATCATCCTCACCCTTGTCCTATGTAACAATTAGGAGGCATTTGTTCTTTTTCTGTTTCCATTTTCATCTGCTCTTTTGGTTGTCAGGCTAACATGGACAACGTTCAGAAGTAGAATGACATATATTAAAATAGTTCCAAAAGGATACGATTCCACTTGTGTGCAGAGTGAGTGAGTCAACAAGCAGTGTTGGGTGAGGTTCAGAGGGGGGCCAGCCAGGGGATCAAAGTGTGTGACTAAAGGGGTAAAGTGACCCAGGAGAAGTGGACGAGCAGGGAAGGTGTCTCAAGTGATGGACATTTAAGGAGAGGATTATAGATCCGTGTCTCCTCAGGTAGTCACTGCGGAGTTCGAAACAGAAGAGTGGCATGCTCAAAACACACCTGAATGAGAAGGGAAATTTTGGGACACGGAGCATCCCTTACAGTGGAAGTGACCTTGGAGGTTGCAGTGATCCCAGGCAATAGATGACAACCCATTTCTGTAGAGATGCAGTCTAAGGGGGGAGGTCGGTCTGTGGGGAGCTGAGGATGTGGTGTTGGAGGAAACCAGTAGGAATGCCAAGTGCCTCCACGCGGAGGGTCGTCCAAGAGAGTTAAAATCGGGGGAAAAGAAGGTAGAGTGGACACAGTGATATTCAAATGAATATTTCCATTGTTATCTTCTTTAAAAAAATCTATTGGATATACAGTTAACGTTTCTAGAAGCAGCTTTCCCCCTTATTTGTATCATACTCATTTTTTGTTTTGTTGCCTCAATTCAGCTTGGCTTTATGTTTAATTACAGGGCTGAAAGAACTCAAGTTTGGGTAGCAGAGAGTGGATTTTGGTGAAACATCCCTGTTGATTATGTTACGTGTTTGTGTATTCCAGTCAAACTAGCCACAACAATCCAGCTGTCCATTTGGGATTTGTAGATGCTGCTTTCCTGGGGCCCTTTCCTCCATGGCTGTCTGTGACCTTAGCCACTGAATCATGTAATCGTTTTTGGCCTCCTAAGCCAGTGATTCTGAGTGGGCAGAGCGGTAGTGTGATGTCATGTCTGGGGCACGAGCCTGTACCCTCACCACACACGGGTCCCACCCTTCCTGGTCTAGGCAGCTCAATACACAGTGCTTGGCACATAGTGAGTGCTCAATAAATTTAGTTGCTTTTCCTGTCTTTCTCTGGACCTCAAGTAGGAAGATCCAAATTGGAGAACACCAGTATAGCATTAGTTCCCCAAGTAAAATCCATAGGGAAAGCTGAGGCAGATGTGGGGGAATGCAGTTCCAGACTCCAGTTAATCTACAGAAGATGATCACACTGGTCTACAACGCACAGCTTCCCATGCTCGTGAGTCATAGTAAAATCTCTTAGGGGATGAATGACTTTTAACTTAATGCAAAATTGGTAAACTGTGTGGAATATTGTGACACTTGAAAGTATTCAGTATGAAAAATAGCTGATGGGGTACCTATGTAGAGATATATTGTCTTCTCCCAACATGGTTTGGATTTTAGTGACCTCTCTTCTTTTCCCCTAAAAAAAAGATCAAAAGGAAGGCCCTCCACATTGTTTCCGAATTCCTAGATAGGAAAAACGTCAAACTAGAAAGGCCCCTTTTGAGAACCTCACGCATTCATATTTTTTTAAATATCAAAGTTTCTTTCTTGCCCTTTTTCTGGCAGAGAGAAAAAGTAGACTCCCTTACTTTCTCCCTTTCTCCTCTACTCCAAATTCCAGCAAATGTAACCTTATTGTTCTTGTTAACTGCTATCACTGTAAATTCCTTTGCAGTAGTAAGAAATTATATACAACAGTCCCTCGTACACTGCCCCGTTGCCTCTCCGTGGTGGTGTTTTGTAAAGCTGTAGCACAGAATAACGCTAGGATATTGCATGAACACAATCCACCCATCATATTCCCACATTCTTATGCTTATGGTACTCACATGCGTGTGTATCAGGGGGTATTAAGTTCTCTACAGTTTTACCACCTATGTAATTCATGTATGACCTCCAGAAGTATTCTCTTCTAAGACTGTAGGTTGCTTGAGAGTTTTCGACATCTCCTATGATGACAGACATTAAGCATCTTCTCTTCTAAGTATGCAAAAGCCTTCTGTGGCTGTAGGAAGGCAGAGAGTGGAAATCTGGCCCCTGGTTCCTATCTGTGGCTGTGTAGTTCCTCTTTCACATTCCCTCATTAGAAAGGGCTGGCTGGGCCAGCCAAAATCATAGGTGGGCTTGGCACACAGCTAACTATTTGCCTGGAGTAACTTAAGCTTTTGTACGATGTTAAGAGTTCTGCCAATTTCAGAGGCCAGGAAGCAAAGAGTTGGCCTTGTAGGGTAACACACCTGCTTTTCCTGAGGCCACATACAACAACAGGCTGATTTGAGTACCTGTTTGCCCTCTTGGGATATACTGAAACATGTGTCCAGAGTCCTGAAGTTGTGGAGAAATACTTTTCTCCCTCTAGAAATCCATTTCACACAGATTTTGAATGTCCACGAGAACAGATATTCTTTGGGGAAATGTCCTGTTAATTGTACTTTGGCTTTCTGGCCCGGTCTCTAGGACGAACTGGGATAGACTCTTATTAGCTTGAGACCTGTAGGAATATCCCCATTTGAGAATAACGCGATAACATTAGGTTTCCTGATTAAAAAAAAAAAAATCGCAACTCTCTGTCATACACATGCAATCTCTCTCTCTCCCTCCCTCTCTCTCTCTCTCTCTCTCTCTCACACACACACACACACACAGCAAAGTTGTGCCGAGGTACACACATTGGCAGATGGCCAAGCTCCCTCACCAGCTAAATATATCAGTCTTGTACTCCTGTCTGAGAAACACTGGATTTACAAGTAGTTCGAATGCTGAGTATTAACATTGTGTGACAACAAAGGTCTGTCGCATTCTACTGGTCCCTCCTGGAATCTGAGTGTTTGATTTGGTGACCACATACATTTATGGTGATGATGGTGATGTTTGGACATAACCAGTGAGCAACAGGTTGCGAATCTGATCATCATGGGACCTTTTGGAGAACAACGTTAACATATTTGATACCACCGTTCTATCAAAGTCTAAGTCCCAACTATGCTATGGCATATAAAGCGCTTCTTTTCCTCTTTGGACTAATCCTTCTCCTACTGCCACTTTAAAACCTCATGATTTACGAGTAACATTCTTTATTTTTGGTGATAGCAATTATTTAAACCAAAGCTTACTTTTAAATCAGCTGGAGACATTTTGAGAATCTCGGAAGTTCAGAAAAAACTATGTATTAAAGAAAAATATTAAAAAGAATGTCATAACAGGCTGCTATGACTTCCATAGCAAACACCCTTGGGCCTTACTTGATCCAAATAAATGTGGTCACACTGCTGTTGTGGCTATGGACGTGGTGAAGGAAAGCTTACATTTCTATATCCTGTTGTCTGTCACTGAGGTCTCATCCAAGCTTAGCCAAAATAGTGATGGGGGGTGGTGTAGATATGGAATTGTTGGTCTGTTTGGTGCTTGATGTACCCCCACAGTAACTCTAGACTTAGTGGAGAGATTCTGTGGTTGAATTCTCTCATATTCTGCAGGTGACAAAATGTAAGTTGAGAACAATGCAGTGTCTAGTTCAAGGTCATTCAACTTCGTCAGCTAGGACAAGAACCAGGTTTCCTGACTTCCAGTTCCACTGCTTTTCCACTATAGGGAACGGTTTCCTGTCACCCTACCTGTCTTTCTTGGTTTTCCATTTGTAATGTTGACATTTCTTCTGATGAACCTCTTCCTTCAGATCCTGTCATGGTTTCCGGGGGCTGCTGTCACAAGGCACCGTGGACTTGGGTGCCTTAGTGTGACAGTAATTTATTCTCCAACAGTCCTGGAAACCAAAAGTCTGAAATCAAGGTCTTGGCAGGAACATGCTCTCTCTGAAGGCGCGAGGAGAATCTGTTACATTGCCTTTTCCTTGGCTTCTGGGTCGCTGGTAGTTCTGGATGTTCCTTGGCCTGCATCACTCCAATCTCTCCCTCTGTCATCTCATGATATTCTTCCCATCATGTGTGTATACATCTCCTCTTCTCTAGAAAGGACTCCAGTCATATTGGATTAGGGCCTGCCCAAAAGACCTCATCTTCACTCAGTTACATCTGTGAAGACTCTGTTTCCAAATAAGGCCACATTCATAGATACACGGGGGTTAGGACTTCAACATTTTTTTTGGGTGGGGGCACAATTTACCCCCATAGCAGGTCTCTTTAGCTCCAAAACCATTTTTAGAACCGGGTAGGTATTTGTAATACACAGTGAGAATCTGCAGTGAATTTCATTACATGTAAAGCATCATATCCAACATTTGTAGTTTGTTACAATAACACATTGAAAAGATTTATAGACTGTTTTGTGTGTGATTTTTGGATTAATTCCCTACTTTGAAGCCATTTGTTGGGCCCTGTTTATTTAAAGGAGGGAATGAATAGACCTGAAAACACCTAATTTTCATCTTAGCCTAGAAATCAGTAAATCTGTGGGTTTCTGTGGGGTTTTTTGTTGTTGGTTTTTTCTTTTTTTTTTTTTTTTTGAGAATTGAAAACTATACCTCAGAACGCCAACACTGTATTTATCATTTTGATCTTCAGTTATTAGATGCTTGTTTGCATGTGCTAAGCCTCTAGCCAAGGTAAGAAAAAAAAAAACCCTGTTAGGGTAATAAAGTCTAGAGCAAATGTTTGCTATATAATATTTAATGGTATGTGTACAATTTTTAAGTAAGACTTAAAAAGAAATAAATCTTGTTCTTAACTGTATGCATTTCCCTAAACTTCACTAGTTGAATATAATAATTTGTGTTCATAAACAAGCTTTCTGACCTCATTCTCTTTGATCAGCTTGAGAGAAAATAAAGATCCATATAACCTTAATTTGTACCTGTTTTAAAAAGTATTTTTTAACCAAGTAATGGGAACGGATGCTGTGTCTTTTATTAACTCTAAAAGAAGGATTCCAAATATCCCTTTAAATTAATGTCTCCTAGCATCAAATATACTTCTTCCCATAAGGCTAGTCCCAATTTCCTATAATCTTACAGACCTAGGAGAACAATATTTTTCCTTCTGTCGTTTTGATAATTACGTCCTCTGTGCTCAGTGGTGGCCTATTAACTAACATGAATACTGTGGGCTTGCAAAATAGCCTCAAATTTCCATATATTGGAACTGTGAGAATTTTCTGTAATGGTGCTTTAGCAATAATGATGGAGGTGCAGGCATTTCCTGAGGATTAATGACCAGCTGGGAGGAACCAGTGGCCCTTGGCTCTGCCTCCCAGCCAGCCATTAATTCCAAGGAAATGTCTTTTGCTAAGGTCGTTATTGCTATTACAAGCTTAAAATGGAAAAACATAATGGGCGTATGAGTTATTTTTATGGGTTGATGCAGTTTCCAATGGTATGTACTAATTCGAAAAAATGAATGTGTATACATACAATAGTAAGTCAGATTGTTTGAATCATCCCTCAGTATTCCATATGTTTTATGACTGATTTTACAGTTCTCAACCTTTACCACTTAAAAAAAAAATCTGATTCAGTCATTCCGATGTGGGATCGAGGCTTAAAAGTGTTGTATTCAGTGACTTATTCGGAAACATCAGTTTCTGTTATCAACTTCAAATAATATTCAGGCTTTATGTGTGTTCTGAAGTGAAAAAAGAGTTTATTTTCCAGTTCATGTTAGAATAAAATGCTGCAAGAATATTTTTTTAACCCTGGAATAATTTTGCTGCCCCTCTTTGATTTCTCTCTATCACTTACATAACAGACAGCCTTACATTTACACCTTTACACACTGAATCCATAAAAAAGCAGCACACAACTTTGTTACTCAACATTTCATGAGGTTTATGTATATAAAATACTCCAGTATTTTGACACAAAACACAAATGCCCATAAACTCCCAGACTTGAAGCCAAAGTGTCAAAATGTTGCCCCTCTTGCTCCTTTCTGGTGCTTTTGAAAAGATAGCCCTTTTGCGTTTCTGCTTCCGATCTTAATCAACTGGCCCATTCCAATGTTTTTATCTAAATTATTAACAAAACGAATCTAGAAACAGTTTTGAAAGTCACAAAGAGAAATCTTGACAACCCTACAGTATTGCCATCCTTGACCTTGTGGGAAAACATGGACTGTATCACCCAAGCATAACGCCTGTGGACCCTTTTTATCTCTAATACCAGCTAGTGATGCCATGTTTATCAAGGTTCAGATAGATACAGGCCGTGGTTGGTGGAGGATTTGAAAAATCAGATTTGTACTTAAAGAAATAAGAATCAAACTAAGAAGTCTTATCCTTTTGGCCCCCAATTTCTTGTCCCATTTTTCTCCTTCTTCATCAAGTTCACTTAACAGCCTCAAGTAGGTGTTCACATTGATGAAATCATGGGCAGTCAAACTTTCTTAAGCCTGCTTTGTTAAGGTCTTCAAGTGTTCCAGCCTACTTCTGTTTTCCTTCTCCTTCGCTTTTGACATCCATGAAAAGCTTAGATGTTGCTTTGCCTCTTAAACCTACCCCTCTGCTTTCTGTCCCCGTTGTTGAAGGTGCTAGGATTCTCCCAGTTCTAGAGCAACTGTCCCAATAGAGCTTTCTGCGATGAAGTAGGTGTTCTGTATTTGTGCCATGCAGTATGGTAGTCACTAGTCACAATGTAGTGACTTGAATACTTGAAGTATAGCCAGTGCGTTTGAGGAACTGAACATTTGGCTTTATTTACCTTAATGAATTTGAATTTAAATGGCTAAATGTGGCTAAAGGCTACTGTGTTGGATCGTACAGTTAACCTTTGTATCCTTCATGTCTCTGCTTTCCCTCCATATCCGTCCTTTTTACCTTTATAATACCTTGTACCGATTCCAATTCTAATTGCCACTGGCCCCTAGAGGAGACCTTAATGCCCTTTAGCTAAAATTTTGCCGTATTCTGCCTTTGATGTCTTACCTAATACAATACGACAAAAATCAAATAATTTTTATAAGCCATTGTGCTTGGACCTGGAGGAAGTTCAGTGACAAAGAAAACATACTCCTTGTCCTCAAAGAGTCTACAGAATAGAAAGAACCCGGGTTTTCTGTGTGACAGTGAGCAGACAATTTATGGTTCGGCAATAGCCCAGCGTAAGTCATAGGTGGGTTTTCCTGAGTTTATGGCTTTTGGATGGGAGATATCACAAAAAAAAAAAAAAAAATCTGATTTTATTTCTAAGGGGTTTGCTTTTGCTTTCAAACCATTTTTAAATAAGGTGCTTCATAGAGTATAAAGCTATCATCTCTTAAAATGCCATACTAGTGCCCCATGATTAAGATGACCATATGTCATGTTTTTTTCACAACAGCCCCAGTTTGTGCCTGTGTTCCAGAATAGTTACCAAGAGCATCCTCTTTCACTCCCCAGGATGCCCTATTTGGGGTGGGCAAATCCTTGTGACTACCTTAACTACATTTGTCTTTATGTGCTCACACACACACCTTGTACTTCCCCTAATCGCATTACATTTGTGTTCGTTGGCTGCTTCCAGATTATTCTTTCAGGTCATTTCTCTATCTGGTCATTTCTCTGTTGATAAACTGCCTCATTCGTGACTGAATAAATTATAAATTTTCCAGGTCACATAGATAGGACCAGTTAGCTCTCTGGTTACCATTTTCCTCATAGACATGTAGCCAGACAGAAAACCTTCCTATTCATCGACAGAACATTTTCTCACCTTCGAGTTACCTAGAATTTCCTTCTCCCACATTCAACTGCATAAAATCTTCCTTAACCTTCAAAGTCCGGTTTTGACACCAGCTCTTTTCAGGAGGTGTATCTCCTGCCACCCTTAGTCAGATGCAGCCTGACTCGTCCCTGGAACATGAACACGTCATTATTAATGCCTTGCTTACAGTATTATCCATTTTCTCTTGTCCTGGTAACTTCTGAACCTGTTTTATCTTTGTTTACCAGTTTTGTAAGCTCCCCGAGATGAGATACCCACGTGCTTTGCGTTTTCTTCAAAACTGAGGACAGTGGTATACAGTAGTTGCTTAATACACATTTGTCAGATGAAGAAACAAAGTATATGGTTAGGCTCCTTAGGTCATTCCCACAAGATGATTGCTTAAAACTGTGTGATTGCAAGCTTAAAAAAAAAAAAGGCATTTTCACAGTATTATGTCATTAATTACCCTGAAGAGTGACTACGACTGCTAATCTCTCGGATCCAATACTGAGAGACATAAATATAAGTGACATTCATGCTGCTACCGCGTTCAATGAGATTTCAAAATAGAAAGTACACTTAGAAGTAGATGTTGGAAAAATACCTCCAGGGGCACCTGGGTGGTTCAGTGGTTTAAAGCCTCTGCCTTCTGCTCAGGTCATGATCTCAGTGTCCTGGGATCGAGCCCCACATCGGGCTTTCTGCTCAGCAGGGAGCCTGCTTCCTCCTCTCTCTCTCTCTCTCTGCCTGCCTCTCTGCCTACTTGTGATTTCTATCTGTCAAATAAATAAATAAAAAATTTAAAAAAAAATCTTGAAAAAAAAATACCTCCAAAGATTTTACGTATGGAAAGTCTCGTTAGGATTACTTCAGGACAAGGGCCTCGGGCCCCAGGCTGGCTCGGTCAGTATCACATGTAGTTCTTCGTCTTGGGGTTGTAAGTTTGAGCTCCATGTTGGGTGTACAGATTACTTAAAAATAGAAATGTTAAAAATTAAAAAAAAAAAAGAAAAGGACATGGTCTAAGATGAAGCTGCCAAGCTGGTATTAACAACATGGTGGCGTGTTCTTTCCACAACTGGAAAGAGTTATGTCTGTTTGGGGGAGTTTTCCTCTAAATAAAAAAAAAAAAAAAAACAGTGTGCCTGTGATTGATTGTTTTTTTAAAAAAAAGATCATTTAGTGAAGCAGCACTTGCTGATTGGAATGGACAAAACAGAGTTCCTTGTGGCAAAGCTTGTATGTGAACGTATTTTATATTTTTTAATCATTTTTTTAAATACATGTGGGTCGCTATGGAAGACTGAGTTCAGAAAATAAATTAGTTTTCCTTTTCTAAATATTGTCACGGTAGCTTCATATCTTTTCAGGTCATGTCAAGTTTTCTTCAATTGGTAAAAACCTACGTACTCTATATGTTCAATTTATATACTGTGTATGTCTGTGGTAAACACCACGATAAGCTCTTAACAGAAATTGAGTAAAGGAATATTACAACTATTTTCTGAATAGATAAAACTTTAAAATTTAATATAGCAACACGCATTTTTGCAAAAATTGATTAATGTATGAATATTGTGGCTAACTCCACAGTGTGATTTTAGCATTTAAAGGCTGAAAACAAAAGAATAAGCATTGGATATGCTTATTTTTTCTCAGAATCTTGCAACAAACTTAGCCAAAACCCACCCACCAACGCACACACACGCACACACACACACACACACACACACACACTACCTCAAAGAGCAGAAAATGGCTTTCTCTCCCTCCTTCTCTCCCTGCGTCCCACTGTGACTACCAAGAGGCTTAAATATTTTAAGTACTTTTACACTTTTATATGACCCAGGAATCGAGGAAAAACTCAATATCTCCGAAAGTATATTTAAAAGACTGTTTTAGAACAATTAATCTGCTTGTACAAAATAGAAGCCGGGTGTTAGAAGTCTGTTGTACTCCAGCCGTTGAAACAGTGGGAAGTGTCAAGGATTACAAGCCTGCCCCCACCTAAAAGAAAAACCCATGAAGGCAAACAATGGGTTTAGAGTTCCAAGTGCAGAGGAAGCCCTTGCATTCTCCGTTGTGGACATGGGAAGCCTGGGCGAGGGGGTTGAGCTGCAGATACAGCTACGCGGCCACTGGCAGCAGTAATTGAAGCCGTGGCTGTGGATAATGATCTCGAGAGAACGTGGAAAAAGAAAAGCGATGCAGAAAGTGGAGAAGGAGGGGAATCTGGGGGCCGTGGCAGGCAAAGGAGATAAAATAGGTTGTCCGCCAACAGTGGTGGCATGTGGACCCGTGCTCCTCATGGCATGCTTCTCCGTGTCTCCCACCAGACACAGCACCTGTGTGGGGTTCCCCAGCCCCTCTTCACCTGCGCTCCGCTTGTGATCAGCTCGTGACGGTTGGCCTGCCTGCTGCTCGCGTGAGCTCCTTGGAGGCACACGGTGAACAGCAGTGAACCCTAAACCCTGGCGATGCGTTCGGCAGCTCAGAGAAAGCAAGGGAATGAAACCAAGGAGAATCCTTTGGGGGCCAGATCACGAATTCATGTCTACAACATCTCCTTGTCCGTCTGGAATGTTAAGGTTTTGTTGCGCTGTCAGCTTTACAGAGCAGAGGATTTCTCGGGGTTTCCCAAAACTGTTCAGCCAAATCGGGCACAAGTGTAAGTCCTGATTCCGGCCATCGTCTTCCCCTTCCTTGCTGAGGTGTGATGTGTGCATCTGTAAGCAAGAGCGAAATGACCCCGGAGGGTTTTAACAGACAGCCTTGCCTTCAAGGATTATTAGATTTCAAAGCCAAAAAAAAAAAAGGCAAGAGGATATCCCTTGCATGGATCAGACAAGGAGAAATCGAGTTGTAATTTGGGATTCATTCACAAGAAAAGGTCTGGGAGGTTTTCACATGAATAGGACAGTAAGAGTCAGGAACAGCCAGGCTCTGCGCCCAGCTGTTTCTCTGACCTATAAGGGGACTCTGTTTTTAGGACATGGTAATTGCAACCTTCATATCAAGCAGCACGAGGTTTTCAAACCTTTTATGGGTGCACGGCTTTTGGGTAAGCCAGTGACTCCTCGCGGGCTTTGTGCTTCCACCCGCTTTTGGCCAAGCAGTGTTAGTAATCCAACGACAAAAAAAAAAATATTCTGTAAAGCTAATTGCAAAGCAAAACTTTAACTTCTCCAGATGGAGGATGGGGTACGCAAATACACTGAAGGAAAGAAACATATTGTTTCCTGTGTTGTGGTTCTGCTGCCTTAGCACAGTTGTATGAATATTATGGGTGTGCAGTAAACATTTATGACCGTATTTAGGTCCAAGCGGCACGTGGGATTTTGTGTTAGTAGTTGCTGATGAGTACCACAACTAGGAATCCTTTATATCTGCGGTATCCATAGTAACTAAGTAGGGCCCATTTCCATTGTGCTTATTAGCTTCCAACCTGCTGGCCATGCTTAGACTCTGTGGGCTCCAGGAATCCTAATTCCTATAACACCCCGGAGAGGTGGGTAAGTGCTTTTCAGAAAAGCAAACTCAGGCAAGGGATTTTAAGAGACTTGAAGAATGCCACATAGCAGCCAAGATGATAATTTTTGACTCACCTGTTAATTTCATTGAGTAGTGTTGTAAAGCCAAAATTACATATTCAGAAACACAGTTACGATTATTAGGCAAATAATAGCATTTTCTGGCACCTCTTTGAAATCTTATGTTGCTGTCTGCATTGTTGGCTGTTTTATAGGTAGCACAGATTTACCTTGCCTTTGGCAGAGACTGCTAGATTTGCCGTTACTGGTCATGTTATTTTTAAATACAGGGAAACAGCATACTAGCAAAGCATTCTAAATTAATGACAGTAACATTAATATTGTAATATTAATATATTCTCTTTCTTCCTAGGACATACTGCATATGATTCTATAGGGTTTATATTAAACAAACATAGTACATTTTCCTGTAGTTTGTGGGTGCGATGGTCACTTGAACACGAGCATAAAACTTGTCAGTGGCCTATATGGTTTATTTAATTGTAACTAGAAATATCATGACCCATTTTAAGTATCAGAAGAGGGAAGTAAAAAGTGAGAGGATTCATTCTATCTATTTGGGTGATACCTGTGTGACTGTGTGTAAGCTTCAAGGTGAAAGGAATAATTACCTACACTTTATTCTTTAGCACAGACTTAAGAAAGCAATCAAAACGGTCATTAATGAAAGTAGTTGTTCTTTTTAGCAGTGCTAACTTAGGGAAAAAATCACTCAGCTAAGTTGTAGCCAGTGAGTATCAACACTGCTTGGCATTGTGCCCTCTTTACCCATCTGAGTCAAATTGTTCTTTCTGCCACTGCTTTCTCTGTAGAAATGGGGGAAGGGGAGGGATGGAGGAGGAGAAATCAGTTCTAGTTTTCTGGTTTCTAAACATCACAGAAGAACACAGTAGAGGAGAAAGCAGAGGGTTTCTGAAGAGGTAGAAGTAGGTATGTGAAACTCCTTAGTGATGGGTTAAATTACTGTCTCATGTAATAACTAAAAATATTGACGCTATGAATTGAGGATGAGCCGTTGTTAACTGGCGTTTCTGAACGTGGTTAATACCAGACTATGTGAAGGCATCCAGTTGTCCTGTCTAGCTAGTGTCTAGCTAGAAGTCAAACCCACTGAAGCACTGAATTCTTTTCCAACATTTTCTCTGTTGAGAATATCTTTGCTTTGGGGCACAAAGGCAGCATGAAAATCTGGAGACCTTCTCAGGAAAGGGAGCTTCCAGGAACTTGATCTGTCATGGGGAGAGCCAGGAACCCGTACACTTGGAACGGCATCTGAGCAGGAGGTGTCCGAATTGGCTGACCAGTCCTCCCTTGGTGAGTGTTGATTATGTTTAAGCTACAGAACTAATTACTGTGAAAGGACACAAAGGAAAGAGAAAACCAAAACCCTCTCCTCACGATCCTGACAAATCAGTTGGACTGAGCACACAGGAATCAACAAAAGAGCACTTCTGCCAAATTCCAGTTGTGTAAAAGGGGAGGATGGGAGGCTGGGAGGTGGGGTCACACAGACTTGAGGCAGGAGCTGTTAGTCGGTACTATAAGGCTGCCTGTGGGAGAAGAATTTTGGGTGGAATCTGGAAGGGAGTGAGGACAAGACTTAAAATATACATAATGCTTGTCGCCTGGACAAGGCTGAAAGTAGCTGGAGGGCAAGGATGTAGCTTCTCTTTCTGACATATTCTCTGAAACCCGTTACTCCACAGCAGTATTGACCAAGAGCTTGAACGACGGGCCTTGGGCACCATGTTGCTAACCCTATGAAAAGCTGGCCTTCCGTTTTGCCACCAGCCACAGCACAGAATGGTCACAGATGTCGCAGGCACCTGTCGACCTGTCCCTTTGTCTTCTGATGTCCTCTCCCCTTTGGGAGCTCCTTCTCCCTCCAACATTTCTCACAAAGCAATCTCTGCGTCTGAGAAGGAACAAATATGCAGTAAGCTCCTGCAGCTGGTCTCAGTGAAAGGGGAGGGTCTGTTGAATGCCCCTGGAAATGTAAGGATCTCTTGTGACCGTGAAGTCTCAGGAGAAAACCAGTAGTTAAATTGCTAAGTTCTTTGCATCTGAAGCTTTTTTCACTTACAGTGCAGATAAGTGCCTGTTCTAGCAGTATCGTGTTTCTGACGTCTTTGTTCTGGCTTCATTTTTTTTTTTTCCCCTCAAAATGCCATTTTCATTTGTTCTTCGAGTTCAGAACCTGTCAAATAGCTTCTCTGAGCCATAGGTGGTTTTCCAGAGCTCATGGAGAATGAAAAGTAAATGTCATCCTGGAAGCGGTCCACTACCATCAGGGAGGCGTTGGATTACTTTCCAGTCTTGGCTACATTTGAACATGAAACAGGAAAGAGAGAATTGAGGCAATGAGTCACCTCATGTGGGCCCAAGGCACCATTTACCTTGAACACAGAGAAATATTGAAGCAGGGTTTCTTTGTTATGTTCTCTTTTGGTTCTTGTCTGATTCAGTACATCTTAAATGATGGTTTGTGGAATGGTGTTAGGACTGAAAAACCCAGCTAGTCTCAGCCTTGCTTATTCTCCCCTAAGTCTTTTTTTTTTTTTTAAGGATTTTATTTATTTGACAGAGAGAGAGAAATCACAAGTAGGCAGAGAGGCAGGCAGAGAGAGAGGGGGAGGAAGCAGGCTCCCTGCGGGGCAGAGAGCCCGACTCGGGGCTCGATCCCAGGACCCTGGGATCATGACCTGAGCTGAAGGCAGAGGCTTTAACCCACTGAGCCACCCAGGTGTCCCCTCTCCCCTAAGTCTTTTATCTCAATCCTCATTAGAACCTGTGGAGATGATAACACCAATTTTAACAAGTTATCAACTAGGTGATTAGTGGTTTTTATTGGTTACTCTTTTTTAAAAAATATTTATTTATTTGATACAGAGAGAGAGAGAGTATAAGTAGGGAGAGCAGCAGAGGCAGAGGGAGAAGAAGACTCCCTGCTGAGCAGGAAGCCCGATGCGGGGCTCGATCCCAGGACCCTAAGACCATGACCTGAGCTGAAGGCAGACGCTTAACCGACTGAACCACCCAGGCACCCTATTGGTTACTCTTGATAGAATAATGGGATCCTTGCATTTTGGAATTGAAAAGTAAATTAAGAGTTTGCGCCAAAAGCCCAATTATAGACACTGTCATACTGAAAATACTAATGCTTCCCCACACCACCATCACATCATATACAACTGAGTCTAATAGATTATCCCTGATTTCCTGTATCATCTATTTTCAGAGATTGGCATCACTAAGTTGCTCCACTTCTTGGTCAAAGATGCATAAACCTTTGCAAAACATTCAGTCAGTGGAATGGTTAGCCAGAGTGAGTCTAGGAACTGTTTTCTTAGGATCCTGCCCATTCATTTCAATACCAGATAAACTTTGATTCATTCTTGTTCAAGGTTCCCTATGCCAATTTAGTTTGGATATACATCATTGGAAACAGGCTTTTAGCACTGCCATGATCATTTACATACAAAAATCAAAGCAATGCCCCAGAAGGGATATATATATAGATATATATATATATATATATACACACACACACACACACATATATATATACATATACACTGTATATACACACATACACACATGCACACACATACATTTGTGTATATTCATATATGTACATATATTCATACATATATGTATGAATATACACATATGTATGTGTGTGTGTGTATGTGCGTATATACAGTGGACCAAGAGGAACTCAGAAAGATGGCAGCAATGACTAAGAAATGAAACACAGTGGTTGTATCTCAGGGATCCTCCCCAGCAAATGGTAAAATGATCATGGCTCCTAAAGTTCCACCGGACAGGTTGATGAATCCTCATGTCTGGTCTGACATCATGGTCCACACTGCCCTCTTGTTATCTGCCAAGGTGATCGGGGAGAAGTCAAAGAGGGTGCTCTCCAGAGGGTAATTGTCAGGGATCATAGCAAACTGCTAGTAAACTACCTTCCACTGCACCAGCTCTTCCACACAAAAAGGGCTAGAGACTGCTGCCTTGTTTACGTATTTGAGAAAGAATGGTCAAGGAGCACCTGGGTGGCTCAGTGGGTTAAGCCTCTGCCTTTGGCTCAGGTCATGATCTCAGAGTCCTGAGATTGAGCCCTGCTTCGGGCTCTCTGCTCGGTGGGGAGCCTGCTTCCCCCTCTCTTCCTGCCTTTTTGCTTACTTGTGATCTCTCTCTCAAATAAATAAATAAATAAAATCTTTAAATTAAAAAAAAAAAGAAAGAATGGTCAAGAAATACAATTCACATTTCATTCTAGTATATGCTAATTTTGAGCATTTTTTCCACAATGTAGGTAATATAAATGAGGCATCACATCACAGCCCTGCTTAATATTCATAATCAATACTTACTGAACACCTATCAAATATGAAGCATTGTTCTAGAGACCTCAAACCTTCAAAGCACATTTGATTGATGTAATTTTATAGGTGAAGAAACCAAGTCTAAGAAAATTTTAGTAACTTGCACAAATACACAGTAATAAAACTAAGTCTGGAAGCTACTCCAAAAACCATGGTTTTTCTGCACCACATTCCAAAAACCATAGTTTTTCAGTCCTTCTCACACTTAACTTTAGGATTAAAAACACTGGTTATGCTCTGTAAAAGTGTAGTGTTCCATATTCCAATTATATTTGAAAATATTGAGCACTTAGCATGAAAGGTTTGTGTGTAAGTCAATAAAATATGGTTTTTAGCTTTAAGAACTTACAATGTAAGGGTAGATATGTAGACATGTGAAACTTCTATTTATTTTGAACTCCCAATTATGTCTCAGGAGTTATGCTAGGCGCATTATAAACTTTGTCTTGCTTTATCATTTAATCCCAAAAGAGCTTCATAAGGTAGGTGTTTTATAAATATTTTTGCCAAAATGAAAATCATAAAGAAAGACCTAGGAGGCCTTTGTTCCAACGAGGTAAAGGAAGGAAGACTTTATGAAAAAGATGAATGGCACTTATTCAGAGCCCTAGAGAATGAATAGGATTTTAATAGAACAGCTGGAAGAAAAGTTCCCAGAGAAACCCTTCCAGTTGTGTGAAAAGTAGGAACACATTAATGGAGGCAGAAAGGTAGAGGGTGCGTTCAAGCAGGAGCAGCCAGGGTGGGTTGCATAGTGCAAATTAGGGCCATAGTGTGGGTCAGGTGTAGCTGTAGACAGTCTGAGTCTAAATAGTGATGACAGGTCATGCAAGCCATGTCTGGCATGCCTGAGGAGATCGGGCATCCTAGGAAATGAGAAGCTACTCAAGATTTCTGAGAAAGAGGATGACTGATCAGATATGATCTGATTTAGAAAAAAAAGTAGGCTTAGTCAGAAGCCTCTGTCTATCATGACCAATGAATTAGAATCATTTGTTACAACCATCTAATAAAACATCGGTTTTAAAGTAGGTATTTATAATACAGGAGATCAGCATTTTATGAGATGACTTTTATATTTTCCTAATGCTAGGAGCGTGTAATCAACACATGCTTTGATTAACTTGAAAATGTGAAAAGATTCACCTCCGTCTAGCAAACTGGTCTAAATATTAGCAGCCCAAGAATTTTCCCTTTAATTTGATGGATTTGCACTGAAATTGTTGTACCGTTACTCCAGTGTGTGAGTCTATGGTCTCAAATAGACGTAAACTTCTGGAAGATATGGACCCCATTTTTGCTTTCTTTAATATCTCCCATAGCACTGGAGAAGCCATTGTCACTCAGTGGATGCTTATTGAATGAATGAAGAATTGGATGGATAGCCCCTAGGTGCACTGTAACTTCCTTTATAAGCATCAGGTTGAGTGATTAGCTCAGGGTCACAGTGAGAAGGGCTGTGACACTTCCAAAGAACCAGTTCTCTCTCTCTCTTTAAAGATTTGATTTATTTATTTATTTATTTATTTATTTATTTGTCAGAAAGAGAGAGAGAGAAGAAGCAGAGGGAGTGGCAGGCAGAGAGAGAAGCAGATTCCCCACTGAGCAAGGAGTCCAATGCAGGACGCGATCCCAGAACCCTGGGACCATGACCTGAGCTGGAGGCAATGCTTAACCAACTGTGCCAGCCAGGCATCCTGAGGCAGTTCTCTCTAAATTGCCAAATATGTCAATTCCATGGTCTCTCCAGTTCAGTGCATTCCATGCCCAGAAATTTTAGTTCACTCAACCTGGGCTCATGGACAAGGTTCTTCTGGTGTAGGAGTCAGCCCTGGACCACAGGCCAGTCCAGCCCACCGCCTGCTTTTATATGACCCTCCAATCTAAGAATGGTTTACACATTTGTAAATGGTTGGGAAAAAAAATTTAAAAAGGTAGTAGTATTTTGTGACGTGTGAAAATTATGTGAGATGAAGACTTCAGCATCCAGAAATAAAACTTTTCTGGGACACAGCCACGCTTATTGGTTCACGTATTGCCTTTGGTTGCAGTGGCCGAGATGAGCTGTTTCCACAGAGACCACCTGGCCCGCAAAGCCTAAAATATTTACTACCTGGCTCTTTACACAAAACATTTGCTGACCACTGCTTGAGTGTGTCTTTTTGGCCCTCAATCCATTTATATGAGTTTCTTCCTTCAGTGTGCAAATGGAAAATGAATTTAAGTTCTAGAAAGCAAGAAGGCTTTTGCTTTGCCTCCAGATGTTATTTTTTTTTCTTCTCTTGAGATTCTTGAATGTTCTGTATCTAGATTCTGGAAGCTAAAGAATAGTGAGGTAGAATCTGTTTTCTCCATGAACATAAATCCCTTTCATATAGGGATCCCAAAAGTATGGTTTTCCCTTTAGGTTACAGAGCTACATTCCTTTTCTGGGCACACTCCCTTTTTTAAAAGTTCACACGCAGGCTGTCTGCTCTATGGAATGATGCCAAATGAGTGTCTTAGGATCTCTTAAAATTCTCTTCCAGTTCGGTTTCTGCCCATGTCCTATCCCGGTAGTTTTCCCCAAAAAGGCTCAGGGTGAGCGGAAAAACCTTGACCGTGAACAATGTATTTAGCTTCCCCGTTTGATGTGTTCACATCACCCTCACCTACAATCTCCTTTTGTGCCTGCAGCTTTTTTTGTGCTTCTCAGCATTATGTAGCTTTCTTGGGTTTAAAGGTCTTTGGTTCTAGCAAGAGGACCTGTCCTTTGGAAGCTGAAGCCATTCTGAAATGGCGGGGAGGCTCTCAACCCACCACATCTCATTCCCAGCTGGGGGCAGTGTGATCTGGCTTCTGCCCCCTTTGGCCCACGGGCCCACCATATTCTCAGTAAGGTCACCGATAACCTCCTAACTGCTAAATCCGAGGGACCCTTCTCAGTCTTCATCCCCACGGCCGTTCTGAACCATGGGATGCATTGGCCGTGCCTCTCTATTTCAAACTCTCCTCTTTGGATCCCAGAAGGAAGCTCTGTCCTGCTGTTGCCTCTCATCTCTGAAAGCCCCTTGTATCTGGTAGGTTCTTCTCTTTCCTACCTGGCCCTCACGTGGTGCTCGTGTCCAGGGGTAGAACTGAGGCCGCGCGTGCATTCCGAGCATGCTCGGTGACATCTGTGTTGCAGTGGTGACCTGCCTTTCACCGACTGTGCTCTCAGCTTGCTTGAGAGTGTTCTCGTTCACCTGGTCGCCCTGAACTCCCTTCTTTCTCCATATTCGATGCTCACCAAGTCCTGTCATTTATTGCTCCATGTGTTTTGAGTTTTCTTTTCCTCCATTCCCGCTGCTGTGTTCTCTGAATGGACCCTCATCATCCGTCATTTGAACTCCCGCGCTAGTCTCCTGCTAGTTTCCCTGTTGTGTCTCGTCTCCTCCATCTCCAGCCACCACCACCCACCCACCCCGCCCCCCCCGCCCCGCCTGCCGCCATTACTGCGAGTGCTATCTTCAAGACAGAGAGCTCCTCACTCTCCTGCCAGAAGTCCTCAGTGGCTAACAGTCACTCAAGGGACAAAGTCCACTTTTCTTCCCGTGATTATAGCAGTAAGCTCCGGTTTCTCATTCTGCCTCCTACCATCTGCCGGTTGTGGTTTGCACTTCCTTAGTACAGAGAGCCCTTTTTTTCCTGTAACCTGCACAGGTTATTTCCCACCTCTGCTCTGGTTGTCCTTTTTTTTTTTTTTTTAAGATGTTATTTATTTGTTGAGCATAAGCAGGGGGAGGGGCAGAGGGAGAGGGAGAGAGAGACTTTAAAGCAGACTCTATGCCTAGCAGAGAGCCCAGTGTGGGGCTTGATCTCATGACCCTGAGATCCTGACCTGAACCAAAATCAAGAGTTGGTTGCTCAACTGACTGAGCCACCAGGCACCCCTCTGATTGTCTGATTGTCCTAGTCTTTTTTTTTTTTCTTTAAGATTTTATTTATTCACTTGAGAGAGAGACAGAGCACAAGCAGGAGGAGTGGCAGGCAGAGGGAGAAGCAGGCTCCCCATTGAGCTGGGAGCCTGACTCGGGGCTCGATCCAAGGACCCTGGGATCATGACTTAAGCAGAAGGCAGATGCTGAACTGACAGAGCCCCCCAGTGCCTGATTGTCCTGTTCTTTACCTTTATCTCCATCTGGACAAATCTCAACACGTCTACCAAGCCCCAGTTCAAATACAGTATTTCCCTCCCGAAATTAATTACCCTCTCTATTTGCCATCGTGGGCGTTTGAAAGCGCTTTGCAGAGAACACATTCACAGTGCACCGTGCTGGTTTGCTCGTGTGTCTTACACACAGCAGACTACATCTCCTTTCTCTTTGTATTTTCAGTGCATAGCACAGTTTCTATCTTATAAAACGTAGTCAAGGAATGTATGTGTCCAAGCTATGCGTCTACCTACACCACAATCCCTCTAGATTCTGTTACCAGACATGTTAGAAATGAGTGGTGCTGTGGTGCTGTGGTGCCCTGCCCAACAGGGCAGCCATCGGTAGAAGAGGTTTATTTCCTTCTCTTGCTATTTTATTTATATTGAATCAAGGCTAAGTATATGTAGCTATATAGAGTTGGTCACAAAGTGAGGAATCGTATTTATTTTAACAGAACAGAATGGAAGAGAAGAGACCTCCAATGTCACAATTAGTGAGTCACGTTTATTAGGGATAAAATTTAATTTCCCATAATACTAAGACAGCATGGTAGAAAATTAGTGTCTTATTAGTCATATAAAGGATGTATATTTATGTAATATGAAGCATATACATATAGACATACATATGTAATATATATAACCATTATCACATTAGTCTGAGTTATATTTCATTATATTTACCCTCAGAAAATTGTTATAAGTCCAATGATAAAGATAGAGGACTGAAGAGTACACTCATGGGGTTTAACATATATGCCCTGCCTTCTGGAACTCAAAATCTCACACATATAAAGAAGGCAACATATGAAACAAGATAGGACAATTTGAGATGGGTCAGTTAATGGGAAATGGCAAGCAAGATTCCATTTTGTTTTTCTCTATATCCTACCGTATCTCTCTGCACACACATAAGTATTTGCTTTATGAATGAAGGACATTGGGACAGAGCCCAATTTGCAGGATTTTTAAATTGTTCTTCTTTTCCTTATATGCATTAAATTGGCATTGGGTCTTGGTCTGTGTTTATTGACACAAATTAATTATGAATAAAAGTAAGAATTTATCCTTGATACTTTATAGATCTCATGTATTACCTATGAAGATAAAGCTTACTTCTATTTTGCAAACTTAAAATCAAAATTAACAAATATATAATTTAAATAATAAACACACATAAAATATATGAGAAATATGTGCAAATGAACACAATTTAAAGCTATGTAAAATCTGCTACTTAGTTGAAAGCTGTCAGTTTCGCTGAGATACATTGGGTAAAAATGTAGATGAAAGTCTTAAATGACATGGGCAAATACTTGGGGCATTTTTTTAAGGATTTTATTTATTTCTTTGAGAGAGGGAGTGAGCAAGAGAGCGAGCACAAGCAGGAGAAGGGGAAGGAGCAAAGGCAGGGGCAGAGGGAGAGGGATGAATGGGCAGAGGGAGAAGCAGACTCCCCGTAGAGCAGGGAGCCGCAGGGACGCTGGACTCAATCCCAGGACACTGAGATCATGACCTGAGCCAAAGGCAGATGCTTAACCTACTTAGGGAACTTTGAACATTGTCTTTTCAATGGGGACAGATTGCTCTCCTATAACAAAGTCTATGTTTCCACTAGAAAGGAAACCATCTGAAGATACGTTTTCCTCTAACTGTTGTTTTAGAATTTTTTCCAGAAGGAGACATTGGGGGATTCCAGGTTCCCTGCAGGCTGTGTTGGAGTGGAGTACAGGTGACCTGTGTACACTTGTTCTTTGGGCCAGTTCGTAACTTGCCACAGGCGGCCCAGGTTTACCCATGGAAATTCCTAAAGGTTTAGCAAGCTCTTTTTCTTTTTAACAAAAGAATAGATTTTCATGGTTCTAATTCATTTGATTCTCTCTCGTAGATGAAGTTTAATATTTTCACAAGAATGCTTTGAAATATTATAAGATTTTAAATGGTCATCCCCAATGTCATCTTCTTTGCCTTTTCCAATTTGGAGTTCCATCTCAGGAAAATCACATTTTGAAGCAAGTATAGCACTTTCTACAAGCCATTCCAATGCAAGAAAATCGGGATCTCAAAGATCTGCATGTACTTATTCTATCTTGTCTTCTTTCTTTATTCAACCAGAAAATCTGTATTCCCCTAGGAACACTGTATAGAATTACTATATAGCTTGATACTATGGCTGTAGTGAGTTTTATTTTGTTGTTTTTCAAAATCACACATGTGTAAAAATAAAAGGAAATGTTTCTGTTCAGAGAGAATTAATGGAACAGGTAATTCTTCCAAAGTAGTCCCAAATTGAACTTCCATGTGCCCGTTCTTGTCTTAGAAGCTACACTGATGGTGTACATACTTTCCTTGGTTGTCTAATTGGTAGTAATTCTATATGCACTTCATTTAATTGGATGGCTGAGTTCTTGAATGAGTAAATGATATCATTCGAAGTTGACCTCTTTACATGCCCTAGAAGAACTTATCGTTTATAATGACCTTAGTATATTATTTCAAAGATCACACTGTGCTGCAAAGAATGCCTTCTTCAGATTTTCATATATTTAGTTGTGCTATTTAGGACCAAGGCTTATCAATTGTAAGTCAACTTTCTATGAGTTTGAACTACCAGTTTCGTGGGTAGTACTTTCTTTTTAATCATTCGCTCTTTCTTTGAATTAATATTACTGTCATTAGAGAGCAAGGTTAGTCAGTAGAGAAAACGTTTGTCTCTGCTGCTCTGCTATTTTTAGAATCTTTGATTTAAAAAAAAAAAGTGGTTGAAGGGAACAAATGTTGACCCCGGTCTCCATTAGCACGGGCACTGGTAAGGTTATTCCCGTTTGTTGTTGCCTCTAGCTTTCAACAAAACCAATTCTTTGCAAGTTCTTTTTGTCTTAAACTTGGCATACGAGACTAAATTGGCTGTGGGTCCGTCTGTCATATGAATACCTATTTACAAATGATTCGCTTAGTTGTTGCGGTCTGTTAGTTAAATATGCATTTAAGACCCTTTTTCAAACAACATACTTCCGTATTATGTTTGTCACAGAGTAGATTTTAAGTTTCTGCAAAATTAGTCAATCATCTGTATTTAAATGTTTTCAGGAGATTTTTGCATTAGCAGCTTACATTGAACACTCACTCCCAAATTGTGGTATAAAGTATACATTAGAGACATTAAAACAGTGACAGAGAATATCTATTTGGTAATCCTGTGCTTGTCTATAAATTACTTTGCCTAAGGCAATGTTGAATATCCCAAGTCCCCTCCTAATTTTCACACATACAGTGACTACACATCCAGCGTTTCTTTGAAGAAAGCCACATTCTAGGAACGCAGGAAGGAATTCTAGATTGGTTGTTCTGTTTCTCTTGGTATCATGTATGAAGCAGGTAGAGCAATTTCTGGCATCTGATTTCTGAAAACCAGAACATCATTTCGCCACTGACACTTATCTTCTAGATCAAATTTTGATCAAAGAATAAATACTTTGGCCATTTATAAACCTTTGAAATTAGGGCTTTAGGTAGATGTTTCCAGACAGCCTTGGACAAAGCCAGGTCAGCACCATTCCCTAAAGGGCATTAAATTATCTAGTTCTCCCCCATGTGTAAGCAGTATTTGCCACAGAAAGAAAAGAACTTAACCCTTGAGCAGGTGGGCTTGGGCAAGGATGCTGGAGGAGGGTGGCTCTGTGTGTGTGTGTGTGTGTGTGTGTGTGTGTGTGTGTGTGGTGGGGGAGGGCTGGTGGGGTACACGCTTGAGGGTGGAAGGAGTTGGCATTCTGGGCTCCAGGTTGCAGGGCTCATTCTTTGCATCTCTGGTTTGTTGAAGTGATTTATGGGAGCTGCAGCCTCTGGGCCATACATCACCTTCCTGGTTGGCTTTGTTGACACCTTGTCACATTCTTGTGGGCTTGAGGAATTCATTGTTCTTGTTTGAACTGATAAGAACAAAAAACAAAAAAAAAAAAAAAGAAGAAGAAGAAGAAAGAAAGAAAGAAAGTGGGGGGGTGGGGAATGGTTTTCTCACTGAGACCTTGGGAAAGGCCGAGGGGGTGGAATGTTGACGTGGACCAGCCGGGCTGCGCTTTCCCAAGCAAGGCAGCCCGATTTCCCAAGCAAAGCAGCCTCTGTGTCAGGCGCGTTCTTCTGGGGCCAGGAAGCCTGGCCGTGAGGTGGGCGCACTGGGCAGCTTTGTTCGCCCCTTGGAAGTAGTTTTCTGGCGGCGAGGTGTTCCTTGTTGCTAGATGGTATTCAGGAGAGGGGCTTTGAGAGGAGCAAGAAAGGGGGGGAGTTTTCTTTCGAGAAGTGGCTGCAGGGAGGTTCCCGAGGAAGGTAAAATGAGCCTGGTTACTGGGGGAGTGTGTAAAGCTTTTCATGTGAGTTGATCTCTTCCAAGTTCGTCCTTTGTACAGCATGCTTTTCGGGCATGGTGCCATGCTGTCCTGTCCCCTTTGATGTGTAGTGTCCCCTGCCTCGCTTAGCATTTGGGCAGCCAGCACTGAGAACCCGGCATCTGAACCCCGCACTTGAAGATGATAAAAAATGTTTCCGGACGGGAGCCCATGTAGGCACTAGTAAAAAGTCTGTGTGAGGGATACAGACCTTGTTACTTCCTATTTCAACGACGCAAATGAACACTCAGCTTGTTTTTGTTGGGTTCAGTTTAGATCTCTTCGGAGAAAATCTCTCTGATAGCTTCTCTTAAAAAAAAAAAAAAAATGGATAAAACTCTCTTTTGGTGCCAGAAAAGTAACAGATCAGATCACACACTTCACGTCATGGGATTGTAAATGCTCATACTTCCTTTGTGAAAATATTTGTTCTCTTTGAGAGCAGCTTAGTGCAAACCTGTTCCCTTCCTTAGTATTCTCTGTCATCAGCTTTTGTTGACTGGGAGGAGAAGGATCCATTCACAGCCCAGGCCAGGGCTGGTCTTTGGGGGAGTTTTTGCATTTTTGCATGGTATTGTTAACAAGCTCATGTGTAATGTCGTAAATCACTTTGTAAATCACTTTACCTGGAAACGCCATTCACACGTCCCCACCGTGAACCTCCTCTTGCCCTGGAGCTCCAGAAAGCTGTTTGCAAGTTGCTCAAAATGGCTCTCAGGAACCACGCCTCCTATAGAATGCATATGCACCCAATGCTTCTTGCCCTTGATCTACCAAGCGGGTCTGGGTCCTCAACTGCTAAGGTAGGTGGCCTGAGATAGGGATTCCCGAGCTGAAGTTGTGATAATGTTGAATCCAGGCGAAGGTGGCCTCGTCCATGCATTAGAATACAATAATAGTGTGGTCAAAATGAGAAACTCGTGTTGGAAAGCAGACGCTTTTTCTTGGGGGTCATCCGTCTTGCTCTTCAGTGCTACTGTGACTAACATTTAAATGTCTAAATAAACGCAGTGCCGTCCGTCTCGACACCCAAGCTTGCAGCACATAGTCAGCTTTTCAAATCTTCAAGCCCAGTTTCCCCAGTTCGCTTGCAACTCTGACGAGTCTGCCAGGTCTGCCTTGGCCATTTTCTTAGCTTGGAAGCTACTCTGGTTTCCAGAATTGAGTTTATTGACAGTGTTTCACTGCTCTCTGCTGGAGAAGCCCAAAGCTAAGCCAGGCTTTCTGGGCTCCAACTGCTTGCAAGGAATACAGGTGAGGTGGCTCAGCGGATGGACCCCCGGCCTCGGAACTTAAACTCTGTGCTGACAGGACACATTTGTGCTTGCCGTAGACCGCAGGTGAAGAGTTATGCTGTGCACACTAGAGACGGGTTTCTCAGAGAGTAGAATGGCTGAGATGAGAGTGGAGCACAGTCCAAACTCCAGCGCTGTCTTCTAGAAAGCTACCCTGGCTGTGGGGCACACATTCCGTCCTGTTCCCCAAGTAAACGTCTGTCCTCCCACGTTTGAAACAGACATAGAGACTTCTGTTATATGAATCTGAGACAATAATCCTCACTCCCCCTCCCCCCCAAGAGGAAAGAAAATAAAGCTCTTCGACCAACTTCTATATATTTTTTCTGAACTTCCATAGTTAAGTGCATGAGTGGAAAAAAAGGATCAAGAAAGAGTATTTTAACTTAATTAGTAGAGAGTGTATTAGAGCCTGGTTTCTAAAACTTTCTAGGCAGGAATAAATATGAATTGATACCATCTTTTGCTGAACAGTAAACTGTACCTTAATTTAGATGCTATACTTCTCAATTATAAAACAAACATACAGGCACAAAAACAGCGAACACTTTAGGTGAGGATTGTTTTTAATATACACATAGAGTATGCGTATACACATCTGTTGATGGACATTCACGAGTGTGGCGATACGCGTATGTGTATCTATTTGGAAGGGATAGGGAAAGAAGATCTAACCATAACGCATCTTCCCAAGTGTTCTATGTTCTTTTCAGTCTGGTGTCTTCTACCTTAAAAACAGCTCGACGAATACAAGTGATAGAAAGCTAGTCTTACAACAGCATTAAAGTGCTATTCTAGTCTACAGCGTTCCAAGTGAATTATTGCTATGCTGTCAAAGAAAACAAAAACATTTGGGAAGGGCTGTTTATTTTACAGCGGTTGACCAAAAGTATGCAAGTGGTTAGAAAAAAATGTAGACAGCTAACGATGGGAGGTGCCACTTACACATTCTGAAATCCATTCACAAACCTTTGACACTGACTGTTGATCACTGGAGATAAAGTTAGAGGCAAAAAGCATTTTCCATGAGGAGCAGCCTAACACTTTCAAAACATTTCAGTTCAAAGCGAGTAAATAAAGCCCCATCCCCTGTCCTGTATCACTGGCAAGCCTCACTCAAAGGGCCCGATGACGTGGTGTTTTCTTCCAAGAAGAGCAAGAAAAACTTCCTAAAAATATTTCTCTCTGAGGTCGCGGCAATGAGATATTTTTGTGCTGCACGGCAAGCACTATTGCCCTTTGTGTTTAAGGACTGAACTAAAAAGCCGCTGTTGACAATGTTAATAGATGCTTGCGTTAAACTAATATATCATTTTACAGCTAGATGGAAAATTGGAAATCCTTAACAGAATCCTTTCATATTAAGATAATAAAATACAGGGGTACCTGGGTGGCTCCGTTGGTTAAGTGTCCAACTTTTGATTTGAGCTCAGGTTGTGATTTCAGGGTCCTGAGATTAAGCCCCAGATTGGGCCCTTCGCTCAGGCAGAGTCTGCTTGTCTCCCTCCCCTCACTTGTGCTTTCTCTCTGTCTCTCAAATACACAAGTAAAGAAATAAAATCTTTTAAAAAGGATAATAAAATACATACTCAGAGATAAGTGACTCGCTTAAACTTGCATAGCTAGGTGGAGAGCTAGTGGAGAGGTACGACTTACAGATAGGTCAACTGTGCTGTAGTGTGTTTTGCCAGAGAATCAGACTCTATATGGGCAGAACCTCACTGATATCTCCTGGCAAATGTTTATTTTAATGTTTAAGGCTTTCTCATTGGGGAAGAGATCCTTATTCCAGGAATCTAAGCCTCCGGGTGTAGGTTCCTTTTACTTAAAAAAAATAAAATAAAATAAAATTCTCTGGTGTTTCAGGATCCATTTAACCTTCTGGTGGATCTTCAGATATATTTTTAAGAAAGGAGAATAATCGTAACGGGCTCTCTTTTTCCTTGTCACAAGGTGAAAGACAGGAAGAGCTCCTGGATAGGTCTAACGGTATTCTAGCCCATGAAACCACCCAGTCACTATCCATGAAAAGAGTGCCGTTAGGGGCGTGCTTCCGACTTCCCTCCTGTGGATGCCAGGGCAGCGTGCTTTCTGGACGGTGTCTAAGTTGCCGGCAGACAGCACATTTTAAGTGGATGGTCGTGGTACAGAGAATGGACAGACGTCTGCCACCATTCACACGTAGAGATGCCGGGGGCATCTGGCTCTGCCAAAGCTTTGTCCCCAGAGCAGATAGAGCGAAAGAGAGAGAAGCAGAACTCCCTGCATCGGTGTCCCTACCTCAGCCGCTCCTTCTTCTTGTCTGTGAGGGTGTCCAGACGCTGAGAGTGTGGTGTAGTGTTGGCCCGAGAGACAGTTGTCCTTGTGACAGCTCAGCTGTTCCTGTGTCTTCAGTGAAACAGCATCAGATTTTTCCCCCCCCGCAGCGGTTAGCATCTGCCTTCCCTCCGTGACATCCTTGGGCGAATCACATGCTTGCTGGCCCAGATATGTAAATACAAGTTGGCTAAAAAACACTTAAAGGATTATGAAGCAATCTAGCTTAATAGTAGCAAAACAAAACAAAACAGAAAACCAGTCCCACGAATCCTCCTGTGTGTGCTACTCAGTAGTGGAAAGATCTAGTTATGACTGGAACTGGCTTGGCCTGAGGATTATCCTAGACCCAGGGTGGAGGGGGGCATAGGCAGAAGAGGAGGACTAGGCTGAAGGGAAATCTCCCTGGCTTGATGGGGCCCAGACAGCACTGCACACATTCCCTCCTTCCCCTCCCACTGCCTCCACCCCCTACCCCCAACAAATCCCCCCACCCCCACGGCTAATGAGAGCAACATGCTAGGGAAGGAAGCCTGCCTGCTTGCAGTGGTGGTGGTGGGGGTGCCTTCCATGCCTGTGTGGGGACGGCTGGCCCACGGCTGCTTACACATCCTCGACCCTCACACCTTGTCCCTGTGTTCCGAGGTGGCCGGAGCCTCGGTAGGTCCCCGGGGAGGTTGTGCACTGCCGAATGAGGCGAGAGAATCCGAGTGTGGGTTCCCCTGTGGCTTTTGCAGTTGAATGTCTCCATCTCCTGTCCCTGGACGGTCAGTTGCTGGCATGGGGCTGCAGAGCATTACCTCCAAAGCCTTCGGCTCCGACTGGAGGGAAATGAGCACGGAAACCCCTGGTGCCTGTGTGTGCCAAAAGCAACCTTAGTCAATGAAAGAGCTCGGCAGACGGCGGGGTCCTGCGTGCCGACCTTTCTGCTGCTCGTATGAGAATCATGCGCTGCTATTTCTGTGACTTCTGCCAGTTGGCCCCTGCCCACCTTTTCTGTTCATACTGAAGCGGCCAGGAACTGAGCGAAAGAGGAAGCTTCCACTGTGCTCTGGGGCTGCACTGCCAGGAGCCCGTCTGTAGTAGGTCCAGCAGCAAAAACAAAACAGGGCAGAGCCCAGGGAAGCCCCGCCAGAGCAGCTGAGCCTGGAAACAAAGAAGCCTGCCCCGCAGCAGCAGCAGCAGCAGCAGCAGCAGCAACAGCAGTAGCAGCAGCAGCAGCAGGCCAGAAAATGTCAGGCAGGAAGGGAACTTCAAGAGTGGCTGCGTTCCCACAAAGAGGGGAAACTGAGGCCTGGAGAGGATGGGACCTATCTGGGCAGTGGCCAAGCCAGCTCTCCCGAGGGCCCGTCCACAAGACTGTTTGATTTTTAGCAGCTCTGATGCTAAAGATGAGACCCTAGCCAAGGTGCTTACTCTCCTTAGCCTCAGCCAGCTCATCTATAAAATGGGGATGAGGAGAATACCGGTCTCCCTCTCAAGGTGGTTGGGAGAATTCAGTGAGAATGTAGACAGAGTTCTTGGCACAATTCTGGCTGCTTACGAAGCCCTGGGTCCCTGCTGGCTCTGCTTCTTTGAAGGAGGACTGGAGACGCAAGGGGAGCAGGAGAGATTGGGAGTTGTTCGTAAACACCTGATCTGCTGTCCAAGTGGTTTTGAAAACAGGGCTGCTTGCCCCAAGAAGGGGTGAGTGCACTTGAGTTCAAATCAGGTTGGTTATGTGGTTTTGTCCAGTGCTGATGTTACTGCAATGTTTAATCAGCGGCAGACTCTCCTCCGCCTGCCAGGAAGAACGGGACTTGAATAACGAGGAAGCGGGTAATGTGAGCCGTGGAATCTTTGCTGTTCAGACTTCCTGAATCTATGTTTATCCCCTTTGTGAAAGCGTGCCCTGAGCCTTCCTGACCGAGCGTTTAAAATGGTCAACCTCGAAGTTCTGTCCTGATGGAAAACACCTGAGAAAAGGCTAAAGGATTATTCTAGGGTAAAAGAGGAGGTGGCAGGGGGTGGATACTACTATGTTTGGGGAAAACAACCAATGAGATGGGATCTTCCCTCGGTAGACCCAGGTTGGATGCAAGGAATAAGGAAGCAGCCTGTAACAACGCCGGTTCCAAAGGTGCTTGACATCCAGTTGGGACACTACCCACTCACGAGTCACTGAGTCAAGGGAATGAAACAGGAGCAATGACCACTGATGGAGCCCTTCCTGGGGCTCAGAGAATGTGCCATGTGCTCCCTATTTGTTACTTCATTTGTTATCCGCAGCAACCTTGCATTTCCCCCTTTTGTGATGAGAATACTGAGGCTTAAAAAAGTAAAACACCTCGCCAGGTCCCTCAGCACAGAAGCGCTCCCACGCTCTTGTTCCCCGGGCTCTGTGCAGCTTCCCTCTTAAGGCTAATACTTACCTGTGCCTTACATCTCCTTGGCTTGGAGCTTTCTCCCCTGGACATGAAAGGCTGGACCGCATGATTGCTGAGACAATTCTAAACGTTTCCAGAGAGAGGCACGGTTTACGATAAGCAGTCTTGCTTTCCAACTACTCTGCAAATCAAGGCAACAGTGGTTTTTCTCGTAGGCACATATCCTTTAAACGGGACAATTCAAGGAGGGGTTAAAAACTGGAAAAATAATTTCGTGTGATGCTTTCCCATGAATGCAGGCCCAGTGGCCCTTGGGAAAAAGGAACGTGTTTACCAAACTGTGGCTGCTCAGCTGATAGTGACTGATCAATATCAGCGCACCTGTGTGTCTTCCTTTGCTGTCAAGGGCAAATTTTACACTTTATTTGTTGGCCTTTATCTCTAAGGAAGGTCGTGCATTTGTGCAAGTAATTTGCAGCCTCCCAGTAAGAGGTCCCAATAAGTGTGGCATTATGACTTTATTAATTGAAACTTCGCTTTCACAGTTTTTCATGTTCTCATGGAGTTATGCTTTCAGATTCTCCGTATTTATTAGTATCTTTAAATTTTTGTTAGTTAGCCTCATCTAAATTAACAGGTGCGAATACTCAGTACCTGTGTGATTTTGGACAAGCTCTTAATCTCTCTGGGCCTGAGCTGCCTCAGCTCCAGAATGAGACCAGTCTGGGGATCACTGTGTTAATGTCCTGGGCTGTTGAGAACATTAAATGAGTTAATGATATACAAGGCTGTGCCTGGAACATAGTAAGTGCTTTGTAAGTGTTAATTCATGTTGTTAATCACTGATGATTTCCAAACTGGAATTGTTTTACGATAGTGTCCAACAAATTTTAAATCGTAATAAACCTTCCAAATGATTCTACTTTTAACTGGTGATCAACAATAGGCAGTTTGCTTTTTTCCATTTCTCTCTGGTGTCTATAAATTACATTTGCATAGGAAGTCTTCCCTTTTTTTAAAGAAATTTTTATATTCTCTTACTTCATCCTTTTTGGCACTATAATCAGCGATGACTTGCTGTTTATTTCTTCTTTAGAATTTTATCTAGAGAAGCTCTCGATTTTAGGCTGTGACATATAATGGGTCAAATTACCCTCACTGGACTGATTTACCCTGAACTACAGATTATTTTAGGTAGAATTTGTCCTCGACAAATTCTACCTAAAATAATTCTTTGTGTCTATTCTTTGTGTCCAAGTTTCAGAGAAACATGTTTCCAGCCCTAGTTGTGATAAATAGTGGGGTTTTAAATGACACCACGAGATACATCCTTCTAGATACAAAAGTTTGTTGTTATGTTCTTTTGGCCAGAAGAGACTCTTCTTCCTGGGAAATGTAGCCACAGAATGCTGGGTTTGAGTTTTATTAATATCCTTGTAGATTGAAAACAAAATGTTTTCCCTCCCCGTTTTTGTTCTTTTCCATTTGGCAAACCCAGTGATTTGCCACATGAGCCAATGTGTGTCTCATTTGCTTATTTTCTTGTGCACTAGCAGTCCCGGTGATGTCATCTGGAATGTTTGCAATCCCTGGGAATAAATAACATGCTGGAAAATAGTTTGCTTAGAGGCAACGGGATCATTCATGCACCTTACAGCACGCTCTAGGTATCTCAAACCCAATTTCCTTTTTAAAAATAATCTCAAGGCAGGACACCTCGCGCGCATTTCTTGGGTCAAATGACAATAATCACAACAATGATATGAGAACTTTTTTATAGCTATAACTTGAGAAGCACCGTTTCAAAATTATTTTAAAATTCGATTTGAGCGGCGCCTGGGTGGCTCAGTCGGCTGAGCCTCTGACTCCTGGTGTCGGCTCAGGTCATGATCTCAGCGTCAGGAGATGGAGGCCCCCGTGGGGATCCGTGCTCAGCGCCGAATCCGCTTGTCCCTCGCAGTCCCCCTCGGGCCCTCCCCCGCAGGCGCACGTTCTTGCTCACTCTCAAGTAAGCAAATAAATAAATAAAATATTTCGGAAATAAAAAGAAATAAAAATAAAATTCGATTTGATGATATCAAAGACCTATGCCATGGAAATGTCCCTTTAAAAAAAAAAAAAGTAAATTACTACATAAAAAGGTCGGTCTTCTGAAATTTGGCTTATGTATCTTAGCTTTCTTCCTCTACTGTCACCATTCTTTAAAAACATTCATGGACTCAATCAAGGGTGCACAGTGTTTGGAGGTTAGGCTGCCGAGTGGAATGTAAACCGGACCGTCCTCAGGCTCAAGCTGAGGGTTCACGGAGGTTGAAGATTCTCTAGCGCCCACAGTCTTACTTCCCCCTCCTGGTGAGAAGCTTCTTTTGATCCATCATTCTTGCAGTGGATTCCTGAGAGGGACCTTGAGGAAACGACAACACAGTGGTGTTTGGGGAGGAAGGCAAAAATCCACCCCGGGTGTACCGTTGAAATCAAGAGAAACTTCCAGACAGAGCTTGTCAGTTTCCCAGCCAAGAGCGCCCTGGCAGTGGTCACTCTCGCTCTCTGCCTTATCTTGAACACGCTCTGGCTGTTTGAAGGCACAGTCTATTGCACGTCTCATTTCCTGCTTTATCCTTTACCTTCCTCCAGCACCCCTTAGTAAGTAAGCAAGACTCTCTCGAACTATAGGATGGATTATAAAATTCTTGGGATTTTTAGTGACTTTGAGCTCATTTAGAAAGTAATGTGTGTTCTTCGTGGCCCAGAATTGTAGAAGGCCAATTACCTCACTCTGTTTATTTGGCAATTTAAGTGATGCTTTTTCTATAACGAGCTCATTACACAACAGGCCCCGTACAAGTCAATGTTATTTCAGTGCGGAATTTCAAAGACGGAAGTTGTGTGACTTGCTCTGAGGCTCATTCTATGAAAGCCACGAAAATCTTATCTTGACTCTTCTTTTTCAAGTTGATATTTCAATGAATCATCGTATGGAGGAATATTACAAAAAATATTTTATGCTTGGAATCTGTGAAATTCTTAAAATCTTAGGGAACCATAGTCAGATCATACCTTTTACAGTTAAACTAATTAAACAGTAAAAATTCTTTGGATTCTGATCGTTAGGTCCTTGATAGTAAGATCTATAGTCAACATAGCTTATTATAGGTAAGCTTTAAAAAAAATAACAAAACAGCTTTTGGGTTTCTTATTCTAATCATGCCTTCCTTGCCTTTGATCCCAAAGCATTCTGTGTCTCCTGGATCACCCATTAGGTTTTAGGGTTTCCCCTTGATCTATCTCACGTACAAAGGCACACACACACACCTTCACAAAGACTACAAGAAATAGCAGTTTGTGTCTAGGAGGTTATTAATGCCCTTTTCCTTCGTGGAGTAGGGGCATAGGGTGGAGTTTGCCAGTTAGGGAGGCACAGATATTTTCTTAAAAAGAAAGCTTTTAGTAAAACTTGGCTTACACCTTTGACTCACTGATTCATTCACCAATACACAGAGCATGCCTCCGGTGCTCTAGGCATTTGATCAGATTATCTCATGTAACTTACAACACAGATGACTCGGGAGCTTTTTAGAGATGCGCTCCTACTCAGGTCCTTTGGCTTCCGACCCTGTGCTCTTTCTACCAGCAGTGAGCTGCCTTCCATGTGTGGACTAGTGAGAAGGATGATAAGCTTGATAGCTTGTCTTTTTATACTTTTGATTTTAACTTCACCGTCCTCCGGTCTATTCCAAAATATCCAAAATAGGAAGCATCTTTTAAAAGAAGTATTAATTGTGCCCATTTTAGTCTCCTAGATGTTTTCTTTACTGCTTTGTCGCATAAACTCTAGTATCCAACAACATATTTAAGACTTCTTTCATTTGGATTTGATAAGACTGATTGTTGTAAGTAACAGAGTAACACCATCAGGTTTTTCCCCTCACGTCCCAGAAAAGAAAAAGACTTTTCTCTGCAATTCCCACAATATCCTCAGTGCACTGTCAGTTACCAGTGTTATCTGGTGTTTGTTCCTTCTCTTTCCCAACAGAGTGATCTTGACACTGGATCAAGGGTGCTCAGAGATACCCTGTAGATGTCCAGGTGACCTGTTACTGTAAATATGTAATAAATACATATCTAATTAGTAACTATACAGACAGACAAAATCAGGTGAATACTGTAGAGAGTTTCCACTCCAGGAAAGCTAACTAAAAACCCAGTACACGAGGCCAACAAGGTATAGGACAGAGTATTCTAGTTTTATAGAATGGTGAACGAATACAGGTATGACTTCAAAGAGGTAGGTGGCTCATTGCTGGCAAATCTCAGTTTTGAAGTGGTTTAGGTCCTAGGAAAGTACACACACCGGGTATGTTGTAAGGATGATCTCATTTCTTATAATACTCAATGCAGTAATACAGGTGTCACCCCCGTTTGACTGGTGAAGAAACCAAGGCACGATGGGTGAAGGGGTTTGCTAGAGAATTCAGCAGCTAAGGAGTAAATGATGGAGCCAGGCAGGGAAGATTGGCTTCGGAGCTGCCATATTTGACTCCCTATTTCTTTTTACACCCTAACCCCACGTGTACGGTGGATCACTCTGTAAGACTCTTCCACCTTCTGCATGGAAGACTACCCAGACTGTCTTCCCACTAATTCTTACCCACTTTACTTTTTCCTTCACTGCCACAAATATAGATCTATACAACAGCATCACCAACTCACAGAGTTCCTCACTGACAAAGAATCTGATAAATTCCCCTGGGCTAACTTTATCAGCAAAAACACTAAGCAAGGTGAGAGTTGCCCAACTCTCAAAAATTATTACACCACCAAGTGGTTACTACGTACAGGCCATTTTTAAAGTATACCACTTAGAGCATTGTGTTATCTCACCGTATTCAACTCCGGTAGGACAGAGACCGTGTTTTATGCATCTTTGTATGTCTACCCGTTAGCACAGTGTCTGAGACATAATAGCTGCACAATGTATGATTGTTAAATGGATGATGGACTGAATATAGTGATAGGTTTTTGTTTTGAGTCCTTTCAAAATCCTACTTAATCTTTGATTAATAGATTCGTGGGATTTGATGAATACAAAGAAAAGTGAGATCAGCACCTAGTATTATTTTAGATAATGTTTCTAGAATACTGCCTAAGATGTAAATCAACCTCTCTTTTCTTTCTTTCTTTCTCACTCTCTCTTTCTCCCTTCCTTCCTTTCTTTTATGTTCTATTTATTTATTTTGCTGCCGTCTTATACTACTGACTCAGCCAGCTACATGTGCCATGAAAACCAACAACCCCCACCCCCATCTCCATGCTGCCTTTCAGGTAGACCAGAACTCCATAAAGGGCTAACTCCTTCCTGCATTAGGCAGAGATTAAGAGGACCCTTTATTGCTTTTTCTGTGCACTCTTGCATGTGACCTGATCCTTTCACTCCTTTCCTCACCCCTTCTATCCATAGCTTGCCAGCCTTTGGGACAAGCTGTCTTTTCAGTGTGGAACATGGAAATTCAGCCCCTCCAACGCTGCTTTTGATTCTAAACCCTTATACCTAACAGGCCACTTAGAAGACTGGGATAAACAAGCATCGTAACTCCAGGGAGCTTCCTGGTTTCATGATCCATTTCTGCCTCATGGGGGCCAGACAATGCTAGGCTTGCTTACAGGAGACTCAGCCAGAAAACTGGCAAGTCGATTAATCTGTAGTTAACCACAGCAATAAATGAACACAAAGGAAATGCAGATGTAAGTAGGGGATAAACTTTGAGTGGTTCCATCAGTAGTGATTCATGACGTTGAACTACAATAATATTTCCCTCCCTGCACTCTCCCAGCTCCCTTTATGACCATGGAGCAGCATTCGGGGATCTCCCGTCAGGTCTGGGGTGGGTTCCGTGGTCATGGCTATGGAAGCTGGGTCTGTGGATGTTAGTCTGGCTGACAAATATTTTAATAAACAGGTACTGCTGACAGTGGCATTGTGTGCACTTAGGGGACAGTGGTAGTTAAGAGAGTGACTTGACTATTAAAAAGATCAAGGCAGAAGAAGAGCATCAGATTGTGGCTTTTCTGAGCTTGAGCTTCAGAATCAGAGGAGGCAGGATAGAGAGAAGAAAGCAACAGGGACAAGAACTCGAGTTCCTGCCCGAGCTCAGCTGCCCTTCGCTGCGTAACACAGCAAACCACTTCTCCAGTACCTGTGGCTCTCCGTTCCTTCACCCCCAATACCGGCGATCCTTTCTCAGAAGTATTGCATGAGAGCATGGAGTTACAGAAGCTACTCCCGTGCTGGACACAGGGACGGCACTCTGGACGGTGTCAGTCGCTCTTCTCTGCGTCCCGTCCTTTCTGCGTCCGCTTCTTGGCTTCGTCTCTCAGCTGACTTCTGGCCCTCCTGCCTGCTCAGTCAGCTCAGCGATGACGGGTTTTTAGGATACTGTGTGTCCTCGTCTCCTCCTCATCGGTGAACGTGGGCGGAGTGCTTGCCTCTCCGCCGATGCTCGCACTGATGGTCTTGGCCGGGGGACAGAGGCTGCTGGCAGAAGCCTACGAGGGAATGCACCGTGGTAGCAGTGGGAAAGAATTTGGCAAGGAGGGGCTCGCCACATGATTGTGATTCATACTGTACTCTCGAAATGTGGCAGGAGGGCTAGGGAAGGCTTTTAATGCCAGCACACAGAGAGCAGAGACACTCATTTTCAAACATCACATTCTTTTTATAGTACAGGCATGCCTCATAGGGAAAATATTGAACTTGGCCTGCCGGCCCCACGAGAGTCGTCCCAACTGTGATTTTATTGCTTGAGTCACTCCCTGAATCAGATACTGGCTGCACGGAGGAAGTCTTCTATTAAGGATGCTTTGAAATTGTGTTTTTAATTAATTAACACCAACTCTGGGCTGGTGTTTCATTTACTCCTAGTTGACTCCTTTTTCTCTTCTCTTGTCTGAAACAAGACATGTCCTCAAGGTCTCAGTTGGATCATTTTTAAGGATCTTGGTGAAAGAGTCATCTGTGTTGGGTGAGCAGTGCAAGGGGACTCTTCAAAGCAGAGTTCATCATCCCTGAATGAATCTGATACATGCAAACCATGTAGCCAGGGAAAGTGTGTCTCCAAAAGTCTGGCATAAGGCTTTTTGATCCCTTCAGCAGTCCTCAATCCATTCATCCTGTTGTTAAAACTTAAACTGGAGCTGGCCAGCTGTTGGGAAAAGTCCTCCGTTTTATTTCAACCAAATGGTGCTGCCTCCTGGGGCTGGAAAGGGGCTGACTTCAAACACAATTATAAATGTGTGGCTCTTTCGAGAGGCGGAAACTTACAAAATGGTCTTGATTCACAGGGCCCCTTTGGCTCAAAGGCGCTCTGCTTCCCGTGTGCCATAAATCTGTGTCCGCATCAAAAAGTGTAAAGGCTGCAGTGTATGGAAGTCCCTCTTCCTCTCTGAGGGTGTCTATGGCAGATTTATACTGATGGCTACCCTGCGCCACAGTCACGGATTCCTATTATAGTCATGCCCCACTAACTCAGCCCCCATTTCCTGTAGAAGAGGAGACAAGGTCCTGCGTGACGGAGGGGTGGAATTACAGCTCAGCTCTCGAGGCTCTCTAATTGCCGTTAGGACAGGAGGACCTCAGGGGCCGCAGCAAGAATCGACTTTGTTCATATTAAGATCTCCTGGCTCTTCACAGTCAGTGGGGTTATGGCCGAGCTGCAAGGCACTTGGCCTCCCAATGACAACGGCTGTGACAAGGCACTCCAGAACCCAGCCTTGTAAGCCTACAGACCAAACAGATACATTTGAAAAGAACCAAAGAGCAAATAGCCTCTTTTGTTATGGTTTTTTTAATCTTCAACAGGGAAGCCTTTTTCTTCCAGAGAGCTCCAGTTTAAAATGATAAAAGGTTGGGGGGCAGAGGGGAGAGGGGGTACTACCCCCCTCGAGTCCACCTAGAGGTTTCTGTTAGTGTTTGTAAATGGAGACAGAACAGAATGTGTTCTGGAAACCACCTCCTTGTACACAAGGTTCCTCTGTAGCAAACATCGTAAGGTTCCAGAGCGATGGCTGGTCAGAACGTTCTTTAATTTGACCTTTATTTTCATGGTTTCTACCTGGCCTTGAAGTCCCTGGTGACAAAGAGCTAAATCAGAGCTGTGGTTTCAAGCTTTCAGCAACTAAATGGCAAAAAGCTTAATTGCTCTGGTTTTGGAGGATGGGAATTAAAAGGGGAAGATATTAGAATGGCTTGAGTCTCTTAAGAGGGAGAGAAAAAAGCAAGACTTAGGTCTGACTCTCAGGCTCTCTTTGGAGTCCAGGCTGGCTGATGCTTACCATGGTTTGTTTTTGCTCTGAGTACCCCAAAATGTCCCTCGCTGAATTAGAACCTAGCTTGCATGGTGTTTTTTAATTCATGCTCTTTTTAAGATGATGGTACTCTAAAGAAGTGATACAGAGGAGTAAAAATTTATACTCCTAACAATTAGTGTTACGTTTTTGAATTCACAATTCTTACTAATTTTTCTTCTCTTCCACGGCCAACTTAACATGAGCACGGTTATGTGACCCTGGTGATTATATTATATCCCCTGTATATATTTCTTACCACACTGAGGATTCTGCTTTAAATAGAAAATCAGATTGCAGTTCAAAAAACTTAGTTTTAAAAAACTTCTGCCATCTGCTAGATTAGTGAAAGAGGATCTGGTACATGAAAATTGTGTGTGTGGTGTGTGTGGTTTATTTTATAGGCTCTGCATATTTCTTTGATGATCTATTTTCCAAGCTCATTCTTATCTTTTAGGAGATATTTCCAAGACTGATGCATTTGGCTAGATTTCAGAGAACTCTACAGTGGTAGAGAGGTACACTCCATTTATGGGGAATCCTGCATCAGGGTCATTGAGAGCATTTATTTTGTTCTGTGTTTAAATTTATTTCTGCTCTGGACATTTCTCTCAAATGGATCTTTTTTTACATTGTCAGAACTAAGCACTTTATTCATAAGAACTCTAATAATAAAGCCTTTTTTTCAGTCCAGACACGGGAGGAAATTTGCAAAATGCATCAGGAAAGTATGCCAATTGTTTTTTAAGCCATCGGGTATGTTGAGAAAGTATTGTATTCATTAGTGCTTGCAAAACTGTATATTTAATGATGCAAAAGTAAAATTGACCTCTCCTTTTGGTGCACAGATGTATAAACTTTATAGGCGTACACCCCAAGGTAGAGACTTATTGGAGTAACTCTTAGAAAAGGCAAGGTTGGTCATAAACAGTGATGCAGTAAACCCACAATTATGTATGCTCAATTATTTCGAAGGGAAGTCTGGGAGACTTATATGGTTTTATATGGTTACATGGGCAAACAGAAGTACGGAGAAGCACAAAGCAAAGGCTTGCGTTTGTTGTGTGTATCCCAAATAGCATCCTACTACAGCTTTATAATGTAAATCCACTGGTACCAGTAAAATGGCATTTAAAACATATGATAAAACGAACAGCATTTGCAAAGCAATAAAGACACCACCTTTGCAACTACTTTACTGCACTTTTGAAAATGTTAGTGAATAGCTGTCCAAAGATGCAAATAAATAATATTTTATTAGATTTCAGCCCACGAGAAAGGGGAGGAAAACCTTCAAGTAGAATTACATGATTATTACTTTGCTCCTCCCTCAACTCAGCAAACATTAAAATGGAACATAAAATAAGTCTATAACAAGATTTATGAAGAAAGGTATTACACTTAGGGGCACATTGTGCAGAAAAGTCATTAAAATTGTTTGGCCCTTAGGAAGGAGTGGGGGGGGGGAGTGGTTTACCTTTTTAGAAAAATGAGAAATTTAGATGTCCCAAATGCCTTCCTGACGACTACCTGAGGTTTAAGGTTTAAAACACCAGTGCACCTCCAAGTTCTGATTCATTTTTCGAGCGTGTCGGCTGCTTTTCAACAAACGCAACTGGAAGATTCTGTTTTCCCCAGGAAAACTGCACTAGGAGAAGTTTTGTGAGCCTAACATTGCTTTGGCATGTTCCGGTGGACGAGGCCGCCGAGTGGTTAAAAATGGCATCAGGCATGTCCTTCTTGCCGTACTTCACTTAGGGGCTTTTTTTTTTTTTTTTTTAAAGATTTAATTTATTTATTTGACAGAGAGAGATCACAAGTAGGCAGAGAGGCAGGCAGAGAGAGAGAGGGGGAAGCAGGCTCCCAGCCGAGCAGAGACCCCATGTGGGGCCCGATCCCAGGACCCTGGGATCATGACCCGAGCCCAAGGCAAAGGCTTTAACCCGCTGAGCCACCCAGGTGCCCCCACTTAGGGGCTTTTAGTAAATAAATACAAATACTACGCTTGTGTACGGAACACATGAGAGCAAGACTTCCGGGTGTCTAGGAGCCTTACACCATTACTTCCCTTCTTCCTCCTATGGAGTCGGCCTGGCAGATTTTCTTTCCGGTTGGTTGTCTGCGTGTTTTGATAACGGTGACAGCTCAGCATATTCTTTATGCTTTGTTCTGGCCTGAGTTTTGTTAATCCCCTCATTTCAGTGCTAGATGCTATCCCCTCTCCTTGCCCGATGCCTTTGTGGGTTGCTAAGACTCAGTTTATCCCGTCAGTAAATTTGAGGGGAGTGAGTGAACGTGCGTGTGTCTATGTGTGTATTTTCTTATCTGCAAAGTTTTAACTGTGGCTTACTGTTTAACCAGGAAACTCAGCAGGACAAAGGAGAGCTAACTGAAACTCTATTCCTTTGGAGAGTCTCCAGGTTGGTGCAGTATACCATAAAATGGTGGTTTGGGTCCAAATTCTGTAGCTCATCTTTATCAAGTAATCTTTTTTTTTTTGGGGGGGGGGGGGTTGGGTTTTTTTTTTTTTTTTTTTTTCCCAAAAGAAATGTTTCAAGGAAGTCTTTGAAAAACATTTTCTTCAAATGTTCATTGCATCTAAGATCCCATTTTTGTCCCTTTATTTGCTCCAAAATACCGCCAGACTGCCAACAAAGGAGGGCCTGTGCTCCCAGGAATTTTCTGCATTCCTCACTGGAGTAGGCATTTTTCTCAGCTACAAAGGCCCTTTGGCGAATTCCCTCTAATCATTGGATTTACCCTGGGCTCTGATAGGTGCCATTCATGGACTTGGTCTGCTGTTTGATGGGGCTGAGGCATTAATGGGATCTTTTCACGATAAACAAAACTGGGTAGCATTACCAGAGGGGTCACAAAGCTGCTGTTGTCAGAGGTGTCCTGCTTTCTTTCTTTCTCTCTCTTCTTCTGTTTTTTTTTTTTGTTTGTATTTTGTTTTTTTTTTTTTTCCCTTCTTCCTCTCGGTCTTTTCCTTCCCTTTCTTTTTGTGAATGTACATTTCTCTGTGTGTGCGCAGCATGGCCGTCTCTCAGAGCAGATCTCCTGACCTTTGCTGATGCTTGTAAGTCAGTGGCCAATTGCAGGCTTTTGTCAGACCTACGAAGATCCTATAAGCGGATCTACAGTAGCTCCACAGCCTGCGGGGAGGTCTGTGTTTTTCTAATTGATTAAACATTGGAGGAACCCTGCATGAAGAATCTGATTTAGAGAGATCTTTCTGACACGCTGGCATTTAATACTGAAAATATCTGGTGGTTGTGGTGAATGAGTGTGTGGGAACAAACACGGAACGTTAAGAAACAGACTTGGGGGGACGGCCCCTCCCGGAATGTCTTGAGCGGTCTTATCAGTGTCAGACTTCACAGGGCGCCTTCGGTCCTCGTGGGGATCGTCTCCATAGAATTGATGAGCCAAAGCCTGATCTCGGCAAGAGCAAAGAATTAAAAAATCGGGCTCTCAGAGTTCTCTTCGGTGGCAGAACACAAGTGTTTGAGGAAGAGAAATGGACGTGGAGAACTAGAAAACATGCCAGTTGCGTTATCTACCTCATTTTAGGGGTCCCAGAAGATTCAGGAAAACATTCTTATCTTAAATGGAAATCTTCCTTGGGAACAAGTAGTCTTTTAGGCATGCTAATAAAGATATGTTACTTATTTTCAATACATCTTCTTATGGTCCATCTTTGGGAGGTGGGGGGCAGGGAAAAGGACAAGGGCGGATTGGTTTTTGAGGAAAAATGCAGATCAGTGTTTTTAAATTCAAAAGGGATGTTAGGGAGAGCAATGGGGAGGGTGAGGAAGGATGTTATCCATTTCTCTTACAGAAGAAAGATAAATGATTGGTCCGTAGGAAAGGATAACACAATGGTTTGTTTCCACAAGCCGCTGATGTCCATTCTTCATCGTCATTCTGGTGTGACGTGGTTCCGTGGGGACACTTCAGTGTGAGCTTCGGGCCCTGTGGGTAACGCGTGATACCACGCTCTTTCCCAACTAAGATGAGCATGATAGTCGCCAAAGATCCCCGTGTCAGTACATTTTTAAACACACACACCCTGGAGGTCAGGCAGGGAGAAAGTTGGACGGCCAGCACAACTAGGGTAGAAAATCTTCCCTTCAGCCCAACAGTGTTTTATTAATTTTCTTTCAGGTTTCAGGTGTTTTTGTTGTTGTTGTTGTGTTTTTGTTGTTGTTTTTGGGGTGGTTTTTTTTTTTTTTTTTGGTTTTTGGGGTTTTTGTGATTAACGCTATTTGTTATCACCGGTTCAGTACACTCCATTGTAAATCATGAACCAGTGCTCAGATCTTTTCAATGACTTTTGCACCTCTTGCAAAGTGAAACTTCCCGGTCCCAGCGGAAACCTGCAGCGGCTGGTGTTTCCTGCAGAGCCTTGTTCTATCAGCCCCCAAAACCTGCTAACCAGGCGTCATTTTTTTTTTTTCCATTAAGAAAGCTTCATGAGATTTTAAACGTCTATGTTGCTTAATATTCTGATGTTTCACACATAGTTATTGGATATATTCGACATCCTTTAAGGGCTTCAATTTCATTTTTATCTCCAATGATCCCAGTGATGGCCATGTAGGTTGAACACAGCTACATCAAGGACTTGATTCCCATTTTCTTTAGTCCTCCTGGCAACCCTCAGAGGGTCACACTACAATTATTCCCATCTTACAGGCAAGGAAGCTGGGACTGGGGGAGGTTATGGTATTAGAGGGTAATGGAGCTGGATTCCAACCACATCCTGCAAACTGCAATGGTTGTGTTCTTCCTGTTGTACCCCTTGTCCAACTGTAACCAGTGCTTCCAAACAGATGAAAATATAAAGGTTTAGTCAAATATTCAAATGTTTCCAAATATCCTTATACTTCGTAGCTTGTAGTTTATGACATGTTTGGGAGCATGTCCTTTCCAGTGTTGATTTATTTTCTATAGTACCTATATTTAACTCCCCCCACACCCCAAGAGTGGCTTCAGATCCTACATTCTCCTGCTTCAGAACTCACTCCACTACTTCACTGGCTTTCCTCCTCATCAGCACAGGACATAGGCACTTTCAGATCTGCCTTGGGATAACCGCAAAATATTTTCTGAATTGCAGATAGTTTGAGTAGAGGAAGATGGGGATGGGTGTTGAGTCAAGTTTATCTTTGGGTGAGAAAAATTCTGTCCTAGGGAATTTAATGGAAACGTTCTGGCCAAGTTTCTGAAAGCTTATTAAAGAAAAACCTACTGCTCTAGAATATCTCTACATTCTAGATATTTGACCATGGTCTGTACCCTTTCATTTTTACATGCTAAGGAAGAAAGTGATTATTTTCCAGATTGCATTATTTTTATACTGAGATTTGGAGACCTTTGATCTTTGGATAGTTTTCCTTTTAATTTACGAATATCAGACTCCATTTTAGGAATATGGGTATTTCTAGTTCTGTCATCAATGGCACTATCACATTTTCTCTGTCAACACTTTTGCCACCTATTTGACTAGTTTCTTGAAACTAGGATTTTTCTACTTCCCATGAAGTCAGATGCTGAGGCAGCTGTGCGGGGACTTCAATAAAATAATAAATAAATAATAAAACCCAACAAGGGGAGAAACCTTTTGTCTCAGCCATCTGAATATTTTGTCTTCTGAAACCCTGATTTATAGGATAATTACTTCATTATTTTAGACTATTTGGTATATGCAGTTTAGGTTATTTTGCTAATTACTAGTAGCAAATAAGGTCACGTGTACTGTGTTGACCATGAAAATAATTTGTCTGAATTGCAATCCCTCCCCTTGGAGCATTTCAGTCATTGCTTCCTCTCAGAGGGAAAGGACGGTAATGATCAGTTTCTACATCCTCTAGTACAGGCTCACTGCACTCTTAAATTTGTGTATGATGAGCCTTTGTTACAAAAGTACTAGATCTTATGTTATTAAATAGCTTAACATTTCCCATACTACTATTCTGAGAACTCATTTTGTTCTCACTCCCCTGGGTATGGTCAGGCTCTTCTCCCCAGGATTCCTTTCCAGGGTGTTATCAAGCTATGTAGAATCTGTTGCTAGTTCAGAGCACAGCTGAGTGCCGGAGATCAGAGCATTTCAGACTGAAATCTTGTGCACGATTCGGGTAGGAATCAGACAAATGGCATTAACTTTTCCTCTTAGTACCCAAAGCAGCCTGGCATTAGCCACTGGTCAAGGACCAACTGTGTCAAAGGAAACTGACCAATTCAGTGAACTGTATGTAATAAATGCCCAGAGTGGGGTACTCAGACACCACAGTAACAATTTTATAGCTTCCTGTTCTCGAAAAGGCAACTGAATAAAATTAGCCCAATTTGTGCAACAGAAGCTCTAGTTGTTTCTAAAGACTCACTAAATTCACCTGTTTACAGATAAAGCTAGATAAACCCAAGGATTATTAAGGGAGATTTTGGGGTGTATAGGAGCCAACTTGGAGCAGATTATTAAATTTTCAGAAATTTCAGAAAGTTTTGTTAAATGGAGCAATTATTAAAAATCGAAGTGTATAAACTTAAATTATGTAAAAAAAAAAAAGGTAACACACAAAACTCATAATTTCCAAATTATTTTACTGAATTTTACTACTATTGATGCCTTTGAGGTTATATGTGCTTCCTGGATCTGTATGGAGAAAATAGTACATGATGTGTGCCACTGTGTGTCTCTTTCCAACACTGTGTTCAATGATGACACATGGGTAGCCTGAGATCGACCATGGTTGGGAGCATTTATGTCACAGAACTTGGCAAATGCTGCTAATAAGGCTTGACATATTGTTTTGGTGGTTTTTCAGACTTAAAAAAGTTATCAAGAACATTTTAATAATGCAGGTTAAACTTAAGAGAGTTGTGTCCATAGCCTTCACATTGTGAATAAAACACAAAAAAATTTGAGCAAATATTCCTTGAGTGTTCAAAAATTTTTATCCAATTCGGCAAAGAAGTCACTCCTATTATTGATGAATGAGTGAAGTTCCAACTTGTTTCACTTTGGTTTTACTTATTAATGTAAACAAAAATATCAGCCCATGTTTATGTTGGCATTGTACTGATTTGTTAATTACATGGACATTTCTTTGCTGAATGGAAAAGGAATCAAATATTCATTTATAGTCTGATTTTATGACACTATATTTGATGATAGAATTATAAAAACTGAGTGAATTTTGCAAGAAACAGCATTTCAAACTGAAGTCATAGATGTTTGGAATGCACAAATAGAGTAGTGTACATTTTATTATTATTTGAGATTGTTTAATATACATTCTTTATGTCACAAAACTTACAATAAACTTGCGAAAGTGTATACAGGCACACTTTTTCCCCCCCTCCTGGAGAGCCAGGTGTTAATCATTTACCAGATAACAGAGACAATGGAAGCTTTATGACCGAATTCACAAATTCTCCACCAATTCCTGTTGAGTCCTATTTTTAGGTCCTTGTTATTCCAAGGACACCAGCAGAACTTTTCAAACAGAGTGAAGAGTCACACACACACACAGGCACACACACAAACAAACACATGCCTAAGAAAGAAAAGCCACCACTACTAACCTACTTTGTCCTTGAAAATCTAATCAAAGTACTTATATCTGAAATCCACAAAAGTAGATCAGAAAACAGCCTTTTATGTTAGGCACACAGAATTGTGCTTCGAGTATAATAAAAATTGGTGGCATTGATTTTTTTTTTTTATTTTAATTTATTTTTTGAGAACCAGCTGTGTGCCAGTCTTTGTGGCTCCACGCAGAGATAAGACTGGGTTCCTATTTTTCAAGCCAAGTTCAAATGTTTGTTCACAATATGGATCATCCCATGATGTTTTTTGCCTTTCAAATAAATTGTAAAAATAAAGGGTCAATCTCAGTTTCTTAAGGAAAATTGATAATGAATTAGCTAAGGCCAATGGTAGTCTGTTTACCATGGAATGGAAACCAACAATATCGATCATCTGTTACGTGCTACATTCTGTACCAGGCACATTCCTCAAAACTGATCTCTTCAAGAAGCTTGAGCTAGGTTCTAATATCTCCATTTTATACAAAAATGAGACATTTTACTTAACATTAAAGGTGATACTGTTAATAAATGATGAAGATAGGATTTGAGTTCAGCTCCTTCTGATTCAAAAATTCTCTTTCCTAAAAAGATTTTTCACCCCAAGAGACCCTAAAAAAAATCCCCCACATTTATATTCTTTTGTATATCATGGCTGATCACGTAGCCTGGGGAAATGCTTTTCCGCAAATGCAAGAACAAAATTCAATGACTTCTGGATGCCCAGATCTGTTTTTAGTAGTAGGTAGCATGGTAGGAGAAGACAGCCTCACAAATGAGGGAACAAGACGGAGCACTGGGTGTTCTGGTATGTTTTACATTCAGAGGAAAGTTAGAGAACCGTATTCTGGTCTCATTGGTCATCTCGGGTACAACTAAGATTTTGACCTGCTCAAGCCACAGAATCTAATTATTAATCTCACAGTGTGGCCTAATGGAAACCTGACTTCCTTATTGCTTTCCCATGGAAAATGGCAATGTGCTACTTACCAGTATTAACCCCAAATTTTATATCTCAATCGTGTAGACTGAGATGGTCATATTAACCAGGTAGTATATGATTAGAGAGAAAAGAAAGCAAGCCAAAGTGTGATATACCAGAAGGAAGAGAGAATACATTGTTCATAAATATAAATATTAGCCTAAGGATATATATATATTTAAAAGGGAAAAAAGGGGCCTCTGGGTGGCTCAGATGGTTAAGCGTCTGCCTTCAACTCAGGTCATGATCTCACGTTCCTGAGATCGAGCCCTGCATCAGGCTCTCTGCTCAGTGGGAAGCCTGCTTCTCCGTCTCCCACTCCCTCTTCTTGTGTTCCCTCTCTCGCTGTGTGTCTCTTGGTCAAATAAATAAAAATAAAACCTTAAAAAAAAAAAATTAAAGGGGGAAAAAAAGTGCCAAGACCTGAAGTATCACGGGAAATAATGCCTCTGTTTAGTCGCTTTATGTGTTTTTGTATATTGATTTGAGACTTATTTATATGTTTTCTGTAAAACACACAATTTAGAACTCGTGGCTTTGTTGGTGAAAAAGCCTGAAACTTGGGACACTTCACTGAGGTAGTGCCCCCCCAAAACCTGTAAAGTTTAATATATACAGGGTCAACTCACACTGGGAATGAAGAGAAGGGTGGATTTTTCTTTTTCTTTTTTCTTTTTTTTATTAATTGCTTTATTTTAAGTCAACAGTTTGAAGCAATATAAATTGCTATTTATTGAGGAAATTTTGGAGAAATGCCGAAGCACACAGTAAAATGATCTGAGGAGAGAAAAATACCTTCTGGGGAAATACCTTCTGGAGAAAGCTGGAAAGACTGTGGTCCCAGGAGCAGGTCAAGCAGGCTGAGACATTGTCTGGGGGAGGCAGAACAATGGTCCCTGACTCGAGGAGCCACTGTAAAAGGGATCGAATGCAAAAGGTTCGAGGTGTCACAGCGAGTATTTATTTAGGTCAAATGTTAGCAAAATGTTTCTGACAGCCCTGTCAAACACTGCATCACTGGGCCTGGAGAGGCTGTTTGCCTTCCAAGGGCAGTGTTCCTTCATCTTGAAAATGAATATGGATTAAATCACAGGAATATCTGCCCCCTTCGCTAGGTCGTGTCTTCTGGCTTCTTGGTTATGTGAGATACGGGGCTTCTGTGGATAATTAGCAGATAACAGATAACGTTCATTTTTGTTGCTGGAATGGAACAAAACTCAACACTGACCCATTTACCTCCGGGGTAGTTGTCTAGAGCCGCTTGATTTCCTCGTGGAAACGGAACGGAAATGTTTCATTTGGGGGAGGCAGGGGTTAGAGTTGCTGGTAATAGTAAATAACCAAGCCAAACGTGTCACAAAGTGACTATCATGAATGGTAATTATAATTCATTTCATTTGCGGAGTAATTGGCAAAGCACCACTTCACGTGACAGATGAATCATGAGCTTTTGTCTTCCAGAGGACCCCAATCTAGGGAGGTTTGGGAGATTTTTTCCAAGATCGTAGAACTCATGGGTTGAGAGGCTGGGCCTGGAGTCCGGATTTACGGCTTCCGCCCAATGCTGCCTTTTGGCTCAAGCAGTCGGCTGAATGATCAAAGCCTTGCCGTCACTGGATCTGCTTCTAGATTATAAACTCCTGTAACAATTGCAAGTTGCACAGCAGTTCATTTGAAATTACTTCTGATATCAGGCATTGTACAATTATCAGTTAATCTCTTTCAACATATGATTGGGACATATCCTGTTTTTCTTACAGTGGAAAGCGTCCAGAATCAAGATAACAGCACTAGGCACCCCTGTCCCCCAATCCCCTAGCAACTGTTCTTGAACCAATTTTTTAGTGCCGATTTTAACAGGTGAAATATTGCGGTTTTACAGATAAAGAAAGCAAGGTGCACCCAGAATGGTTCTGATCGCCCAGTCAGTTGGCCTGATGAGTTTGAATGATGCCATTAATAGATTCAAACAATCATTTTGATATTTGTATTAAATCGCCTTCTAATTTGAAGCTATCTTTTAAGCTTCCCATGTATGTACAACGCTATAGCCAGATTAACTTTCGTTTAGGTGGCTTGTGGAGTGAAACAGCGTTTTAAAAAAATAACTTGCAGATGCATGAAAATCATTTATATCCGACTCTGAAATGAATGTCTTAATGTCTTTCTCTTATAGGTTGGGCTTTCTGATTTTAGGGGATGTAGGTCATAGTAAATTGACTTTATACTCAAATACATACAGACATCTATGAAAAGGTAATAAGGAGAAATACGAAAATGGATATTTATTGTATATAGTTAGTGATATTGACATATTCTGTTAAACCAAATGAAATTACTCTCTTTGTAAGACAAACACGATTGAATATTGTTTGTTTCAGAGGCTTCAACCTACCTGATGTTGTTTAAATCTTTATCAAACTTTCTTAGTGACATTCCACTATATTTTAAAACTGGTTGATCTTCCAGGAAAAAAAAAAGAGAGAGAGAAAAATCTTTCTACTATTCTGTTCCTTTGCTTATTATTACAGCTTTCCAGGTTGAGGAATAGATAGAAGAATAAACAAAAAGTTAAATAAGATACTTCATGTCAAAACCTGTCCCATGCGTGGACATATGCCCGTATCACACAGGCACATAAGCACTTGACCACACTTATTCTGAAACTAGCACACGAGAGTGTGCCTGTAAATTCTTGTCTCTATTTTGCATACTATTTGTTGCAATACCTTTCTTCTTACATAAGGCATATTTTCCCTTAAAAATCCATTTTCTTTAATAACATATATTCTTTTTTCAGATTATTAAAGTAATACACTCTTCTTTAAAAATTTTGAATAATTCATAGAAGTACAAGAAATAAAACAAAACTGTTCCCTTAGTCCTACTATCCAGAGGAAGTCTGCTTAGTATTTTGGTATAATTCTTATATAGAGTGAAGAATTTTTTTTTTAACTAAGTATAATATAAAGCCTATCTTATTTAAAAAATCTGGATTATACTTTACATATAATTTGTATTTGGCTCTTTACACTTCACAATATACTGTGAGCATTTCCCACATCATTAAGTATTCTTCTAAGTAACCAGAATACATCAGCAATAGCTCACTTAAAACAGTGAACGAGCTGCATTAAAAGCCAGCCAGAGCCCTACCGAAGAGCTGATGCAATGAATACCAATCATAGCTTAGTTGCTGTTCCATATGTTAATTTAATTTGACAGAGTAAGAGTCTTTGAAGTCCTAATTCTCTTTTGCATCCAATAAACCAGTTTTTATAGTGCCTGAACTTTTAGACATCAGCCTGCAGCTAAACTCATGTCGGGAAGTTGCCATGAGGTCGCATGTAACAATGGCCAGAGGGGAGTTCCTCTGGATGTCTTGTCAGAGAGGCGAGGGGGACTGTGAGGGGTCACTGGGGACGGGGTAGGGGGTTGGGGAGGGGGTGGTCAGTGTCTCTGGTGATAGTGTCTTACAGGCCTGTGGATTTGTTGCCATTTCACAGGAGCCCTCGAAGGGTGATTCCTACAGACTCGGTTTGCAGTAGTCCAGCAAGATTCGTTAATAAGCATTTGCATACATTTTTGTGTTTATTAGCGGGCTCTGTGGCTTTGGAAGGGAAAAGCTAAGCAGAACTCTCAGTGGCATGTGGTTTTTTGCACCCAGACTCGAACAGGAAGGCAACTCGCTATCGTCTTGCCCACCACCAACACTTAGAATTTGGACCGTGAGTCGGTTCAGCTCACAGAACGCTGTTCAGGGACATCGTTAGGGGTGGTGGGGGAAGAAAAGGACATCGGAGATCAAGACAGAAGAGGTTAAAAATAACAAATCGTGATGAATATGAAGTTGTATCAGTGCAAGAATTTAGAGTTTTGTTTTCTTATTCTTTGATTGTAAGTTCTTTGAGGGCAGAAAACCATGCTTGTAAGGTATGACTAGTTTAGATACTGACTCTTGGGGTCTTAATAGTCATTCCATCGGCTCCGCATCAAAGGGAGTGTCATATTTGCTACAAACGTTAGGAATCAGTGCCTTGTTAAACTGGGTTTCATTTACAATTACTGATCATCTACCGTGTGCCTGGACCAAAGTAAGGTTAGCATCTGGTTCCAAGGCGAATGCGGCAGACGTTGTAGCAGAGGATGAGTGGAAACCAAACACGTGAATGGTTAGCTTCAATAAAAAGGGACAAGGACTTTGGTGGAGTCCCATACCGGGAGTCCTAGGCCTCACGGCATTTGTCTGAAGTTAGGAGATAATTCACGATTAAATGAGTGTGAGGGGGTGAATGATGGAGAAATTTCAAAAGGAGTCCATGCCCCTCTTTGGAAGCATCTGGAAGGTCTGTTCCTTGGGGAAGCGCTTTGTAAATGACAGTAATTCGGGGATAGGGAGCAGAAAGTTGGAGTGGCCACTTAGGAGGCACACAAGCCAACATTTAGGGAAATTGGTTATTAACGGGAAATTATTGGACCAGTGCTTAATTTTTCCAGTAAGGATGTTTCTAGGTAACAATCCTGTTGTGACTGAGTGGTTCTGGGATGTGGTAGACATGGGATTAAGCAGCTGCACTGGATAGTAATGATGTAATTGGGTTTCCAGCATAATTTCCAGTCCTTCTACCGCTCCTGGGTGGTATCAGCTACTCCTGTGACCTAAGTTCCATGTTAGCAGCCCATGTCAGCTTTGGCCGCCGCTTTCCAGTCTGTACAAATGGAACTTGACTGTCTCTTTCCACTAAATTACTCAGTTTTTACTCCTTTAAATAAAACTAATACCAGGGCGCCTGGGTGGCTCAGTGGGTTAAGCCTCTGCCTTCGTCTCAGGTCATGGTCTCAGGGTCCTGGGATCGAGCCCCGCATTGGGCTCTCTGCTCAGCAGGGAGCCTATTTCCCCTCCTCTCTCTCTGCCTGCTTCTCTGCCTACTTGTGATCTTTGTCTGTCAAATAAGCAAATAAAATATTTTTTTAAATTAAAAAAAAAAAAACTAATACCATACCTGCCTTTGTCACTTTGTGCTGGTATAAAACTGTACTACAGACCGGGAAGCTTCTAAATAACAGAAAGTTGTTTCTCACAGTTTTAGAGGCCAGGAGGTCCAAGATCGGGGAGGTGACACAGTCTCGTGAGGTCCCTCTTCTAGGTTGCAGACATCTTGTTGGGTCTTTCCATGGTGGAAAGGGAAAGCAAGCTCCCAGGAGCCTCTTCTAGAAAGGCACCAATCCCATTCATGACCCAATCAACCCCAGAGGTCCTGTCTCCTCATACCATCACTCTGGGAGCTGAGATTACACCTGTGACTTTGGGGGAGACACATTCAGACCAAAATGGTACCTACAGAGTAGGAGTAAGCATTAGAGGAAATGAAATTCCCTCCTTGTGGAGGAAAAAAAAGCCAAATGAGACAATCAAGTGCACCAAGAATTTGCCTGAGACTTGGGATTACCCATGGGATTACCCATGTCTGACTGAAACATCTGTTCCGTGGGCTTTCTCTTTGCCCTCAGGGAGCTATTGGCACGAGCCATGAGCTGTTCCCCTCAAATCAGGGTACCTCACAGGCACATTGCGGTTCTTCTCTTCAGTGGGTCTCCTACTCTGTGCAGTTCCCTACTCACCCATTCCAACATCTTCTCTGTGCTTTGCCTCATCTCAGTAACACCTTGTCCACTCATCTCTGTAGTTTCCCCTCTCCACATAATTTCTTCCTTTCTTTCCTTCATCTTTCTCTGTATTCTTTCCGCTCTCTATAGTTCTGTGTTCTCTTCGCTCAAGCCCAGCCTCTGTCTTCTAACCCAAAGGCACTTGGAATTATGTGACATGTGTTTGTCCCTGCCTTGAAGGGGCCTTTATCTTCAGCGGCACTTGGAATTATGTGACATGTGTTTGTCCCTGCCTTGAAGGGGCCTTTATCTTCACCGGCTTACCCGGCATCTAACGGATATTTAATAAACGATCCTATTTCTGACCGTCATAATTCCAATAAGAAAGTTCATTCTGCTTTCCAAACAGTCAACTTACAAACAGACTTTTGGAACTCAACTCCAGGGTTGGTTGAGGACTTCACGAAACGTGGTCAAAAAAACAGCAAAAGGCTTTTTGTTGCAGAGCTGTAATCTTGATGTACTTTGGCCCCACCTGAATTCCACTGTAATTGCTTTTACAATATATATCCTGCCATCTACTTTAAAAGGTTTCATTCTGAACGCATCTGCTGGCGGAGGATGGGTTTGCTTTCTTTTCTAGGAAACTGCAGCTTAGCAAACTATTAGACTGTCAGACTTTAATTTTTCTGACTTCCACACTGTTGATTAATTTTTTTAAAAAAGCCAAAGAAATAGATTAGCTTTGTTTGTGCATTTTAGTCAATGATTATAGGTTAGCAATTTAATAATTTTAATAGCAGATAGCACATCTAAATCTCTTCTACCATTTGTCTGCATGTCACCCCCGTACCTGGGAGCCACAATGCTTTCAAAAGAGCACATCAAAGTAATTGTTTTGCCTGGCGCCAGTACAAATTTCTGCTGGGACCTGTCCCATTTAATATAAATTATATTACCTGTGGAATTTAAGAGGATGTAAGGAGTAGCGTGCCCTGCAGGCAGGAAATTTGAACTATGGTTTGCCTTTTTTTTTCTTTTAACTCTGGTTTGTTCCTGTAATATGGGATATTTAGCATCCCTAACTTCCGTTTAATCTTTTTGCAGGCGTATTTTGAATTTGCATTCTTATGGAAGACAAATTCAAAAGTCCTCTTATTCTCTGAGGCTCGCTTGACAATGAGAAATCTCTAAAGCTAGTGGTATCAAAGCAGGACCTAACTATGGGAAGGGGGGAAAGAGATGCTATTTGAATAGGTCTACTTAGAAACAGACCAAAAAACAAACAAACAGAGTGATGAAAATAGAGGCCTTTAACCTAATTTAACCAAGTCATTATGCTTCAAACCTGATGTCATGCCTCTGTTTTGCCTACATAGACACGAATGCAGAAGTCAGGCATCCACAGGCAGGGCCTTGGAGACATAAACTGCATAGTTAGAAATCCACTGAACCCAATTTTATATTTTGCTTAATGGAGGAAGATAGTAGACTTTCAACAGGAAGGAGAAACCCATGTCCACCCAGCTATTTAAATGAAGAGGTCCTCCTTCCACATACTGGCATACCTTCGATGACTTGGGTCACCAATATGCTAATGCCCTGTGGACACCCCCAGGGGCCCAGGTGGTGCTCAGACGTGAGATGGCAGCATACGTATCATTTCGGGTGTCAAATGTCACTAGGAACCTCCCCCCACCCCCCCACTACCGAAGAAAAAGGTAGACAAAAGTTAATAGTACAAAGGAAGAAATAATGAAAAGAGCCAGAGAGGAAGGAAGGAGAGAGACAGAGACAAACAGAGGGAGGAAAAGAGGGAAGGGGACTAAAGAGCTAAGACCAAAGCAATCTAAGTCTGCTTCTATCCAGCTCCCTTCTTCGTGCTCCGGATAATCCTTAACATCCAGTCCTTCCCAGGCCACAGCCTGGCCTTGAACACTTACCCCGTGGGACACCACAGCTGACAGAAGGCTCCTTTCCTGTTCCCAGCTGGTAAAAGGGGCCTCCACTTGATCTCTTAACTGAGTCATTGTCTTAACCATTCTCATGATACAGGTTCTCATCACCAGGATTGAATACTTTCTCCAAGTCTTTTTATTCTTTTGTCCAGTAATCCAAGTAGTGTCTGGAAGACAGATACTACAACCTTGAACAGTAGTGACCACTTGCTGAAACACTGTCTTAAATCTTTGATCTCTTGCTTAAAACCCTTGACTTCTTACTCAAACCTCACTTCTATAAAAGCGGTATTATCGTTTCAATTTTAGAAATCATTGAGCAAGATGTCCTATAGCTTTAGCCACAAGTATAAACACATGGCGTTGGTAATGCTCTGGAAGACCTTGCTGCTTTCTCTTTGCTCCTGTGTGTGTGTTTCTCTCTACCCCCCACCCCACCCCCTCCCCTCACCGTGGTCTCTGATTTATTGTGGATATCTTCAGATGGGAACTTTGGATACAGGATCCTGGCCACCTTCCCTAGTTTTCTCCTTGTTTCCCCCCCTTTTGAAAATAGCTCCTTATTCGTTCTCAGAGCACTGTCCAACTTAAACTGAAATGCACACCTTCATGGTTTTCCTTTGGTTTCTTCTGTGCTTCCTTTTTCATACAAAAGGCTAATTAAGTACCTTTTGCTTGAGGGTGAACTGAATTCAAACCCCCAAATTCAACTCTTAAGTTTTTGACGATACAGACTAAGTCACAGCAATTAGAAGTCACCAAATGTCAAGAAAGAGACCCGGTTTTTAACCTTCCCCGGATCTCCCCCCTCCCCGCCCACACTGCTGAAGCTTGTTCCTTTCAGCGTAGAGCCCCACAGACCCTGCCACAATGATCAAGATCCTTGTGAATAACAGCATGAAGCAATGAGGCTTGAGAAGAAGGATGGACATTTTCTAGTGCTAAAAATTAATGTGGATCTAGTAGAAACTCAACTCTTTATTTTGAAATAAGACTTAATATATATAATCATTTGGAATACTCTGATAACTTCTACTAGCAAGCTTAAGACACAAGCAAGTTTAGAAGATTCCACTGGGCTCAAGTGTTGGGTCTGCAAAAGAAGTGGATTTTTATTAGAAAAACAAATATTCTAAGGTTGGCATAGCAGACACTCTGTCTCTCTTTAAAGTTAGTTTTAGGGCACCTGGGTAGCTTAGTCGGTTAAGCGTCCAACTCTTGATTTAGGCTCAAGTAGTGATCTCAGGGTTGTGAGATCGAGCCCCAAGTTGGGCTCCATGTGGATGTGGAGCCAGCTTAAGGTTCTCTCTCTCCCTTTCCCTCTGTGGTCTGCACCCCCACTCTCTCGCCCTCTCTAAAATAATAATAATAATAATAATAATAATAATAATAATAATAGTTATAGATAAAAGAATAGCTTAACAATGGAGATGAGCTGGTTATTGGGAAGATGAGCCCTCTGAAAACCTTAACATGTTTTCAGCCTTCGCCGGAAGCAGGTGACAAGATAGGGTCCACATCCTCTGCCCAAGACAGCAGCCTCCCTGCTGGCACATTGCTAGGCAGAGCTCCAGGAAAAGCTGTGTGGTGACAGAGAGATTAGGAGGCAGGTAGCAGGGCTGGATCCCGTAGTTGTCTATTTCAACTATGGCCTTAGCATGGTCGATTCCACTAATAGAGCTCATCCCTAAAGCCAAGACTCCTAATGAGCACTTGGGCATTTCAATTTCCCTCATATCAAACAATTTCAATTCCATTTCTTTATTCCATGGGTTTCCTCACCCTGTAGCCCTCCCCTATCCCTTAGAGTTTAGAGCATCTGTGTGGACGGAATACCATACCACAGCGAAGGTTCGGTATTGATGAATATCCGAGATTTGGGATTCAGCACATTCAGTTATACATTTATCAACGATTTCGTGCTTGAAATTGTTTTACAAGCACGGCCCGCCAGGAAGGAGACTATTATGATAGCATTTTCTATACTAAATTCTGCACTCTGTGGATCTGGCCATATCTCTATGTATAGATAATATACTACATGGAACACTCTCGAGTTAGACACTATAGATTCCTTAATATTTATTATCTGTAACTATACTTTCTTCCCGTTAGTTTTTCTGTTTATGTTCTCCATCCAAGCCCCAAACACTCAATAGTTGCGATCCTTACCACATTTCCCAGAAGGATTCTTAAGGTAAACGAGAAGTGTTTTTAAAATTTCTTTAAATTTCTGTATATTATTTTAGGAAGCAAAGCAATTAAAACCTTTTAAAACATTAAAGTGAGCTTGATGTGTGTTTTATATCTTATTTCTCCATAGGATACAGTACTTTAAAATTTTCAGTACTGTAATAATAATAGATGAAAACTTGGGACCTTACCTGTTTCAAATTTGGAAAAAAAAAAAAAGAAAGAAAGAATAAACAAATGAAAGAAAGCATGTTTTCTGGGCACAGTCTTCATAGTGGGCTTCGGCAACATAAAGAGCAAAAGCTTTTAGACATCGCTTCCCACATCTAGAGCCGTTGTGAAACTAATCTCGTAACAGGTCTATAGAGGGCCGTGGGTGTCCACGTAAGTCCTTTTCATTGTTCTCTTACTCTCAGTATCACTTTTCCTTTGCAGTTCTTCTTCTGCCTTTTTAAGCAGTCTCTAGAATTTACGAATTAAGTGAAGGGAACAACACGGAGTGGTATGGTTGACAGTCAACCCTCCGTATGTGTTTGGAAATGCAGGTTAAGTTTCTGGAAAGAATCCTGGACTTGGGATCCATTCAAGGACTTAATGTCAAGGCTTAGTTCTGTCAGTTACTAACTAGGGAAGTCCTTTAGGCTCTCTGGGCCACAGTTTTATGTAACTCTGAAATGTTAATTGTCACGGGATAATTATGCCTAGTGTATACGGGAAGGTGAGAATGAAACGGGGCACGATATTTTTAAAACTGACATCACTATAAAATCTATAGAGATAGAAAGTTAGAGAATAAGCTGCTTTGAGGATTGCAAAATCCCCAGAAGTGATCATTTAGTACTTACATGTTTCTGCTCTGGGGCAGGCCGACACTTAAATTCTTCCTTTCAGATTAAAACCTGCATTGCTTGAAAAATACCCTCAGAGAAAGAAATGTTGTAGGTCTTTGCTTCACAAAGAGAGTCACATGGGATGTGACGAAAACAAAAATGTCTGCATTATTTATAATCCTGATTTTCTTGTTTTTTATTTATTTCCCCATCCGACATTTCTTCTATTTTTCCATTCCTTCTGCCATTTTGTGCTGTTTTGTCCCCTGCCATTCTGGGGCAGTTTTCCTTCTCTTCTTTCTCTCTAGTGAACTCCTTCAGTGATTTCCTCCATTTGAAACAAATTCCACCTTTCATGTCCTCCTCGGGGTTAGTTGTCTTGACTTCTGCACAGGAAGACGATTCCACAGTGGTGCTTAGCCTCAACTCCCCTCCACACAACCCTTCTGGTAAGGAAGCTTTCCTTCATGTTGCACTTGAAGTCCATTTCCTATTCTTATGTCTTCAGAACAAGTTTGAAAACAGCTGGTTACCATCCTTTAGCCCTGTCCTTTCTAGACGTTACTTCAAAAACGCTATATCACTTTTCAGTCTTTTTTGTCAAGCATGAGTTATAGAACTTCCTTTAACTTTTACTCCTCAGACATACTGTTCAGCCTTTTAATAAGCTGCATGGTGTAATTGAAAGAATATGGGCTTTGTAGTCAGACCTGGGTTGACATCTGGGCCAGTGTGACTCACTAGCTGTTTGACCCCAGCTACAGCACCTGACTTCTGTGAACTACAGTTTCCTCATCTGTCAGGTGGGGTTAATGGGACCCATCTCACAGGCTCCTTGCCAAAATTGATGACACTTATAACGTTCTCGGTATATAATCAGTGCTCTGATGAATGTTAGCTCCCTCCCCCTCTCCCTCTCTTGGTGCTTCTCTCCTACATCAGGTCATTTCCTTCTAGTTATGGAGCGTACGACTGAGCACAGGGTTAAGAATTTGAAATAACTCTGCTTACCCTTTCCTCGAGAGCACGCTCTCCTCCTCCCCCCATCATGCTGTTCCATCACTAGAGCCCTCTGAGGCATTCATGCCATTGCCATGTGCTACCTCCAAGAACCAGCTCTAAGAAGAAAACATCATGGGGAAACAATCTCAAAAGGAATCACTTACTTGACATTGGAGGAGTCCAGGATAGCTCTTGACCTCATTTTCACCCTGAAGAATTTCTCCAGTTACTTCTGCGCGGCTCACCCATGGCTCTCTCCAGCAGGAGGACATGTCAGATGTCCTTCAGATCACTTTAACACACCGAGTTACTCATTCGTAGGTTCTAGGTGGACCCCCGGGATGCAATTTTACTGCAGCTCCATGAAGCACCTTGTGGAAATGAGAGAACGTCACCTGCTCTCAGCTGGCACAGTGCCATGCCTGGCAGTACAGCTGGGGGAGAAGGGGGTTCGCTGGATGGACTTCAGGCACCCTTGCACGGATTAACCTTTTTGTAGAAACCCTGATGTTGGCTCTGGCGTCGTTTAATTTCGCAAAACAGATGTTCATAAGATACTTCACCTCCATTGTCTCTTTGGTATCATCCAGTAGAACACGTCCCTTAGTCCACTGGCCTTTTCCCTTAGCTACCTCTGTTAGCCCTCTACAGTCTGTAAATGACATGTTATTCCCTGCTTCACATTTATTCTCATTATTTCTATTGGTGCTCGCAGTTTTCTTACATGCACTTTGGAATATCTGCCTTGACGTCCATGTTTTGGTTGGTGGGGGGAGGTACTCTCTCTGTTTAAACTGTGCAATTTGGGATTAAGCCCAGCTGAGTTTCCTGAAAACTCCCAACATTCTATTAATAGATTCCTAATAGAAGCAAGTTGGCAAAATCCATATAGATGATTTATTTCAGTGTTGCTTTCCCTCTTTCCTCTGGAAACAACTTTAGAGATGACTTTAATAAGCATCTAAATGGCCTACACTGAGGTAATGAGGGAGAAGGGGAGAGGGGTTGCTGAGAGACTTAGATAAGCCACCCACTGAGAACTTCCCCGAGAAGTGAGAGTCCCACGGTTCTAAGAGGAGTATGATGCTCTCTTCCTTAACAGGAAAGAAGAGCCTTTTATGCTAAGCTCACAACCGTGGACAAGTCCCACATAGAAAAATAAGGGAGTGCAGTGAACAATGAAGTTTTCCAAAGCTCGGCCAAGTGAATGCTAGAGACGGGGGAAGTGACAAGTTTCAGTCAGCTTGTTCTCCTATCCAGTTAACTGATAGTTATACTTCAATTCATCTCAAGGGGGTAGAAGAATAATGCAAAAAAAAATTTTTTTTTTAATGTGAAAGGGGATACAAATGAAGAAATGAGAAACTTGAAGATAAACGAGAGGCAGAGTTTCCTGACAGCATGATGTACTGACTTCGGGTACATCTTCTGATGTAGACACATGGAATGCCATTATTAAATCTGCCAGGTCTCCATTTTGTTCCATCCATTTCTAATGTGCCTGTTAGGCTATTGCCTCCCTGGGAGCATAACAATTAAACAACTATTGAGTTAAGTAAATAGAAAAACCTAATAAATATTCATATAACTCCAGCTTGAAGCATTTCTTTTATGCTCTATAAATCACTAGAAAACATGTGACAGGAACTGTTCCTGATCTCTTTGAGTGTGTGCAGGATGCCCCGAGAAAGCTTTCCTGTTTATCACTTCTTTGAGTGTATTAATATGGATGTATATTTTTACTTGGAGACAGCTAATATCTGGAATAGTTCTTGGGCTGGGGAAATAGTGGTGAGAGGTTGGGTCTGAGGAAATCATACAGCAAAAGCATGAGTAGGGCTTACAGAGGACTTGATGGGAGGGTGCAGGGTCAAGGGGGGCAGTGGGTGGGAAGAGTAGGCTGGTGGAAGATGGACCTGGGCATTGGGGACACCCGCGTTTCTGCTGCTAATGGAGAGACAGCCAACGTAGGCAGCTTTGGGAAGAGAGATAATAAAATCTGGTTTTGATATGTTTGTTTTAGATGGCAGTGAAATATCCACTTGACGTATTTTGTAGACATTGAGAAACATAGGGCTGAAGAGAGGGTATAAAGTTCTGGCTGGAGATGGGGTTCTGGGGCACACGTGAATGTAGGTGCTAATTGAATCCAAGTGGGTGCACCAAGGGAGGAGTAGAGAAGGAAGAGGAAAGCAAGGGGCCCCAAGCTGAGGCCAGGGGACACTAAGTGATAACAAACCAAGGGAAGAGAGAGAAGGCAAAGAAAAAGCAGGCAGAGATATTTGAGAAGCCCTATAGCCTAAGTCGCATGCCCCTGACGCCTTCATGTTGGGGATCCCATCACAGTGTGAATGGCAGCCGGATCCCTGGAATGGGGAGCTGCTGAGAAGTTCAGCTTTTGCCCAGTATTTGATGGCTCTCGGAGAAGTGACAAACACAAACGAGGACTGCAGAGAGACAGGCAAAACCCGGGCAGACTCTTGCTAGCTCCATGTTGTCCAACACAGAGCTTTGTAAGATAACATTCGTTTAATGAATGAATGTGTGCATGAAGGAGCGAACTGCTCAGTCAGATGAGCAGTTTTGGGTAATCAGAGGTTTTTCCGCGTGAGCAAGAGGGTAACAGTATCGTAACTAATAAGTGCAACTTAGTACTGAGCAGGGTCTGTAAGTGTCACTTCATGGCTAACACATAAAACGGGCAGAAGGGAGGAAGGGAGTGAAGGAAAGAAATCACAGACGGGATGGGTGGGAGATATAGGAGTAGTGAGTGAAGAGGGCCAGGGGTCTCCTGGAGTGTGAAGTCAGAGACATAAACAACCTAAACATATGGGTTTGGGCTTTAATTTGTGTGTATCTCTAGCTGTTTTTCAAATGTGTATCTCGTCTCTCTGATAGAGACTTGAAGCTTCTTGGCAAAGACAAGAACCACTTTGGTGTGTCTCTTCTGTACTGAATACAAGTGTTTACTCTACACTTACGGACAGATTGAAGGAAAGAAAGGCAGGTTTTCAGTACTTCCTAAAAATACATAATTATCTAGAAATTTAGTCACAGAAAACATCCAGTTCTGATAAGTCGAAGTAAAATAACCCCTTTTCCGCTCAGAGGAGGCTTTTTAAACTTTGGTTTTCTAAATCATTTACCCAAAGCCCTACCCGTAAAGGAGTGCCTAGATACATTGTGAAATGTCCTTCAGAGGCAGCAATATAATTTAAGCAACGTGAAGAAATATGCCTAGAAGATTTGAAATATGCTGCTTTTGCTTCCCTGACTCCATTTTCGTAAGAATACCTCAAAGTATTTGCAGATGAATTAAAGGCAGTGCCCATCTGGAGGGAAATCAGACATCCATTTGGGTTTGTGATAGAAGGGCTTATAAAGAAAGGTCAAACTTGTGTAGTAAAGTGGAATGTACACGTGGGAGAGCTAAGCAGGGCTGGTGAGAAAATGGGGTGGAGCAGTTAATTAACTTTGAACCTGGGAAATGCTTCAACACGCAGTCTGCGAGATCCCCCTCAAAGAATGCAGGACACCTGGAAAATGTCAAATGTTTTATTTTCAACCGATTTGTATGCAGTAATGATCTGAATAAGAAAAATGACTTTGAAAGCATCAAAAGTGTAATTTTCACCTTCTTTTAATTTAAAAACACCTGAGCACATTTTTCCTGGGCTTTTAAGAAAAGAAATAAAATCCACCTTTGGGGGAAGGGGAAGATCAAGATGGCCGCCTTGACAAGTATCAGGAGGCTAGAGAGTGAAAATAGTCCATGTCAAGTGTATATAACTTTGTAATGTTCTACCACAAATGTTCCAAGAAGGCAGGGAAGAGACTGTTGAAGAGGCAACAGTGTTATCCATTTTTATTAAATATATAAGAGTTGCCGCATCCATTTCCCAGCAGCAATCCCGATTTTTAGGAGTGATGTCAGTGACACTGTAAAGCAAGAGATACCGGTGGGTTGACCATGACTTTCAAAGCACTTCTAGAGGTGAAAACGTGTTTCTGCAGTAGGGAAGGGGTACCATTCTGATAAAGCAGCGAGATGAAAAAGGGAATGGGGGGTCTACACAGTCTTGTTTCATCTGATAGAACTTTCCCACAGAAAATGGAACAATATCAGATAAGAACATTTATCAGACTCCCAGACGTCACGGGCACTTCTCCTTGGGAACATTATGCAGCATAGCCTTGCTAAATCCCAAAAGTTTAAGAGAGAAATATATAGACTGGCACCTTGGGAGGGATGATAACAAGTCTGCATTATTCACACTGATGTATACATTAGGCATTTGTGGGTGCTTGTTAAATGATACATAAGACAGTCTCACTGAAGAAAACACAGCAGTTGCCCATGCATTCCCGGGTCAAAAGAAAGCTAAAGTGAATTAGGCAAGATATCTCCTAAAATGATGAAGGTGGTAGTAAATAAATAAATAAATAAATAAATAAATAAATAAATAAATAAAAATGTGTACTTTTCTTCTTCCACTTTTGTCTGACTTTCCTAAGAGCGGGTGACAGTGAAGGAGCCTTAAGCATGATTGCAGAAGGCAGGTATCTAAACCTCTGTTAATTCCAGGCGTTAGAAGCAAGAGTAAGTTTGCAACCTAGGTGAAGTTGTAATTAGTTAGCAAGGGCAGGTGTTTCCAGCTCAGATCTTTGCAGATGAAATAGAATCTAAGAAACAGAAACTAAGCATTGTTTCAAAGTCAAGTGCAACTATTCTGGAAGATTTATGTAAATCTTCTATTTTCCCATTTCGGGAACTGTAGAGCACAATGTGGAAAAGTATAACATGTTTATTACTTGCCATGAGATTGATGAGAATGAAAATGTCAGAGAGCCCATCAGCATCACTCAAAGATAAGTCATGGAATCCAATAGGTGGTTAAATATGTATGTAAGTGACAAAATAGAACAAAAAATTTCACCAGGTCGTGTTCACACCTGTTCTCTGTTTATTTGTGTCTTTATTGAATATTATCCTACTTTACCTCAACCCATAGAGGATTCGAGGCTGCTTAAAAAGAACACAATGGACCTCGGGCAACGTGAGTTTTTAGTGACCAAAGACGGACTCTGGGGTCCGTGACATTGAGAGGTTTGCCACTTTTTTCAGGCACGAGGTTGAATGCTTGCTCCTAGAAGATGAAGATTAGGAGAAAATCGTTCACTTTGAGGATGAAGTGAGCCAACACATCACCGATAGTCACATCCTGATGAGACCTGGTTTTTTCCTAATTTGAGTTGACATGGCAACTCAAAGACACTAAACCATTTTGGGTTTGGGGGGTTTTTCGTGTGAAAACAGCCAAGTGAGAAATGAATCCTTGGTAAAAGTTGGAGAGGGAGCTAACCTTTGGTATGAGGATATGCACAGGAAACTCTTGCCTCTAGATAGCAATACAGTTTCAAGAGACATCTCCAAACCTGAGCAAAATATTTCCTGGATTCCCAGTTTAGAGACTGTGAGTTTGGGGGATTTGCCAATTCCTGAAAAACAACAAAAGCCTACTAAAATATAATAGGAAATTACAGGGAGAAGGAAAAGGGTAAGGAAAATGTGGAAGATTTGTTGAAAATGTGTATTTTAGATCCAGTTCTCCTACTGCTAACCACTTGGCCTTGGGAAAGATGTGACTCTCTCTTTGGTGTCACAAAATTGGAAACCAGGTGCAACTGCTTTTCGCCACTAATTGGTGTGCCCCAAGGAAGGGTGACTTGTTCCTCTGTCTGATTTAATTGGTGAATAGGGTAAATCAGCCAAGTAAAAGAGAAGCGAAAATATCCCTATGGCTGTACTTATAAGAAGATTCCTGAAGGACTAAGAGCTCTGGGTCCTTTCCCACTCCCAAAGCAGAGCAGCTCTGTTTTTATCATTTATATAAGTTGATGTTCTGAAGATTATGGGCAGGCAGGCGTGGTGGGGGGGTAGGAAAGGGAAGCAGGAGGATTCTTTGATGAAGGAACACTCTTACCTATATTACGCACAATTCACTGTCAGTTCTCAGGCTTTTAAGGATTAAGCGGGTACAGTAGTGGGCTCCGCTTGCCAGATTTGGCACTGGACCAAACAGAATGTGTTAGAGATGCTGAGGATCAAACTACTCCTGTAGGTTCCAGTATCCAGTGAGAACCCAGGACGGTATGTTCAATGAAGCCATTTTACGGCTTCAAATGGGAGTCCTAGAGTTTGTGTGATGAGAGATGCCAAACTTTTACACTCCCAAGAAAGAAAGCTTTCCCCAACTCCTACCCCAGCCTGTCTTGAGAAGGATACTACTTAACGCTAACCTAAATACCTTTCGCTGTAATGGAGGTCTGTTTTGTCTTGGTTGACTCTGCGCAGTGGAAGCTTTCCCTATTTCCTATGCTCCTTCATGTCGTGAAACTTCTTTTTAAATGAACCCACTTCAAATTAAAGTATAAAATGATTTGAATATAATTTCATCTGACTTGCATCTAATCTCATTCTTCTTTTTGCTGTGTCTGAAGATAGTCTCCAACTTCTACAATATTGTTAATTTCTGGGCTACGAATTGGATACAGGATAGGCACTCAAATTTTGTAAGTGCCTTGGGGTTACAAGTTCCACTTGCCCTCTGTCCTGCCTCAGCTTCCCGACCCCCAGCCCCGACACACACTCGCTGGAAGTCCTTCTGGATAGCAGGAACTATGCTGTTGGACTAGATAGGGTGCTGGGTGGCTCAGAAATTCTTCCTACCTTTGCATCTTCTCGAGATAGTGGTCTCACACATATTTTCATACAAATATCCATTTGACTTGCCCTTTCCTTCACACTTCCAACTCTTTCCAGCTCTTCAGAACATGTCTTCTCATTTCCTCCCATGCCTCTTCCACCATTTTGTCGTATTGCTAGAGTGGCCCTGGCAATACATGTATCAGAGGAGAGAGAAACCATATGTTTTGAGGTAAAACTTAATAGAATAAAGAAAGAATGCCATTAATCTCCAGCCCTTGAAAATGCCCAGAAGCTCCCATTCAGACCCTTCTTAAGAATTTCCATTCACTGTCTTTTATTAAACCCTGGTATTCCTCAAACATCAAATTCCAAGATGAATTTTAAAGATATTACTTACAAACTTTTATGTAACTCTTTCAATTATAAATAGCTCAGAAGTATTTTTTTCCCTAAAATTTCTATTGTGAACGTGCTACATTTTAGGTAGGCTTTTGTCCCCCGTGCCTGAGACCCTAACCACCATTTTTTAACCGTTTATCACTCAAGGGGAAACATTTACTACCAAATTTGAAAAACAAAACAAAACAAAACAACATCCAACTCAACTTTTGGACTGTTTCTATTCTAATAAGGATTTGGTTGGCCTCAAGCAGAGGAAATGTTCTAGCTTATGAAAGATAGCTAAGGAAAACACCATAGGTAGAGCCAGGATGTCTCATTCCTGAGGGCTTGGGAAGGAGTCTGACTCACGGTTGAGGTGTGTGCTTAGGATCGATGCTAATCGGCCATCTGGAGGCTGGAATTCTGATCCTGCTCTGGAGGCCACCTGAACCTCTAGCACGGTGTTCTGCTCGCTGCTCCTTGATTCTTGTGAACACTTCTCCTGTTTGTCTCTGTGTCTAATACAGGCTTCAGCATGGGGTGCTTAGTAATTGCTACCTGAACCAAGTTTAACCCAAGGCTAATTAACTAATGGTTCTTCCCCATCAGATCTGGAGTGAAAAGGACCTCAAATGAGAAGCATTATAAAGTTCTCAGGTTAAATGGCGTCAAGTAATGACCAGAGTTTCAGTGAGGAGTAAGGCTGCCGATCTCGGAGGCATTCTCAGTCGTGTGCGCTGAGATGTGAATGTGTGAATGTGTGCGTGTGTCCACACACACGTTCTTCCCTAGGAGAAGGAAGGAAGTGGAAAGGGGAGAAAATAGAGCTATTGACTACAGAGCCAGAAAGCTGTTTCCAGAATGACTGCTTCTGTTGTTGGGGGCATGCTTCCTTTGAGAAGGGGTGTATTAGGCATCCTCTTTCCATTAAGTCTATTTTGGGAAGAAATTACAGAGGATAGATAATGTACTTGTTACCAAGTCCTAGGGACCTCTTATCGGCACAGCCACTGTTCTCAACACCCACCTGCTTAGAGCGAAAGAAATCAAACCTGTCTTCTCAGGGACACCAACCCAGATGATCAAAACCTCTACTAAATCATCGTGTTTACTAGGGAGGCCGCTGATTTTTGTGAAGTGTTAACTTTGTCCTTAAAAGCCGTGAGTGCCAGCGAGCCCAGTTGGGCCTCCGGCCTGTGCATTCAATCCGCTTCTACAGGGGCAAAGCCTAGGAATTGTTTTCAAAACAGTGTGGGGCTTCCTACTCGGGCTGAAGATTTATCTGCTTTTGACAACTACCCAGGTTACTGTGGAACAAGGAGTTGACTTCTCAATAGTTTTACAAATTATGTGTTTAACTTTGTCTCTATAGAATTAATTCCTGGGAGGCGAGAGGAGGGGTGGAGCCCAGGCCTTCAAGGCTAGTTGACAAATTTGAGTTTTTAAAGTCATCACAGCAATTTCCCCCACTCCCCCCTCCAAGCGCCACAGTGCGGTGAGGCTCTGTTTCCACCCAAAGGCAGTTTGCATCCTGCCTGTGCACTGATTTACACATTAAAATAAAACAACTTCAGTGTTTAGCCATAAAAAAAAAAAGGGGGCTATTTAATCATTAAACAACCACCTTTTTTTTCTTTTGCCCTTTAAACCTGCATTCAATCAGTTTGGATGCTGCTTTACAGTCTTGTTAACTGCTAAAATCACAAAGGAGGGGTTAGCAGGATCACCACCAGCAGCAGGAAGCCCTGAAACACCCCCATTGTCCCATGAAACTTTGGGCAAGAAGCTCCTTCAGCTGTCTTGCAACACACACTGGGCTCCGAGGGAGGTGTGAGGGGGAAAAAATGCAACTTTTAATTCCAGAAGCAGCCCTGTGTTCGTTCACGGAAAGGGGAGGGTGGAGGGGAGTTTTCTTGCATTTACTCTTCTGTGTGGCCATTGTCGTGGTGACATGTGGCATGAGCAGGGGTCCTCCTGCTGTTCAAGCGTCCCATCCCTGGGATGGTATGTTCTAGCAGACTCCTAGGAAAAAAAGGCCTGGATGGTCCTTTTTTTTTGTAAAGGGAGGAGGAGTGGCAGTGTTTTATGGCTTTCTTTCAACACATGGGAGTTTTGTCACTCGTTTTAAAAGTACGACTTAACACCATTTTCAAACCAGCCTGAGTTCGAGCCCCGGATGGTTTTCACAAAACGTCCCCTTTCTCCCTCAGAGTGGGATAGCCACAGGTGCCTACTAATGGCTCCACTTGTAGGAACTGAATTTCTTCCCTTCGTCGTAGGGAAACCAAGAGCGTTTTCTGAAATTTAATTCTGTGATCTACGATCTGTTCTAGGAAAGGATCGCAACTTTCTGGAGATGAATCTCTACTTTACCGCAGACTGTTTGCCTTTTTGATTTCTTATTTTACCTCTGTTGGGTGTTCATTTGTGCTGCCAGATGTTTAAAGTACATTGGAAAAGACAATCCTTCCCTTTTAAGAGGCCGGGTTCTAGACAAAATTGGTAATTGTTTCAGTTTTGAAGAGGGCAAGGACACAAGCATTTCTTTGTGTGTCCTGGAATTGCAAACTTTGTCAGTGACACCCCCCCACCCCCCCCCCTGCTTTGAGATGGAGATATGGAAACCTAGAGAGTTTGGGAGACTTTCCCGAGATCTCATAGCTCCTTTAGTTCATTGTGGTTTCCACCCCGGACACCCCTTCACTAAGTTAGTACGAATGCTTCCTAGAGTGCCCTCACAGAAGATAAAGTCTGGTTATGTGTCTCTGTTTTACATTATCTATCCTCGAGACAGCTCTGAAGTCACTGACATCCTTGCCTTCTTCAAACCAAACAATCCAATTCCTTTTCATTTACTTTGAGATTTCTGTTTTCTAATTTTCCCACCATTTTGACATGGTCTGTGTGCAGTAGGCTTTTAGAATCTGAACCAAATTATTCAGGGAATTGGCCCCACATTTTTGTACAGGTACTTGGATACTGTGTAGACGAGTCCTATATTTCTCTGCTCTCACAACTGCTGCCCAGAGAAAGACCGGGTGTTCTTTGGCCAGTTTGTTGAACCATTTCCCTCAGGAGCAAAACTACCTCATGTTTTCCATTCCTGTATTTCAGGATCATATCTTGAATATTTCTTTCTTTCTTTCTCTTTCTTTCTTTCTTTCTTCCTCTTTCTTTCTTTCTTTCTTTCTTTTTTAAAAAGCAGGGTTTTGTTTTGCTAGCTATTGTTCATCCTGACCACAAACTAAAATAATTTCAATCTCCAAAGACCTGTTTTAACTCACCCTTGTTTTTAAAATTAAAAAAAAGAAAAAAACTTATCAACTGGATCTTTCCTGAAGACACGCATATTTAAGCAGCCAGTTCACACTGTAGATAACAGAATAAGCCTTATGTCTGTTCTTCAGGTACCTTATGTTAAGTTCCTCAATGAATAGCCATTTCCACTGCATTTTAAACAAAATCCAATGGAAAAATAACTAATTTAAACAGGATAGTCGGTCAGCTCACTAGGCAAAAATAGTTGGTTAAACGAGTTGTTTGCCCTTTCCCAGATAAAATCGCTGATTGATTACTGAACAAATTTTTCCAATGTGCCAAGATATAGGTTGCTCTAATGATCAGACAAACCAAGTATAGTGTATGGCTGGGAAGAGCAGGCTGTTCTTATATGATGATAAGAACTGTGGAGAGAGGGAAATCATGAATGTTGGAAATAGATGAGAGGAAAAAAGAAGGAGATGACACACTCGAGAAAAGCTGAGTTAACAGGCGCTATTTTCAGAGCAAAATCTATTATAAACCCCGACATAGTTGAATGCTTGTAAGAGATGGTTTCAGCAACTCCTCTGTTTCCTGATGTGTATACTGTACCTGAACGAAATGCTTCTTTCCTGTGAGCCGGACAGTAGGAAGTAATCTATCTTCAACCTTGTTTGGTTTGTAAATAACACTGTAGAAAAGGGCTTTGAGCTTTGGAAAGCTAGTCTCCATGTGTTCTCTCTCACTCTTGGAGGCGGGTTAAAGGGCATGGCCATGACCACCACCTTATTCCTTAAGCGGTTGTTTAAAAAGGTTGAAAAATGTGCCCAGGGCCCATGCCTGCCCCTCCGTGCCCCTCCGTGGAATTATCCCCACTCAGGCAGGCTGGCAGGCAAGCCTAGCTTTAATGGAAATAGAAGAGAGAGTTTGGGGGAGCTTGGCATGTTGCAACATGTGCTTTTTGCTTGCACCTACTGAATTTTTAATTTCCATGAAATGTCAGTGGGCAAGTGGACACTGGCCTTCTTTCTTTTTGTCTGCTGCTTTGCAGCTATTGGGATACTAGGCTTTGGATAATGAAGTAGGTTGTCATTTCCTCCCCCAAATAATACATTACAAAGTGGAAAGGCAAATTTCCTGTGGAAGCTCTAAGTAGCAGGTGGTGTTTCCTTAATATATTGTTTTTAACCTTCAGGAAAATTGGTATTATGAGCTGATAATTTGGAAAATTAAAGTAACATCAACGTCCTACATTTTCAATAAGACAATCAAAATCTTAGTTAATTTGAAAAAAATCAAAGTGGAGTACTGTACCAGGAAAAGACAGCATATTTTGTTCTTAATGTGTTATTATTAAAGATTATTGTAAAGTTATTTTAATGTTTAAATTCATGGAGGACAAAAAAAGGGATATGGCGCAGCTGAATTTCCCAATTCATTAAGAGATTTCTTTTTTTTAAAGAAGGAAAAATAGGTATTTTTAAGTTTCACTCTAAACCTTTGCTGCTAACTAATGCGTGGAAACATTTAGTCAGTCGTACAAAGAGTTAAGCGTGGGACTGTTCACATGGCAAATCTGGGTTGAGCTGGAGGTAAAAACATCTGTATTTTTCATTCATTTGCTCAGCAGCACTAAATTTCAAGCTTGTTTTTTGTTCAGCATCAAAGAAAAAGTTGTTTTATGGTTATTGGGTTTTTTTTAAACTCGCATATTTCATGAAAGGGACTCAAGTCATTGGATCTTTATATTCTTTTTAGTTACTTTGCTGCCCAACAGCCCTTCTGCGTGCCATCTTGTTGAATAAGGAAAACATAATTTTATTCTTTTTCTTCTCCTTTGAAGAAAAAATTTAAGAGGTTTAAATACCATTCACATTTTGGAATTTCCTTCTTTCCTCCTCCCAAAACCATCATCTCACAACCACGTAAAGCAATCCAATGTTGAAAGACTTAGAGATTCTCACAACTATAAATATCCTTTATATGACTATAACTCCTCTGTTTATCGAGGGCAATAAGAATGGAGCCCAGAAGCTAACAAAGTGTGTGTGTGTGTGTGTGTGTGTGTGTGTGTGTGTGTGTGTGCGTGTGCTCATGTGCATACGTGTTGAAAATCTTATGTGTCCAAATTTACATAGTATTTTTAGCATACGAATTGCTGATGAGGCATCTATTCTTTTTTCTCTAAAAATTCTGAGTGCGTGGACCTATTAGTTGCCAGGGACCAAATTACCACAACCAATGCCAGACGAAAATATTTACCAAATCCAAGAAACTATTCACGTTTAAACTATTAAATGTGGCTAATTTAAATAGTCGTCTTCATTCTCTAATTATTGTGTGGCACAGTTTGGCTTTGGGATCCAGATTTTCAAGTGTAAGAAATCTACATTTTCATCCTGAGAACTATAAAGCCAGATACTCAACAATCATTGCCATTGCCCCCTTCCATCCGAAAAGGAAGGGGAAGTTAAGAGCTGGGGGTGGGGGGTGTCAAACCTAGATACTGTAAAATTTCAGCTACTCTTGGACTTTCTGGAGATATCAATTTTCCAGATAATTGAATGTTAACGTCTTTAATTTTTAACTTTAAATTTCAATAGTGTTCTTATATATGAAAATCTGGGTAATGTACATAGTACATGTGTCTCCAACTACATTTATCAATGTGCTAAATATAATTTTATGTGTTCCTCGATGATGTTTGGTCATTAGCCCAAGCATCACTAGACTTATCAACTGGCAAAGATCATATCCTTTCACCCTTTTTCCTTTCTCATTTCTTGAATGCTCACCATATGAGAGGAACTGTGATGCCCCCCACCCCATTCTTGGTGCGTAGAAGGCACTCAATGAGTGTGTGTTGAAGAAATGAAGAAATCAGGGAATCAATAAGTTCAGTGGGTAGTTATGAGGGTAGATTGAGTTCAAAGATTCAGTTGTTTTGGGTGTAGGACCAGACACAGTGGTAGCCGAGACTATAGACAGAGCAATAGGGTCACAAATTATGTGGACTACAGGAACGAATATGTTCATCCCCAGGCCAGTGGTACCCTGTCCCTCCTTGAAAAGTACTCAGAACATGACAGTACCTTTCTTATCATTGACCACTGTCTCATGAAATTGGAAGAAACCTACGCAGCTGCAGCACTCCCTGAGCATTGTGACAAGCCTACCACTGCCAAATGAGTGTTCAAGTCAAAAACTAGAGCAGCCACCTCTGCAAAGGGTTCCCTCACTCCTTAAGAAACAAGTATCCTAAGGGAGTGCCGTTGGTTAAGCATCCAACTCTTGGTTTCAGCTCAGGTTGTGATCCCAGGGTCCTGAGATTGGGCCCCACGTGGAGCTCCATTCTCAGCATGGAGTCTGCTGGGGACTCTCTCTCCCTCTGTCTCTCAAATAAATTAATAAATCTTAAAAAAAAAAATGCAAGTATCCCAACAATATCAGTTAATGGTCTTTTCCTTGCTGCTGCCATTTCGTTATTCTTGGCACATATCACAGACATCAGCTTGCCAGTTTTGTGCAGCGTGGCTCCGTTCCACGTACACTAAGTTTGTTCTTGGGCTGCCCCAGAGCAGCATTGCTCTCCACTTTGAGAATTAGGGCTAGGATACTTTGGGGGATGGATTGCATTCATACCAATACTTGATCATCATGACACACCTATTCAGTGTAATGTGGAGGGAAATCGTGGCCTTTGGAGACAGACAAATGTAGGTTCAGACGTCTGCATCATCTATCATGAGCTGCTTATCAGCTACCTGGGTGATCTTGGGGAACTTCAGTCCACTCCTCTGTCTTCATAAACGTGGAGATATATAGAAAAGACCTTGGCAAGGCCTCCGTAAAAGCTGGTTACTTGTATTACTGCTACCTTTATCAGAAGATTGCTGCCACCTGATCAAAAATCACACCAAGCTCAAAATGTTGTTTCAACTTTCCTTAATATGTGTCCTCTGTGCATAAGCTGTGCTGCAAATTAACCTTTCACTTATCCCATCTAAACAATCTCTATAGAGTCCGGAAAATAGATAGAATTTCTCATGAAAGCCAGTTTGTATTAACATGTCGTATAGGGGCATCTGGGTGGCTCAATCTCTAAGCATCTGCCTTTGGCTCAGGTCATGACCCCAGGGTCCTGGGATCAAGCCCTGCTTCGGGCTCCTTGCTCAGCAGGGAACCTCCTTCTCCTTCACCCTCTGCTTTTCTCCTGCTTGTGTTCCCTATCTTTCTCTGTCAAATAAATATATAAAATCTTTAAAAAAAAAAAAACCCATTTCATATACTGAATAATCTGTACAGTGAATCAAAGGTAATTAATGCTTAGGGATACAAAGATCACCAAAAATAGTCACAAAATGATACCCTGTTTCCTCAAGTGGCCTTCCGTAGGTAAGTCTGTTGTTCTGAAATTGTTCTTTACTGAAAGAATAAATATAAAAGATGGTGGGAACTATCTACCAAACATATCTTTATCTTTTTTTTTTTATGATTTTATTTATTTATTTCAGAGAGGGAGCACAAGCAGGCAGAGTAGCAGTCAAGGGAGAGGGAGAAGCAGGCTCCCTGCTGATCAGGGAGCCCGATACGGGGCTCCCTGTGTCTGACTGACTGCCACCCAGTATCCCCATCTTTATCTTTTTTTTTTTTTTTTTGGCAGAGAGAGAGAGAGAGAGAGCGTGAGCAGGCAGAGTAGCAGCCAGAGGGGAGAAACAGGCTCCCTGCTGATCAGAGAGCCCAATGAGGGGCTCAATCCCCAGACCCTGGAATCATGACCTGAGCTGAAGGCAGATGCTTAACTGACTGAGCCACCCCAGGCGCTCCCCCATCTTTATCTTTTTTAACATTAGCTTGCTTTCTGTAAGCAATAAACAAAAATGAAGATACTTTCTAATCACTAAAGTGTTACTCACCATGTCTAAGGAGAATCAGCCTGTCCTTAATTTGCTTAAAACCATGGAGACACAAATCACATCAGCACAGAGTGTGGAAGGCAGCGCCAGCCGGACCCACTTTATCGGCAGCATGAAACTGTTCTGGGACTAAAGCCTGAGCAGAAAGGAGCTCTCAGAAGCAGCCGCAGAAATCTTGTAAACACCTGTATCAACCATACGTTATCTCCGTTTCTGCCTCACTTTGCCATAGCATTGTCTTTCTTTTGGAAGATGTTAAGTCTCTGTCAGCTGGCTGAATTCCTGAGAAAATGTTTACATGTGTTTGTGTGGTCACATGACAGTAGCCCTCACAGATAAAAGAATTCTTCCATCTGGTTAAAAAAAAAAAAAGCCACCGGGGTGCCTGGGTGGCTCAGTGGGTTAAAGCCTCTGCCTTCAGCTCAGGTCATGATCCCAGGGTCCTGGGATCGAGCCCCTCGTCTGGCTCTCTGCTCAGCGGGGAGCCTGCTTCCCTTCCTCTCTCCGCCTGCCTCTCTGCCTGCTTGTGATTTCTGTCTATCAAATAAATAAATAATCTTTAAAAAAAAAAAAAAGATACCAACCAAGGCCACATGATGCTGAATGCTCAGGGCTGGTAGATTATTAAAAAAAAACAAAAAACAAAAAAGCCACCTAGGGACACCTGGGTAGCTCAGTCAGTTGATTGTCCTCCTCTTGGTTTTGGCATGGGTCATGATCTCGGGGTCCTGGGAACAAGCCCTGCAACTAGCTCTGTGCTCGGTGGGGAGTCTGCTTAAAGATTCTCTCTTTCCTTCTCCTGCTGCCCCTCCCCCTGCCTGTGCCTGTGCGTGCACTCTTTCTCTCTCTCTCTCAAATAAGTAAATAAAAATCTTTAGGGGCGCCTGGGTGGCTCAGTCAGTTAAGCGTCTGCCTTCAGGTCAAATCATGATCCCAGGGTCCTGGGATTGAGCCCCACATCGGGCTCCTTGCTCAGTGGGGAGCCTGCTTCTCCCTCAGCCTGCCACTCCCCCTGCTTAGGCTTTCTTTCGCTCTGTAATTTAAAAAAAAAAAAAAAAAAAACCCTTAAAAAAAAAAAAAGAGCCACCTAAAGAAAATATGGTGTCAAGGCTCTAAGTCCCATTTAAAGGACATACTGTGTGATATTATTCAACACAGTTTTGAGTAATCGAAAATTTATACAGATTTTCAACAGTGGTACTTTGTGACATTGGTAAAATGTAAGTAGAAAATCAGTATTGTCTGGATCCAATGGCACTTTTTCCAGTTGTAAGCAGTGGTCATGTTCTTGACTAGTATTAGCATCTTTTTATGCTTCAGTCTCTTTGCTTTTTATGAAAAGAATACTGGGATTCATGATGTGGAATGGTTCCTCGTAAACCCGAGGCCCATTGTTCATCTATACACCTGTGATTTTACTAGCTAATGTGTCGAAACTATTCTGAAGGATACAGAATTTGCCTTCATAGGAAACTCAGCCTCCATGCCAAATTGGGTTCATCGTGCCTCCATTTTCTCTATAAGAACCCCTAGTTTTTGTGGCTCCCACCCAGGCCATCTCTTAGTGATGAGCAGAACTGAGGAACTTTTGTTCGGATACTTACCTTTGTTTATACGAATGAAAGCTCACAAGTTGATCGTGGTCTACAAGTAGGCTGAGGAACTGGGAAGGTAAGCACTCAACTCAGAGGCCCCCATTCTCCAAATTGTTGTCCCTCAGTCTCCTCGTCTTCTCCCTGAAGACCCTGAAGGAGCGGTAGCATCTGCAAGGACATTAGGAAACTCTTAGCTACTTTTTTGGCAGCCAAGCCTGTGTTATCCCGCAGAACCTGGAGGGATCCTGAGGGCGAGAGAACAAAGGAGTAGGTTTTTACGCAGGTGGTCAGAGCAGAGAAAGCGGAAGAGTCAGTTACAGGTTCCAGCAGTGACAGAAAGATGGCTTCCGAACTGAGTGGTCGCCAAACCCTCTCTTCTTTCCTTGGTTCTTCTACCCCTGTCACCACAGCCAGAAGTACTGGCTTTAATGCTTCCCAGTAGAAGGAGACGTACAGAATGTGCGTGGCTGGGCATCCTGACGTTACTGTATGTGCTGAGTCTTTGGGGGTAAACATCAGGAAAATTAGATTGTTGGAATAGCCAAGCTTTTTCACATTAGCTCTGCATTCTATTGACTATCAAATGATAGGTTGGAAATTTAGCTTAATTTTAAGGTTATGTTTATACAGGGAGCACTATCAATTATCAGAAACATTAGAAGTGTTGCTAAGTAAGTAAACTCAGAGTGAAATGTCATGTCTTAGAGGCTGCTTAACAGTTGTCAGAGAATAGTCTGTTAGTCATTGTAGCACAAAGTAGCTACCCGAAAATTTGTTGAATACATGAAATGTTTTTGACAGAAATATCTGCATAATTGCTGTGTGTTATACATGCTCGTTATAGCCTAAAGGCATCTGTTTGAATTAGGGCTTCCCCACCCCCCGTCTGTGTAACACACTTGCAGACACGATGTGAGTATTTGCTGCTGTTATCCTTTTAAAAAGTATATCTCTTGACTCTCTCTGCAGCCTAAGCATTCTAGAGCTAGTTTGCAAGCAACACATAACCTGGAAGAAGGAGAATTAAGTTTGCTTTCACTGAAGCTCTAGTTTTGTAACTTGCTGAAAGTTCGTTTTGGAGAGAGGTCATTTTTGAAGAGAATAAAGAATTTCATTTTTGTGTTTTTTTTTTTTTTAATCTTGTAATCTAACTGGTAATCATTAACTATATTTAATAAAATACAGCCTCCTTTCAAAAGCAATCCCTGACAACAGTACATTTTAAAACCAGGCTCTCTTTCCCAGCAGCCCAGGGTGTTTTGAAGATAGGAGAACAAGGGAAGCACTTTCAGCTGTAAAGTCTTGCAGGGCCGCATTTAAGTGTTTTGGGCGCTGTATTCTTGATGCAGCATCATATTACAGGAATATTATGAAAAAAAGCTACAGGGAATTCTCAAACATGCCTAACACATACAGAGCTTTAATGTTCATATGGCTGGATCCATTCAACAAATGGGATCTGTGGGTCAGATGTGGTTTGCAAGCCACTATTATTAAGTCGTTTTACTTTTACCATTAAGTAATGGTTCCTTGTTAATATTATGAATGCGTGTGTTCTTTGCCCTCTCTGTAAATCTTTTGTTCAATTCTTTTTTTTTTTTTTTTTTTCCTCTTTGGCCTTACAAGAATGTGGGGGGAGGACATCCCTATCCACAAATCAAGGGCTTTAAATAGCCGGACTAGAGCTGAATGAAGGAAATCGGGCTAGATAACATCTTTGTCAAATGTCTGCCTATGAACTCTGCATCACACAATTCAAAGGAAATTGCCATTGTCCTGCGCAAGTTGGGTGAACAAAGCACGTAAAAAGTCCTGTTCTGGTTGCCATGCGCATTCCTGTGCGACCGGAACCAGAATCTCGAAGGCCACAGAAATGGCACGGCCTACGGGACTTGCGGGCAAATGAGAGTGTAGATTTGAAATGTGTGATGCAGACCGTCCGGTAATCATTCACCAGAAGGACACCTAGTTCTTTGATATAGAACAATGGAAATCCGAAACAGTCAGGAACACCGCTGCCGTTGCTGTTATGACTCCTAGGATTACTGTTGCTCCGACGGTCACTACTGTCACTACTCTAACAGCACCGCCACCTTCCCTAGTGCGATTCTGCAGTATTTATTAAGTTCTTACAGCAGGCAGCTATGTCGTGTAGTTAAGAGACATTAATCGATTTTTGTGTTTTTTTTTTTATTAAAAACTTTTTTTTAAAAGATTTTATTTATTTATTTGCTGGAGAGAGAGCACAAACAGAGGAAATGACAGGCAGAGGGAGAGAAAGAAGCAGGCTCCTGCTGAGCAGAGAGCCCGATGTGGGACTCGATCCTAGGACCCGGGACCATGACCTGAGCTGAAGGCAGAGGCTTAACCCCTTGAGCCACCCAGGTGCCCCGACATTAATCGTTTTTAATCAGCCCAACACACCAATGAGGTATCCACATTATACAAATTAGTCAACTGAGGTTTATGTTACTACCAAGTCACATAGCCTGTGCCTAGTTGATCCCAGACCTGAATTCAGTGGCCTTTCTGGCTCCTGAGCCGTGTTCTTTAGCACCGTCTTAAACTTCCTTTCCCTGTGTGTGAAGGGAATGGATCTCTGCAGGTACAAAGATGTCACCTTCAAACCCTTACAAATGAAACTGAGTTGCTTGGGGGAGAATTTCCCCAAGGCCAAAAGCTGCTTCTGTGGTACTCCAAAGCAGCTTCCGTATCCTGGAAACAGCAACTACAATCAAAGATAGCACCCTATAGACATCCTTCTTTAGAAAGAAACAAAGAAAGAAGGAGGGAAGGAAGGAAGGACGGACGGAAGGAAGGAAGGAAGGGAGGGAGGGAGGAAGGGAGGGAGGGGAAAGGAAAGGAATGGAAAGAAAAGAAAGGAAAGGAAAAGAAAAAACTTGCACCACCAACAGTTCCTCCTAAGAGCAGAGATACCTACCCTTATCTGGCAGTAAGCCCAGACATACCAAAACATGTATCATCTAGAGCCAGGACTTGAAGCCCACGGCATCTACAGAGAGACAAGCACTTCTTTAACTCATTCACAGAGTCAGGACACTCCCCGGGAAGTGACAGGGAGTCAGAAGAGCAGCGTCAGACAAAGAGGGTAGTTATTACCAGCCAGCCAGCGGCCCCCCGCGCACCCGCAGGTTCTGCCCTTCTTCAGTGTAACCAAGCAGAACTCCACTTGACTCCCATTAAAAGTCAGTAGACATTTAGTCGGCATCCAGAATGTGGGCAGGAGCTCATGTTAGTTATTTACTACCCATCTCTGGCATTCCTTCTGGACATGACCAATGAGTTACAGCTGGTTTTTAGGCAGCGTGGCACACTCATTAACTAGCTGTCAGGAACAGCTACACCCTTCGGTCCACAACGAAATGAATGCAAATCTGGATTTACCAGAGGAAAATTCCAAACAGACCAGGAAAGCAAAAATCACAGACACCCTCTCCATAATAACTGGAAAACTGAAATGTGTGCATTCTACAAAGAAACGCTTGACAGAGACCAAAGTTTCATGCCCTAGCACAGGATGAACAAGGCAAAGGAAACCTGTGCAGCCAATTTCAGAGTCAAGAGCGCACTTCTTACCACAGCCCTCAAAGACAGGGATTAGTAAAATGTGCAAAGCCAAGTCAGTCATGATGCTGTAGCCATTACCCGGCTTCCTTTGTTCATAGGAAGTGACCCTCTCCCTAGCCTGCGCTAAGTCTGGTTGGTCAGAGCCAATCATGCGGCCCCATTCCCCTTGCAGGGCAGTTGGCTCGGGACCATAGGAAGAAACCACCTCTCCCACTGGATGTGGACTTTTCCTGGAACCGCCCATTTGGGGACTCTGAGAGAGACAGGCTGAGAATAAATCGAAGATAGTGGAGGAGAAGGATAGAAAGAATCTGAAGCCTCAGAGATTTAATCAGCCGAATTTAAGCTGCTGAATTAACCAATTCTGGAGGTACATTTTTGTCCAGGCTTTGCGTCACGTTAGATAAATAACGTCTTTATCATGTCCATCTGCATTTGGGTTCCCTTTTGTACCCAAAAGCGTACAAGAGGAAATTTCTTTGGTGGGATACTTGAGGGATTCATCAGAATTTATTATCTGTATCTTTAGGAATTAGTTTAATTTCCATTAATCTTCCCCGCGTATACTGATCTATAAGAAATATAGGGAGATAAAGTCATATTTAATATGTCTTCTCATGTTTTAAAAATATACCCATTTTCCTGTCTCACTTTTGGACCTGCGTAAAAGTAGCTCTCTTGTGTCAGCGATGGCCTTGCTGGGAGGAAGAATTGTCGCTCCCATGACGGTGATTCTCAGAGCAGAGGTACCCGAGTTCCTCCTGAATCCAGGAGTGTAGTCAGGAATCACCATTTCTAACCAGCACCTTTTACAAGATCAATGAAAGGTATCACTACAACTCCAGGAAGAGGACTTCTTCCACGAAATTTAGGGTTTAGAACTCAGTTAAAAACCTTTTTGGAATATTTACTTCATGCAGAAGATAGGAAGTATGTTAGCAGCTGAGCCAGGTGGGTGGGCGATTTCCCTGTTTGTGAAGACTCTCTGGGAATTTTCCATTGTTAGTGTGGTCTGCACAGCTTCTCTGAGGTTGGAGCATGGAGTGGTCAGCGTCCATAGCTCGGACTAGTAATTGTGCTTTAATGTAAATATATATAAATATTATACACATATATGCTGGCTTTAAATGGAGTGTTTTAAATGACTCCCTCTGTATGGCAATGTGTATTTATATATATCATGGGTAAAAAATAAGTGTCATGGGTGGTCACATTCCAAAGAAATGAACACATGCACAAAAGCACCAGCCAGTGAATGGAGAGACCGTACAGAACAAGGAATTAAAGGCAGGAGATGTACAGATTTCTTGAGGAGAAAGCCACAGGGAAAGAAGGGGGGAAATGTCTGGTGATGTCTATGAGGGACCTATGTAGGAAAGACCTATATGGCATCTGTGTGGGAAGCAGGCATTTTTGTTCTTCCTCACATGTTGGTCACAGACCATAATATGTAATACCTAAGATTATAAACACCACAGATACAGGAAATGTGACCATGTATAGCCTGTGTCGTAGGCACCATGGCATTCATAGCTAATATTTTAAACATGATCACATATTAGAACAGGTGATAAACAAGAGGGAAGGAAACCAACCAAAAAGTTCATTAGCAGTTATCTCAGAAAATTTAGCCTTTGCCGTCTTGACTGAATTTTTTTTTTTCCCCACAGACTTTCTGAAGGGAATAGAAGAAAGTGGTGAAGGAAAGTACACATATAAAGATAAGAATAGCAGGACGGGATTCTTTTATAGAAATCTAGTGACAAACAAGATGCTATTTATATTTCTGAGACATCTTGAACTTTTCGATGAGAAAACTCTTTTCGGGGCAAAACTGTTATTAGGAAAACAGTCTTCTAATACTGATGTGTCCTTTAAAGATATTAGAAACATTCTTTTGAGCTAAGATCTTTAAAATTATTTCATCAAGATGCAGTTTTTCTTCTTGGTTGGTCATTTTTTTTTTCTTAGTGAAATCTTTGTCCAAGAAAGCTAGATTTTTTTTTCTTACTTTTAAAAAGTGCTATTTTTGTGGATGAGAGAAGATGGTTGCTTATAGCATGGATTTTTCATAAGAAAGCAAGCACAGAATAAGCTAATTGCCGGAGCAGTGTGGTAGAGGGGAGAGAACAAAAGATGTGGAGCTGTACAACGTGGGTTGACGTGGTTGCTTCATTATGTACTGGCCTTGTCATCTCTTTCAAGTCATTCACTGCTTTAGGGTCCCCCTTCTTCCATGTAAATCTGAACAGCGTTACTTGCTTCAGATGGCCGTTGTGAAGTCATCTAGACTGTACCCACTAAATCACTTTGTAAAGTATATATTGCTGTATTATCATCTGACTGATATAAAATGAAGTCTATGATCTAATCCTGAATTATAATTTAATAATGTTTGGGGACATCTGGGTGACTCCGTCGGTTAAGAGTCCAGCTCTTAATTTCAACTGAGGTTCATGAGATTGAGCCCCACGTCAGCTCCGCACTCAGCACAGAGTCTGCTTGTCCCTCTCCCTCTGCCCCTTCTCCTGCACTCTCACTCTTTCTCTCTCTCAAGTAAATAAATAAAATCTTTAAAAATTTTAAAATATTTAATTCAATGAATGTGATCAAGAAGTGCAGTTCAGAGAGACATCTCTGGAATAGTATAAACAAAGATACGTGGTTTTTAAACTGGTGGTATATCAATCGGAGAATTATCCATTTTAGAACAGTTGACCTGAGTTAGGTAGTTCGGGGCTTGTCTGAAGCTAGCTCCACCTGTTTTGAAATAGAGATTTTGGAGACAAGCTGAATGAAACATTTGGTTTTCGGAAGAAGGAATAAGACGTTTTAATTTATGGATTCTGAAGAAAAGGACATTAATCCAGAGAAAACCTTGAGGGTGGATCCGGGAAGAAGGTATTTTCTGGAAGGACCAGGGAGCTGCCTGTGCTCTGGGAGTGTGAGAGTGTGGAAGAAAGAGAACTGCCTTCTACAACTGTTTAAAAAATTAAAGGGTATAAGCTAATGTTCGGGAATAGTTAACATTTCTCGGATTGAATATTAAACTTCCTCCAAGGAAAACAACTCAACTGCTAAAGTCAGCCCTTCACTGGTGCCAAGAAAATACTGCTAAATTAGGGTTCTAGGAGAGATATGACTCAGTTAAGTATCGTAGAGCTCACAACCCATAAACTATCCCTTTGTAGTCCTTGAGAACCTAAGAGATTACAAATAAATTGACTGACTCTTTCCTTCAGGGAAGGAAATGCCTAAAATCATGATTCAGCTTTTTAAATTCAATTTCCATGTGTAACTATTATAGCTGCTGGGAAATACTCAATACTCAAATCATTTTGTAAAACTATTTTTAAATGTTTTAGTCTAAGAACCAAATGTTCTTAGAATCAAAGAAATTTTTTTTCAAATTGAATAAATTTGACATGTAAGATTGTGTAAGTTTAAGGTATATGGTGTGTTACTTTGATACATTTATATATTATAAGATGGTTGTTGCTATAGCAACATTTATTTCATTATATACTTATTACAGAAGTGTCGTACAGCATTAGTATCTCTATTCATTATACTGTATGTTGATCTCAGTGGTTTTATTTACTACTCATTACAAGTTTGTACCCTTAAACACCAGCTCTCTTATCCCTCTACCACCCCATCTCCTGGTAGCCACTATTTTACTGTTGTTTTTTTTTTTAAGGTTTCACTTTTTTAGATTGATATATAAGTGACATGATACAGTAGTTATTTTTCTCTGACATATCTCACTTGGCATAATGTGCTCAAGGTCCATTCACATTGTCATAAATGGAAAGGAGTTTTCTTTCTAGTGGCTGAATAATACTCCACTGTGTATATGTGCCACTTTTTTTATCCATTCATTTATTGATGGGCATTTGGACTGTTTCCATATTTTGACTATTGTGAATAACACTGTAGTAAACACAGAAGTGCATATATCTTATCAAAATCCTGTTTTCATTTCCTTTGGGTGTATACCCAGAAAGGATTTGTTGGATCATCTGGTAGATCTCTTTTTAATTTTTTGAGAAACCTTCGTATTGTCTTCCATAGTGATTGGACCAATTTACATTCCCACCAACAGTGTAAAGGATTGCCTTTGCACCACATCCTTGCCAGCACCTCTTCTCTTGTCTGCCTGATGACAGCCTCTAACAGGTGCGAGGTGATGTCTTAACTGTGGTTTTAATTTGCATTTCCTTGATGGTTAGTGATGTTTAGAGTCTTTTCATGTCTCTGTTGGCCATGTTGATGTCCTTTTTGGGAAAATGTCTATTTAGTTCTTCTGCCCCCCCCACTTTTTAAAAAAGATTTTATTTATTTATTTGTTTGTTTGTTTGTTTGTTTGACAGACAGAGATCACAAGTAGGCAGAGAGGCAGGCAGAGAGAGAGGGGAAACTGGCTCCCCGCTGAGCAGAGAGCCCGATGCAGAGCTCGATCCCAGGACCCTGGGATCATGACCTGAGCTGAAGGCAGAGGCTTTAACCCACTGAGCCACCCAGGCACCCCCTTCTGCCCATTTTTTAATCAGATTGTTTGTTGTTGATGTTGAGTTGACTAGTTCCTTATATATTTTAGATATTAACCCCTTCCTAATATATGGTTTGCAAAAAAAAAAAATCTCTCCCATTCTGTAGGTCGTCTTTTCACTTTGTTAATTTTTTCTTCTGCTGTGCAGAAGCTTTTGGGTCTGATGTAATCTCACTTACTGATTTGTTTCTTTTATTGTTTTTTGCTTTGGCATCATTCCCCAAAAATCATTGCCAAGGCCAATATTGATGAGCATCTTCCCTATATTTTCTTCCAGTTTCATGGCATCATGTCTTATGTTTAAGTCTTTGATCTATTTGAGTTCATTTTTGTGAGTGGTGTGAGATAGGAATCCAATTTCATTGTTCTCCCTGTTTCTCCTGTTTTCCAAGCACCACTTGTTAAAGAGACTATCTTTTCCTCATTGGATATTTTTGAATATTAATTGACTCTATGTACTGGGATTTAATTATGGATTCTATTCCATTTCATTGGTTGATATGTCTATATTTTTGTGCCAGTACCATAGTATATTTATTACTATAGCTTTGTAGTGTAGTTCAAAATTCAGAAGCATGATACCTCCAGCTTTGTTCTTTTTTCTCAGGACTACTCTGGCTGTTGGGATTCTTTTGTGGTTCCACACAAATTTTACAATTGTTTCTTCTATTTTTACAAAGAATGTCTTCAGTGTTTTGACGGGGATTGCATTGAACCTACAGTGTGGTCATTTTAATGATATTAATTCTTCTGATCCATGAACATGGGAGGAGTTCCATTTTGTGTTCATCTATTTCAATTTCTTTGAGCAAAGTCTTGTGGTTTACATTTTATAGATCTTTCATTTCCTTGGTTAAATTTATTCCTAAGTATTCCATTGTTTTTTTTTTTAATTCTATTGTGAATGAGATGGTTTTCTTTATTTTCTTTATTTCTTTTTCAGATGCTTCATCATTAATGTAAAGTAATACAACTGATTTCTCTATGTTGATTTTCTGTCCTGCCACTTTACTGAAATTGTTGTCTAATTCAAACAGGTTTTTGACTGATTCTTTGAGATCTCCTACATGTAGGATCCTATTATCAGCAAAAAAGAAGTTTTACTTCTTCCTTTCAAGAAATGTATCCATTTCTTCTAGGTTATGTAGTTTGTTGGCACATAATTGTTCATAGTAGTCTCATGTACATCTATAGTATATCAGTTGTAATGTCTCATATTTCATTTCTAATTTTATTTATTTATGTTTTCTCTCTTTTGCTCTTAGTCTAGCTAAAGGTCCCTACAATTATCGTAGTGAATTGTCTATTTCTCCCTTAAGCAGTTACTAACTGCTTAATATATTTCAGTGCTCATGTGTTGGGAGCATATATATACTTATATTGCCATATCTTCTTGACATAGACCTCTTTATCATTATATATTGACCTTCTTTGTCTCTTGTTACCCATCTTGGCTTAAAGTCTATTTTGCCAGATATAACTGTGGCTGTGCTCACCTTCTTTTTCCATTTGCTTGGAATATCATCCTCCATTCTTTCATTTTTGAGCCTGTGTTCTTCTTTAGAGCTAAAATGAGTCTCCTATAAGCAACATAGAGTTGGGTCTTGGTTTTTTTTACCCATTCAGCCACTCTGTGCCCTTTGATTGGTGAATTTAAGCCACTTACACTTAGGGTGATTATTGATATGTAAGGATTTACTACTGCCATTTTATCTTTTGCCTTCTGGTTTTTTGGTGTGTTTTTTTTTAAGATTTTATTTATTTATTTGACAGAGATCACAAGTAGGCAGAGAGGGGTGGGGGAGCAGGCTCCTCGCTGAGCAGAGAGCCCAACTCTGCTCTGGGATCATGACCTGAGCTGAAGGCAGAGGCTTTAACCCACTGAGCCACCCAGGCACCCCTCTCCATTGTTTCTTTTTCCTTCTATTTCTGTCTACCTCTGTAAGTTTGTGGCTTTCCATGTTGATTTTCTCAGTCCCCCCCTTTTTTGTTTCATGTCGCTACTCTAGATTTTTGCTTTGTGATTACCTCGTTTTATAAAAAATATTCCATTGTCTGCTAATAGAAGTTTATCTTCTTTTGCTTATAAAGTCTCCATCCTTTTACTCTTCCCTTTTTCTATTTTTCATGTCACAAATTACCTCTTGACGCTGTGATTTTGTTACCAAGTTGTAGTAGTCATAGTTATTTTTAATCATCTTTTCCTTTAACCTTTATATTATAGTTAAGAGTTTAACATACCATTCTAAAAAAGTTACAGTTCTAATTCTGATTATTGATCACCTTATCAGTATATTGTATACCTTTGCCTTTTCAGCTTGAACAGCTCCTTCCAACATTTCTTAGAAGGCAGGTCTAATAATGGTGAATTCCTTCAGCTTTTGTCTGTCTGGGAAAGCCTTTGTTTCTCCTTCATATCTAGAAGATAACTTTACCAGATAGAGTATTCTTGGCTGGAAGTTCTTATCTTTTAATATTTTGACTAGGTCATTCCACGCTCTTCTAGCCCAAAACGTTTCTTCTGAGAAATCTGCAGTAGCCTAACAGGATAACTTACCTTTGTAAGTTACTATCTTTTTTCTCCCAGCTGCCTTTAGAACTATTTCTTTATTGTTGACTTTTGACACTTTTAATATAATGTGTGTTGGAGATGGATTTTTGTTTTGTTTTGTTTTGTTTTGTTTTGTTTTGTTTTGCATTGAGATGGCAAGACATTTTATTAGCTTCATGGACTTGTATATCCAGTTCTTTCCCCAGGTTTGGGAACTTCTCAGCTATTATTTCTTTAAACATGCTCTCTGCTTCCTTCCTCTTTCCTCCTTCTGGGGCACCCATTATTCTTATCTTATCTCTTCCAGTGGAGTCAGTTCTCATAGGGTTTCTTTACTTTTTAAAAATCTAGTTCTCTCTCCTCTTCCACTTGAATAATTTCTTTATTTCTATCCTCGAGCTTGTTAATTCTCTCTTTCATATGATCTGCTTTATAGCCAATGCATTCTAATGCATTCTTTGTCTCATTTATTGAGGTTTTCAAGTCTCTAGAATTTATTTTAGGTACTCTTTTAGGATTTGAAGCTTTTTAGTAAAGTACTCCTTCTCTTTATTCCAGAGATCATTGTGTTAACGTTCTGAATTTTCTTGTAGCTTGTTAAATTTCTTTATAACAGCTCTTGTAAATTCTTTATCAGTTCGGCTGCCGATTCCATGTCATTGGGCTTGGTTGCTAGAAAATTATCACTTTATGTGATACTGTATTACCATGGTTTTCCATTGTGTTTGATGAGAATTTCCTCTGCCTCTGTATCTGAAGTAGGGAACACCTGTCTTATTTAGGCAGAGTTTTGTTTACTTTGATTCTTAATAGTTCAAGAGGCTGGTGTTTTAGAGGCTTCCTTTTGTTTTCCAGAAGGTGGCATTATAGCACATGTTTTTGGTTTCTCTACCCAGCCAGAGCTGACTCCCCACTAAGGCTGACAGCAAACACATAAAAGGAAAAAAACCAAAAAAAAAAAAAACAAACAAACAAACAAACAACAACAACAACCACAAAGTGTGGCAACAGAGGAAGAGACATGTGTACTTAGCACTTGGGCTTTGGGTATGCCTACTGCCTGGTAGGGGTATTCTCAAGTGGGAAGGGTCGCAGTGGCCAATGAGCAGTCCTCTTGACTCTTGAGGCAGATGGCAGGAAAGCTTTCCTTCAGTTCTCTTTGTCTGCCTACTTCCCTTCCCTTTCTTTCCCCCCACCCAGCCCCAGTCACTGCCATCTCTTCTCAGAGAGAGCAAGCGTTCCTCCAGCTGCAGGGCATGACCAGGCAGACCCTCACTCACTGCCTTCACCTACCACCTCCTTTGACAAAAAGGTTGTGCTGGCTCACTACTGGCCAGCTGCCACTCTCTCTCTGCCACCACTGTCTCTGCTACCTGTGGGCTCCACTACCATTTCCCTGACTCTGACACCTCCTCTGCGGTCCAGTGGATCTCTCAATGTCCTGATGTGCTATGCGGGAGCACCTTTTTTCTTTTTCTTTTTCTTTCTTTTTTTCTTTCTTTTTTCCTATTATGGGGTAGTTGTAAATCAGAGAGGAGAAAATAAGAATAAAGAATAAAACTCAAGCCACCATGATGTTGATGTCCCAAAGAAATTTTCTAAGTACTGATTCTAAATCTCTTTCATCAAAATAAAAATAATTAGAACTACTTTAAAAATCACATTATTTCTGGGGTGCCTGGGTGGCTCAGTTGGTTAAGCATCAGCCTTCATCTCAGGTCATGATCCCAGGGTCCTGGGATCTAACCCCACATTGGGGAGGAGTCTCTGCTCAGCAGGGAGCCTGCTTCTCCCTCTTCTTTGCCCCTCCCCCTGCTTGTGCTCTCTCACTCTCTCTCTCAAATAAATAAATAAATGCTTTTTTAAAAATCACATTATTTCTATCATGAGCAATTGGCCAACCACACAAGAAGAGGTATAAATGTTATATGAAAAATTGGTTATAAGTGGTTCAAGTTCAAATACAATTTCATATAACAACTACCTGAAGAATCATTCAAATATTAAGAAGACATTATATCTTAAATGGACTTTCAGGTATGTCACCAACAAACTTGGAGTATTAATTATTGCTCATCTTCAATAATACATAATTTAATTTCCATTATCACATAGATGTCTATCTTCATCTAGTATTGAACATTAATTAGTCTTTCTATCTGGCTAAAGCTGACATTAGCTGAAGTATGAGCTTAGCCCACAGCATCTCCGCATAAGTGATTTGCTGAAACCCAGCAGCATGGTGCTGCACACATTTATTCATTTTACTTTGGTGCTGTTAACTGTGTGTATATGCAGAGTGAACTAGCTACATGAATGGTTATGTGGAGAGAAAAAGAAATATATAAAGAGAATAGATAAATAATGAACCTTTTAAAAATACGTAGTGTTTCTGTTTAAAAACTTATAGAATAAAGAAATAGTACTGAGACAGATTAATTCTTTTTCTATGAAGTAACATTAATTTCACCATTTTCAGTCAGGTGAAATGTTGGCCTACAGGTAAATTTTGCCCCTAAATCTTGGAGAATTGTAAAAACTGAGGTGAAAAGTCAATTCATGAGACCATGTCTTCCTTTACCCACCTGTGTGCGACTGTTCACTTCAGAATGCCTTATATCCCCAAGCCCTGCCATCTTCTATGAAATAAAAATGCCTCTTAAATACTGTAACTCAAGAGCACACCAAAGTATCATTTTAAAACTAACCAGTTTTAATATTACCTCCACACTGCATCTTTTTTTGTTTTGTTTTGTTTTGTTTTTTTTAAGCTTAATTATAATCTTTAAGTGAAAACAAAGAAATATATTTCCTATCTGTATTTTTTGTGTGTGTGATAGGAAAGAAGTGATAACTTTTCCTCTACAACAAGTCTTCAAATTTCTTCTTACATTTCTTTTTCTTCTATCTCTACTTTGTCATTTTCCCTATTAAAGGGGGGAAAAAATCATGTTGTCTTTCTTTATTAGAGGAAAACTGTTCATGGCTATGCCTCTCTAGACTTAAAATTACATTGAACATAAGAGATTACATTGCACATAGAAAAAAATAATCTAAAATTGCACATTGTATTTAATATCTATTTTTTTGTACATCCCCCCTCCCCCATTAGACTCTAGACTTCTTGAGGCCAGGAGACATTTCTTATTTAATTTGTACACCCAGTGCCCCTCTGATTTTTGGTTTATCAAATATCAATTAGAATCTGATGAGCCAATGAGTAACTTCATCAGATTATAGAAGTTTGGCTTTCGAAACTAATCAAGACACTGAAAGTTTTAAAAGGTCCCTTGTTGATCTTTGCCCTCCATTCTGAAGGTGTCTGAAAGGCCCCAGAGGGAAGGCTAAGACTCCAAAGTACTGGCTCCCAAATCAGTTTTCATGAGAAGTGCTGTGGCATGTTAAGGTGCACACCCAGGCTGACGCTGATAAACACTAACTAGAGCAGATTGTGACTGTCCTCATCCTTGAACAGATGAAATGAGCCCAGCAGCAGTGAGGACACTTTGCTACAATAATCCAATAAATACTTTTAAAATGATGGTTACTTTTTTCTTTTGCATGGAAGTCTAAGAGTAAAGCCAAGTAGAGTAAAAAAAAAAAAAAAAAAAAGAACACCTTCCCTTCCCCCCAATACCAAGCAGAAATTCCAGAGATTTTGCCAAAACTCCCTATAGATTTATCACTTCTTAGGAGACTTTGTACAAAATCTCCTTTGCACTATAAGAGCCAGATGTTACTGTCAAATTGTAACCATCCGGGCTACATGTGTATGCACATTGCACAGTCATCTCTAACTGCACACAGGAGGCACAAGAAATAGAAGTTATGACCTAACTCAAGCTTTTTCTAAGCTGAAGGAAGATTGCCACCAGCCAGTTATGTATGGTAGATAGTTTTTCTTTACAAAGGCCTCCCACCACTAGAGGGCAGGATCATTCTCAAGTGAGGAAACCAGGAAAACAAGACTGCCAGCCCAAGAAAAGTGTTGTATGCAACAGAGATGGGATTTGTATAGCTATAGCCAAGTCATCTCCTCACGCTGTTGCACTATTTGATCTGAAACAAACTCTTCAAACTTTAGACACACCATGTTCCTATCTAATTACAAAAAAAAAAAAAATTCTTAAGTAAATAAAATAATTTTGGACCACTTGGTGTTAGAGAGTACCCTGAACTTCACTCCCCTATGCTGGTGTCAGTAACTGAGAGCTGACCATTTTAAATTAAAGTAGAAGCTCCATTTTTCCTTTTAGAGCTTTCCTGGGTAGCCACCAAGAATTGTTACATACAAATTATTCCAGCCATTCCATTTCAGTGAAGGCGTAAAGTGCAGAAGGTCTTGTCTGGGTATGAGAAGAGGTCAGGTAGATGATCACAAAGCCAGCCATGGTGTACTGGAAGTAAAGCTGCAGAATAAACAAGAAAACTGGAACGTCACACCTGGTATAAGCAAATCCTTTCTTTCCCTACAGAGTCAGGAGTACTTTGGTAAAATAAGTGTCAGGGTGGGGTGGCATGGGAAATTGAGTGCAAGATCTAGGTGCACAGAAAGTTTAAAAATCTGTAGGGCATATAGGCTACCAAAGCCTAATGACGACTCACAGAAATTATAAGGAGAATTGTCCCCTTACCCTGATTCTATCAGGCTAACCTATATGAACTTGTTGCTGTCTTCTGGGTTTGACCAACACATGTGCAAGTTCATATGGTTCAATCAACAGTGTAAGTCCTGCTGAGGGAAAGGGGATGCTTTGCCTCCATCCATCCTGGCGGTACAGGTCTGATGCAGGATTTGCACTTAAAGATCAGAGACCTTTACGTGACCTTCCCTGGAGCTCAAGTGTTCCATTGAGGGACCCAGGCGCATCCTTATAGGGCAGGGAATGGGTTACAGTGGAAGTCAGATGAATGAGGCACTGACATTCCTGTCAGAAGTAACATTTTGTCTGCTTTCTGTTGGGGGATTCCACTGAAGATCTGATTTGTAAAAGAGGGGAAAGTTTCTTACACTTTTTAAAAACTGGTTCAAAACCTGTAGAATGTGCACATTTTGTTAAAGGAACCCCAATATAAATCTTGACTTCTGGAATATTGAAGTTTTAAAACTGTAAATCAGAGGGTCATGAACAAGTGTGTTGGTTACCTCATTTCATGAAAGGCAGGGAAGAATTTTCATTCTTGATGATGGTAATCTCCCTCCAGTTCAGTTCATGTCATATTCAAAGAAAATACATTCAAAATAGAACTGTGAAATTTTAAAGGGTGAAGGGCATATTTTCTCAGTACATGAATGAAAATAAATCTTGGCGAATGGTTATATACAGAAAGAGAGCTCTTCCCCCCCCCTCCTTTTTTTGCCTTTAAAGTATTTGGGACAAAGGGTGAAAAGGGGTATTGTTCAAAACACAAGTCAAAAAAAAACTCCCGTAAGTCTATACACCACATGACATGAACGGGCCTTCATGGTTCATGACCATGTTTGAAGTGTTTATGTAGAAACTGGACAATTACTTGTGTAGAATCTGGGCTATGTCTACTTATTGAACTTGGTTGATGTTTTTTACTACAAATAACCAATTAATTTAGGCCAGAAAGCAGTTGAGGTAATTGAGTAATCGGTCAATTTATTTAATGACATTTTCTCCAAATGGTAGGGATACATTCTTCAGTCCGTTCAGGCAAAATATGAAGGTGATTGCCCTCATGTGGTTAAAATTGTAATCATAAGACCCACTTTTTCAATGAGCTGACTTAGGCGCATAAAGGACTCTTTGGAAGTCTAAAAACAAATAACATGTTTGGCAAATGTTTTTAATATGATCCCATATTTAGTTAAAAATTTGAAATAGCTGGGCTTATCTGTGAGATGTTATTTCGGGAGACATTAAAATCCCCTTCAGGGTAACTCTCCCTTTAAGAGAGTTGCCCTGAAGGGGACTTTCGTGTCTCACAGAAGAGACGAGGGTTTTAAAATCCTTTTTTTAGTAGATAACTAGGGGAATCTGTCTTACTCTGTACTACTATGAGAATGAAAAACAATCTACATGAAGAAAAGATTGTGCTAAGGAACAGAAGTACCTCTTGATTGAACAACGGTCTTAGGATTTCAAAGCAAAGTGGACAAAACCACCTCCCAGAGGCTGGCAAAAACAAAAAATATAATTAGATTAAAAATCTGCTGCTTACGTGAAACTAAAAGACCCATCTATACAGAGATCCGAATGAAGGGCTATTTTCTTCCAAGGTCAACTTAAGACTCTTCACATAATGATCTTCCTTACTTTACAGCACATTGTACCTCTTTTTTTTTTTTTTTTTCAAAATGAAGTTGGTAAACCCAATTCCAGCCTCATTTCATTTACTGTTTAGATTAGTACTAAAAATGAGCTACTAATGTCTAGGCCCTTTGTTATGGAGGATTTTCTTTCAATGCCTATCAGAAGGGTGGCTTAGCTGTCTAAGTATCAGCTTTAAATACCTAGACTCCGTGGAACCATAGGTTGGATTCTCAGGAGGGCTGGGAAACCCCTTAATTATTCTGAAATAGATGGTGTAGCAGGCCATTTCCTACACAAGTGCCCTTCTACAAAATCTTCAAAACCAAAATACTCTGTGGACATTAAAAATTCAATCACTATTTTCCTTTTGTTTGGAGAATTACAGGTTCTCTGTAGGATCTCAGAACTCAAAAAGTATATGCTTTGCTTTTTTGTGTCCCTTGCACTTTCTTAGCCTGCTGTACCCTACACTCTGTACAAACTTTAACAATATTTTTTTGCAGAAAGATTGTACTTTGAATTTGGCTGACTTGTCCAGTGTAAGGATGAATATGCAGAGAGCCACACTTTGAAGTCCGTGTGGTTAGAAAGGGCTTTCCTAAATCTTTCCGTGATATGTTCTAGTGATGGGTTCTTTTTCGTTCTCACGCTCTTATTTTAACATTGTATTAACCCAAAGCACTTGAACTTCAGAGCCTTTTGTTTTGGATGGTGATGTTATTTCATTCTGGCTGGAAAGCCCTCTTTTACCTACTGTGTCCGAGATGTTGAAATCCAACAACTGAGTGAGAGATTTGCATGACAAGCTTTTTGAAAATTGTAACTCTGTCTTAACATAAGGAACTCAAAATTTCAGTGAGCTAAGAGTTTGCATGCCAAGTCGACAAGGTGCCTAAAGTGTATGAACTTACCACGTGCACAGTCTTAGTAGAAACAGAGTCATCAGAATCCTCTAAGTAAACAAGTTAGAGGACTTGGCGACTTGTTCAATAGCACAGTCATCATGAAATCCACGCCTTTAAAGGGGACTTCTTTAGAGCCTCCACAGCTGGTAACGAAGGAAGAATCTCCCAGAGGTAGAGAGGAGATCAGCTGGACCTGTGGGACCTAACTCGTGTCCTCTGGCATTCATATGTCACCAGCAGCCTCGTAAACCAGAGCTGGTCCCTGTTCAGGAAGCCAGGGTCTTCCTCTGGCCATGGTGGCAATGGAGAATCCTAAGATCCCAAAGAAGAACGTGAAACTGGAGTGGAAATCAAAGCCATGCTCCTCCTGAATCGGATCTGGATTTGAATTGACTTTGGAGGGGGGGCGGTAGGTAAAGGAAGAAAATGGGTTTCCTCAGAGCATTTACAGCAATTAAAAGAAGTAGAAGACTCGAGTTGTTTGAGCTTTAGAAAATGATCTTAGGGGAGGTGATTTCGATTCCCTATGCCTTGGTTTCCCTGCTCAAAAAAAAAAAAAAAAAAAAAAAATGGAAATAATAAGGCATGGGCCGTCCTGGTCACAAAGGGACGGGAGGTGCTAAAAGAAAAAGGATTTTAGTTTTTATATGGTAAACGCTTGTATAAAATATGACTCATGTATTAAGATGTAGGGAAATAGACTGCCAGCCACGCTAACGAATCATAGGCATGGTTGCTACCTTTCAGTTCTTCTAGAGGTGCAGTGGCCAACCATGCTCTTGACGACAAGAATCCTAAGAGGCAACTGGTTTCTAGGTGTCAACACTTAGGCCTAAGCTAGGAGATGCCCCGAGGAAGATAAGAAACTTGCGACCGCAATTTTGGTGTCCCAGAAGATTTCCAGACTAGAGTTTGTTTCCTTTCCCTTTTTATGAATGGCTGTAGTATTACGCTTCCGTCGGCATTTTCTCCCAAAGCCATTCATAAAAATAAAAACAAAACAGAATAACAACAACAAAAAACTTGCTCGGCACCGTCTGGAGCCACCGGGTACCAGAGGCTGGGAAAACATCCTGGCAGCCTCCTCCCCAACCAGCCCTGAGAGCATTCAAGGGTCTGTTTGTTTGGTGGTCTGAGAAGTATGAAGTGCTGTGTGGAAGGCAGCTGGTAGGAGTTCTGTGACATGGACTAGGCCGGGAGCCAGGGCTGGCTGAGGTTCAGACATTGTCTTTCCCCTCATTGAAGTGTCAGGACCTAATTCATGGAAAATCGGGTGAGCTGGCAGCCCTTTCAGAGGATTTCATTGAGCCCCGCAGTGTGCAGGAGTCCCATGAACGTGGGATCCTCAGCCAAAAGAGGAGGGGAACTTCTGGGCAGTAGAAACCAGTCAGCGTGCAAGAATGTGTGGGGATTTGAAACGGTTTGGGAGTAAACATGTGTACAGGTGTCATCGGCAGGAAGAAAGAGAAGGAAGAAAGTGGTCTGTCCTTACAGATGACTCTTTTGAAATGAATACTCTCTCAGCGCACACTTTTGAATCCTAAGAGGCAAGAAGTCCTCATCGTCCTTGGTTCAGGACCACCTGGAGAAAATATCATCTCGCAATCTGGGCTTTTATGATGTCATCTCCCCTGTGATTTAAAGTCAAAGGGAAGAGCTTTTTCTTTTCAGTGAACAAAAGTATTTTGTCGTTTAAAAAAGTTTTTATCTTGTTCCTCTTAAAAAAAAAAAGCTCTGATGATTTTTATCTAACATTTTTTTTTCAAGATTTCTTTTATTTATTTGAGAGAGAGTGAGCATGAGCAGGGAGAGTGGGAGAAAGAGAAGCAGACTCCCCGCCGAGCAGGGAGCCCGATCCAGGTCTAGTCCCCGGACCCTGGAATCATGACCTGAAACAAAGGCAGTCACTGAATCGACTGAGCCACCCAGGTCCCCCAGCGTGTTTAATATGTCAGCAATAGGACCATCATACCATCATAGAAATTCCGAAAGGAAGGAAAATGAATAGGAGCTCTATGCCCCGTGATATGGTGAATTTGCCCCAACTTCTGTTATTTGGGAGAACTGTAGTGATTTTATTTTTTTCACTTGTGCCACAAAGCTGTGTCACCATCCACCTCAGAGTGGCACAGTTGTGTTTGCAAGTCCTAGTGATGTGTAGATGAAAGAAGTAAGGCTCCTGTTTAGACTTGAGAGTGAGTACTGGAAGTAATCCATCAGAACGCTCAGGCTTCATCTCCTACTCTTGCGTTAACCAGGAGTAACTTAAATATCTTTCAAATATTATCATTATTGGAAAATTAATTTAGGCTAGGGGCGCCTGGGTGGCTCAGAGGGTTAAGCCTCTGCCTTCAGCTCAGGTTATGGTCTCAGGGTCCTGGGATCAAGGCCGGCATCGGGCTCTCTGCTCAGCAGGAAGCCTGCTTCCCTCTCTCTCTCTGCCTGCCTCTCTGCCTACTTGAGATCATCTCTCTCTGTGTCAAATAAATAAATAAAATCTTTTAAAAAATTTAATTTAGGGACACCTGGGTGGCTCAGTGGGTTAAAGCTTCTGCCTTTGGCTCAGGTCATGATCCCAGGTTCCTGGGATCGAGCCCCGCATCGGGCTCTCTGCTCAGCGGGGAGCCTGCTTCCTCCTCTCTCTCTCTGCCTGCCTCTCTGCCTACTTGTGATCTGTCTGTCAAATAAAAAAATTAAAAAAAATTTTTTTTTAAAGATTTTTATTTATTTATTTGACAGAGAGAGATCACAAGTAGACAGAGAGGCAGGCAGAGAGAGGGAGGGAAGCAGGCTCCCTGCTGAGCAGAGAGCCCGATGCGGGACTCGATCCCAGGAACCTGAGATCATGACCTGAGCCGAAGGCAGCGGCTTAACCCACTGAGCCACCCAGGCGCCCAAAAAATAAAAAATTTTAAAAGAAAAAAAACAAAGCAATTAAAAAAATAATTTAGACTAGGTAGAAAAGCTTTCCTCAGATAAGAAAATTCTGTGCTACATACATAATTTAAGAGCTACAAATGTAGGTATAACAAAATAGTCTGCAAATGAAACTATCAAGAAAGTGAACAGACCCACAGAATGGGAGAAGACATTTGCAAATCATATTCTAATGACACTCACATCCAGAACATAGCAAGAACTCGTACAACTTAATAATGAAAAAACAAACTTTAATATGGGCAAGAGATTTGAACAGACATTTCTGTAAAGAAGATTTACAAATTGCCAATAAACACATGAAAAGATGTTCAACATCATTTGTCATTAGGGAACATCAACTCAAAACCACAGTGACATTGAACTTCACACCCAGTAGATGTTTATAATTAAAAAGACAGGCAGTAACAAGTGTTAACAAGTATATGAAGAAATTGGGACCCTCATACATTGCAGGTGGAAATGTAAAATGGTGCAGCTGCTTAGAAGAACTGGCGACTCCTTAAAAAGTTTAACATAGAGTTACCTGTATGACCCAGAAATTCCACTCCAAGCTATCCATACCCAAGCAAAATGAAAACATGTCTCTACTAAAACTTATATATAAATGTTCATGGCGTTAGTCATGATAGCAAATGGCAGGGGAAAAAAACCCAAATGTCCATCACCTGGCGGGTGGATAAACAAAATGTGGTATATCCATAAATGGAATGTTATTCAGTCGTAAAGAGAAATGAAGTGGGGATGGGAGCTACGACTAGGATGAAAATAAGTGCCAAATAAGAGAAGCCAGACACGAAATACAATATATTGTAGGATTCCATTTACATGAAATGTCCAGAATAGGCAAATTTATATAGATAGAAGGCTGAGTTGTTGGTTAGGGATGGGAGGGTGACCAGGAAGGTAGGAGGGAGTGGGGAGTAGTTGATAATGGTTATGGGGCTTTTTTGAGAGGAGGTGAAAGTGTTCTAAAACTAGATTATGATGGTGACTTTAGAACTCTCTGAATATACTAAAACTTTGAATTAGGGGTGCCTGGGGGGCTCTGTCATTAACCATCTGCCTTCGGATCAGGTCATGATCCCAGGGTTCTGGGATTGAGCCCTGTATCAGGCTCCCTGCTCAGTGGAGAACCTGCTTCTCCCTCTCCCTCTGCTTCCGCCCCCCCCCCACTTGTGCGCGCGCTCTCTCTCTCTCTCTCACTGTCTCTTTCTGTCAGATAAATAAATAAATAAAATCTTTAAAAAAAACTTTGAATTATACACCTTATGGGTGAATTTTATAATATGCAAATTGTAACTCAAGAAAGCTGAGTGTTTTTGAACAAAATAGCTCCTTTCACTCCTCCAGTGAATCCAAATTTTTTTAAAGATTTATTTATTTGTTTATTTATTTATTTGACAGACAGAGATCACAAGTAGGCAGAGAGGCAGGCAGAGAGAGGGGAGGGCAGGCTCCCTGCTGAGCAGGGAGCCCGATGCCAGGTTCGATTCTAGGACCCTGAGACCATGACCTGAGCCAAAGGCAGAGGCTTAACTCACTGAGTCACCTAGGTGCCCTGTGAATCCAATTTTAGAACCAATATTTTGTCTCTAGTTTGCAGCAGGTGTCTATATTTAAAACATGTATACTTGATTATTTTCATTATGTATGTTTTCCTTTAAAATATAACAGTTCTTTTTGTTTGTTTCTTCCTTAGCCACAACAAGTCGTTCAGAAGAAGCCTGCTCAGGTAAGAGATGGTCATTATGATTTTTCCTTCTGTGAAAAAGATATGACCCCAAACTAAATCTCTAATTAGAATTTTTCTAGTTTTGATTATGTCGGCATTACAGTATTCTTGCATATTTGTTGTGTCCTTCAGACAAAGCCAGGAATACAGAGTCTGAGATTGTGTCATTAAAAACTGCCTGGCTAGCTCAGTCCCTAGTGCATGGGACTCCATGGTTTTAAGTTCAAGCCTCACGACGTTGGATGTGGAGATTACTTAAAAATAAAATCTTAAAAAAAAAAAAAAAAAAACCCTAGACAATTAAGGCCTGAAGTATACAAAGTAAATATAAATAGTTTAAAAAGTAAAATTTTAATTTCTGTTCCTCATATAAAACAAATATTTAATTATCTTATCATGTATTTCACCAACTCTAAACATCAAATTTTGTCCTTTCTTTCTATCTATCCATATTCCCCGTTGACTTGATACAGAACTTATTAGCTGAAAAATATATTGTGATTTATGACAGGAACACGATCTGTTTATTGCATTACTCTATAACCTTTGATAATCCCAAAATACCCCCAAAGAAGGCTGGGAACTGGGAAATTAAGGGGTCCCAATTTTGCAGATTGATGAACCCTCAGGTTCTGCCTCATTGGCTGAATCACAGTTTCTGAAGTTTTGGCAACATCAAAATTAAGAACCAATTTTACTTCTCTTATTCTTTATGCCTGGTGTTCCTTGTCCTAGATATAATTCATACATAGAAACTTAAGAATCATATTTATTGAGGAAGTTTATCTTGAAGGGAAAAAACTCTGAAGAATGAACTAGCCATGATTGCCAAGTATTTGATTTCTTATTAAAATTTCAGAGTATCCCCACTATTCTCCACTTCTGGGTTTAAAGAGGTGCCCAGGAGGGGTGCACCTCGGTGGCAGTCAGTTGAGCCTCTGACTCTTGGTTTCCACTTGGGTCATGATCTCAGGGTCATGGTCTCAGGGTCATGGTCTGAGGGTCGTGGAATTGAGCCCCGTGTTGGTCTCCACACTCAGCTCAGAGTCTGCTTGAGAGTCTCTCTCCCTCTGCTCCTCCCCTGCTAAAATAAATAAATAAATCTTTTTTAAAAAGATACCCAGGAGATCTGACTGTATCATACAGAACCTGCTAAAGTAAGTTGTTACCCAGTGCCATGGGTTACCAAGTTCTGTTCTTTGTAGAGTTCCTTCATATATTTTTAAATATCCATGGGATCTTTTCCTTGGAGGTCTCTTAAAATGTACTTTGCACCCTGTCCTCTTGGGACAATGGTGCCTTGCCTGGGAAAGACCATCCAGGCAATCTTAAATGTGTCTAGTATTCTTTACAAATGCTGCTTGAAAGAAAATTGAATCTTCTAGACACATGTAAGCATATAGGAAAAATGTGTCAAAAATTACGTGTGTTTTAAGTAGAGTAAAAGCAGAGTTACCATGAAAAAAAGAATTCTCACGGCTGTCCCCATAAAAGCCAAGAGTGGTAGGAAGTACCAAAATAAATACCCAGTGTTTGAGTGTTTATAAACAATATTTAACAGAACAAAATATAAATAAAAACATTTTAAGTAGCCGATTCCAAATATGTTTAGCCTCTCATCCTTCATCAGTAAGAACTTCAAGAGGAAGTAAATTTAAAAGTCAGTCCATTTGGGCAAAAGGATACTACAGCGTTCAGTGTTGCATCACTGGCTATGAACAATAGATTAATAACCTGTGATCTGTTAATGACATTGATTCTGTCTCTATTCTTGGTGTTGTAGGGAAGGTAAAGCAAACAAAAACATCTATTGCATCTGAGAAATGTGTAATCTAGTTAAGAGGTTCTTAACGTTGGCGGCATATTGGAATAACCTAGAGATTTATGTATATTGTATATTTAATATGTCCATTTACATAAATATATAAAATTATATATATATTTGTGGTTATTATATATATTTCAATATGAG